>NW_021703765.1:39777898-39816753 GCF_005190385.1 Monodon monoceros
CACACACACACACACACACACACACACACACACACACACACACACACCATAGTTCATGAATGTCTCGTGGGCTCCACTTCTACTTTCCAAATTATGAAAAGATTATGGGGGAGATTCCATAGCAAAAGGCAAGTACAGTTGACCCCTGAGCAACATGGGAGTTAATTTGCATATAATTTATTGTCAGCCTTTCATATTTGTGGTTCCTCCATGTCTGCAGATTCATCCAACCACAGACTGTGTAGTACTGTAGGATTTACTATTGAAAAATATTCGTGTATAAGTGGACCCACAAATTTCAAAATCCCAAGTTGCTCAAGGGTCAGCTGCAGTCAACTGTGGCCCCAACATCACATGCCTGACTACAAAGGCTTTCAAGTTGCCCAAGTCCAGGTTGATTAGGGTTGTGCTGAGGGGCTGAAATCTGGCCTTGTAGGGTAATATTTCACACAATTATTTTCTAACTCAGAGAATGCTCTCACAGTAATATATCACCTTATCATCCCCTGAAGAATTACCTCAATCACTATGTCACTATAAAAAAAAGTAACTTTAAGTTTAAAAAAGTTTAATTATGATACATCAGTTGCTTTTTAAACAATTAGTGATATCTATGTATAAATTATGAATACTTATTTAATCAGTTTTATACCATTTAATTTAAAACTAATTAATTATGCACAAAGCATATAATACTAACAAACAACATTTTAAGTGACATATTTTGGGAAGAACCAAATGTATATAAAAATGACCAGATTAGAAATTCCAAATCTCATCTAAATGTAAGGTATAATGTATGTATTCACCATTCACATCATAAACCCTACATAATCAGAGTATCATGCATTTATTCAGATACCATGTGACTAGGAAAAAAGTACATGCTTGATTTCCTCTAATTATATCCAAACATACAACTGACAATAGCTTTTGATTCATAGCTTATTAGGCACAATATATTCTCTGGGATATTTTGGACTATCAGTTAAAAAATGCTACTATAAATGGGGTAATGTTTGTTTGAGGAAAAAAATAGATTTAAAAAACGGGAGACCAGGTTTAAAGAGACCAGATAAGAAGATACTGCATTAATCTAGTTGAAAAATTTTAAGTGCAAAGAATAAATGGCAAAGAGAAGGGATTCAGAGAAAGAAAGATGTAGTTAGGACACAGAATTAACACTACACAAGAGCCAACTGACCATGGGGCAGGATGGGAGAAGAGAGTTAGGAATGACCCTGATTGAGATTTCTAATCTGAGTAATGACAAGTAAAAGTTTATGTCAACCAAGAGATAAATTATTCTAAAGGCTTGCTTACACACACTCATGTATACACACCTAATATACAGACATAAATACATGCAGACTTGCTTACACACACTCATGTATACACACCTAATATACACACATAAATACATGCAGATTCCCCTATAATTCTGGTTAATAACACCATTGTTTCATTCATCCCTCTCTAAGGATGAATCCCTCACACCATTTACACAATGAGAAAATTAGACGTTAGCAAATGACAAGGATGACACCATGAGTTAACACTGTAATTCTAAAATGCCCCAACACAAACAAACGAGACCACAGTTTCAGTATGAAAGAAGCAATGGGAACATGGAGTCTGGAGATAAGAATTGATTTTGCAGTTGAAATTATTTGTGTTTCTTTCTTATCTTTAGACAAAACATTTCAGCAGCGAGAAAGAATCATCTCCTAAAGTGCTAATTAGAAACGTAAATCTCACCAAGAGAAATGCCAAGAAATTTTATTGTTTGTCACTATACACGGTAATGGAATTTTCTGACATTTTATCCCCCTAGAAAAATCTTTAATAAACCACAGTACAAAGTGGAGATCCTAATTTCAGCATATCATGACAGAGACTGCAAAACAGAAATCATGAAAGACCTTAAGACAAGTAGCTTAAAACACATTTGTTCTAAGAATTACCAGGGGAATAAAAAGTTCTCATTGATACTGGCATAATTACAAAATCTTGGGTTGTCAAGTGCATGCTCCACATTGCAAAATCAAAAATATGTCAATGAATAATACCAAGCACGAGAGAGATTGTTTATAAGCCTTTTCAAATGTCCCTACTGTGATATGTAATTATAGGTTGCTGCTCTATAAATGGTCAATGAAATCTAACATATATTATTTTTAAAGTAAGGCATCTATAGTATTGTAAAAGTGTACCTTATAATTATTGCCCTGCCCCCAACCCAACAGAGGGTTTTTTAATTGCTCTGTGATATTTTGGCCTTTATTTCATGACTGCCTCACCTCCATTAGAAAGCAATTTACCTATTATCAAGTAATATGACAACTATATCACAATTCTTGCTACATTAATAACAGGTATCCTGTGATAATACTGTCCGGCACGTAAGAAATTATCCCCACTGATAAACGGCTGCTCTGCTCTTGCTAGGTAAGTGCTACAGACCTCACTCCTTGACCTTGCTGCCCCGGGTGTGTCACTAAAACAGAGCACATATTTCTTTGAAAGCATCACTTTAAAAATTACATGAGCAGAGAAAAACATATCCTCAGGCATCAAAACTCCCTCAGTCCTCTTTGTAAAGGAATTATAACTTCTGAATAAGCAAACCAAAAACAGAAAGGCAGAATTAGGACAACCCCCAGAGTCCTTCTCTTTTTCTATGGACATATGTTTAATTACTGCAGACAAGGCTATAGTCTACAGTAGCACCCTCTCTCCCTGAGGAAGTGGGAATGTTTAGCCAAGCAGTCCAAACAGGCATATCAAATATCCATCCATAAAAGCCGCAGTCTGGAATATGCACATTTCTATCCTCTCTATGCAAGCAACACGGTTCTTTGATTGATTATAAGATTCTGATCATCTGAAAAGCCTTCCAAATAGCAGTGTCTTATCAGTCGTTGACAACTCATAAACACAAAGTAACAGAAGCCTGGAAATACTCAGAATCAGTAAAGCAAGTACAATATAGATGGACCAGAATAAAATTATATTGACAAAAATCTTCTATCTTATTATATAGAAGGGAATTAAAACTTACCAAATATATTTTTATTAAAAAAATTTCTAGGAAATCATGCCATGCTCATATTATTAATTTTTTCCCAACAAAAGCCATATGTCCTTCTGACAATTTATTTTATCTATATACCTTTTTGTAAACCACACAGAGAGTACTTATTTCAGCCTGGCTTTTCCAAATAGAGTTTAATCATATACTACACATTTCATCAATAACTTGAAGAAGATACACAGAACATGATATAAAAAGCTGTCCTCGTTTTATCCTGTCTACATGAAAATTATGCAATTTAAAGTGTCACTGGAAAAGAGGAAAAGGTACCATAAAATGTCAAGAATTTTATCTCAGTCAAATAAATTAACAATATCACATATACTGAACACATTCAAATACTCATATCAGCTTTGCCAAAATTATTGGTTTAATTTTTATTGTAAGTTACAAGTTTAAACCAGAGGCACCTACAGTGTATGGAAACAGGCAACAGCACAATAACCTTCCTCAAGTTCACAGCTAATCTGCCAGAGGCTATTGGCATGCATCTATTTAATGGAATTCCCACAAAGCTGGTAGATTCCTTTTGATTAAAACAAACAATTAAAAATAGGATGAAAAATACAACTTGTAATGTTAAAAAGAAGCTTCTAACTCTAAACGCAAGACAAAATCATCACTAAGGACCAGCAAGTTAACATCTTGAGGAAGATTATTTACTCAACAAATATTTACTGAGTATCTTCTGAGTGCCAGGAGTGTTGGGTACCCTGCCATTAAGGAGCTCACAGACCAGTGGGAAGACAAACAAGGACAAATTTACAGTCCAGTGAGGTCAGTGTTACAGGAGATCTGCCTGACACACAGAATGAAGGGCCACCACCACCCCCCAACCCAGTATTTGAAACAAATGGTGTTATTTTATTTTTATTTTTTTGTGCGGTACGCGGGCCTCACTATTGTGGCCTCTCCCGTTGCGGAGCACAGGCTCCGGATGCGCAGGCTCAGTGGCCATGGCTCACGGGCCTAGCCGCTCCGCGGCATGTGGGATCTTCCCGGACCGGGGCACGAACCCGCATCCCCTGCATCGGCAGGCGGACTCTCAACCACTGCGCCACCAGGGAAGCCCCAAATGATGTTATTTTAAAACAAATGGCATTGGAATGATGATGGATAAGGGGCCAATCTTCTCTTTTCCAGAAATGCCAGGCGCAGTGGTGGACTGTTTGGGGGAGGGCCACTAACATGACCTCTCATTCATAGAGACCACTGGAAGGTTATGGACACATCAGTAACTTTCACAGTCACTCCCCTACAGTTAATCAGGCATATCTGAAAGCCTGCACATCTTGAAAAACACATCATTAATAAACATCTAGAAATGAAACAGCTATGTTTGACCCTATGATGATGGAATTTCTAAATGTAACTTTACTTAAGAAAAATACATACAGTTACACTTAATTTACTCAGCTACCATAAATACTTGGAAAACATTTAAGAATTTGGAAGGTAGCAAAAGAGTACATTAAGTAGGCAAAATAAATGTCAGAATCTGCTCCCTAAAGCAATATACACAACAAGTGGGAAAGCTGAAACTCACTCAGAATCTACATACTACTTTTATTTTTTTACTTATTTTTTTATTAGGGTATAGTTGTTTTACAATGTTGTGTTAGTTTCTACTGTACAGCGAAGTGGAATTCCCTGTGCTATACAGCAGGTTCTTAGTTATCTATTTTATACATACTAGTGTATATACGTCAATCCCAATCTCCCAATTTATCCCACCCTCCCACTATTTTCATTTTAGAGATGAGTCTAATAAGCAAACTAGACAACAAGGGGAGAGTAGTCACAGATATACCAGGCATAAGTAACTGTCACAACTGACAGGAGGGAGAATTCAAAGAAACAGAAAGAAATGAGAACATAAAATGCATATTCTGGAGCCCTTTGCACAGAGCTGATTTTACAGAGTAGAACTTAAAACAGAACTATGGTCTCTTTCTTTGCCTGGTCCCTTTCCTATTTAACTTGTGAATTCCTTGCAGGTACTTTCAATAGTCCTATACGGGTTCATCAGTACTTGTAACAACAAACATTTTTTTTTTTCTTCACAGAAGGACACAATAACGGGGGAGGGGATGAAGAGGGAGGGTTGTATTTAGAGGAATAGGGTATGTTTTCCTTTTCAATGTTCTTATTCTTTGAAGAAGCTGCTTTGTGTTTTGTTTGTTAGCATATACTTAAAGCCCTTTAATATACCATTCTGGGAAGACCAGCATCTTGAAAAAAATACGAAAAATGTTGTTACAATGATAAGTGTAATTAAGATGCTGTTCATGGCCATGGTACAGGGGTTTTATATCTCAAGGTACATAATAGCTGATAGTGGCCTAGTCACTCCTCTGGAGAAGAATATCATGATGAACAAACTTCAAATGTCTGCTTATAGGAGAAGCTTTTTATGCCTGCATTCTCAGGTTCCTCTGGCTCAGAGCCCACATCTGACAGGAGCTGAGATCTCTAGATTTTCACCCGATTTTTTTCTTTTGGCTGTAGCACAACCATTTCCAGTGCTTTCTAAATGGCATAAATATTTTCAGGGTTTCTGACAGGCAGCAAGGGGAAAATTAATTTCCAGGTGTCCCCATTTTGTTCCCTAACTCCTCACACTGACGTCTGGCTTAGAAGCAAGGATCCCCTTGAAGAGCGCTTAGGCTCTGTCAGCAACTTCCCTCCGCAGTGTTACCTCCACGCTGTGGAGGAACAATGATTGCAAACAGGGTAGTTATATTAGCTCAGGCTCTTTCTTCAGAACAGGCAGAAACAGCCTCCAAAACAGAGATGAAAAACTGAGCCTAGGTATCCTCTACCCCACTAAATTGTGATGTTCGTGGATCAAACTTGCAAGAGATGCATTTTAAACAGCTAGAAGCTGATGTGATTCACATGTTACAGTAATGGGAGTTACAGGTCATAACCAATTTTTTAGGAAAACTTGGCCTCGGGAGGACACTGATTTCTCTCAGCAGGTTCTCTCTCTTTCTCTCAGCAGGTTCTATCTCAAGGTCGGATTCAAAAGGTAACTCAGCAGATTGTATTTTCACCAAGCTGAGACCACTGCCTTCTCAATGGCTTATGGGTAGACAACTTCATACAATTAAAAAAATTCACTCTATGTAACAAGGATGAGTAGATACACATGCGACAGCCCTATGGTTATTTTACCCTGTAACAAACTTTTTTTCCTCCTTGAGTAATATTTATATGACCCTAAACTGCTGGATAAAGCCAAAACTGTAGCCAAAATTCATCACTAAATAAAAATAATCATCATAGATAAAATATAGTATATCCATACAATAAAATATTATTTGGCGACAAAAAGAAATGAAGTACTGATTCATGCTACCACATGGATGGACCTTGAAAACATGATGCTAAGTGAAAGAAGCCAGTCACAAAAGGCTACATAGCGTATAACTCCAATTATATGAAACGTCCAGAACAGGCAAAACCACAGACATGAAAAGTACATTACTGGTTGCTAGGGGCTGGAGGGAATAGGGAATTGGGAGTGACTGCTAAGGGGTATGGGGTTCCATCTCAGGGTGATGAAAATGTTCTAAAATTAGATAGCAGTAATGCACAGCTTTGTGAATACACTGAAAACCAACGAATTGTACATTTTCAAAGGGCAAATTTTATGGTATATGACTATCTCAATAAAACTGTTATTTTTTTAAGGACTCAATAATTGATTAATGACGCTCCAAGTAGAGTCATTCTAAATACGAGGACTAAATTTTCAACCATATTCGTTGGCACTTTGAATTTTATCAGAGTGAGCTCATCTTATATCTTGGGATCTATCTATTAAGACTGTAAAACAGTTTCTCTTTCACTACTCACTTCCAGAAACAAAAGTCTCCTCATACAAGAGAGAGAAAGATGAGTAACTCCAATTAAAGGCTAATTCACACAATGCTGCTCTTTGTTAATGAAGGACACTCTGTATCAATCTGTCTAATTTATTAAGCAAACAGGTAGTTCCAAGGAAATCTTGGGTCACCCAAATATTTGGGAGTCACAAAAGGATCTGCAGGTAGTTACTTAATTCACAATCATCTACAACATGAAAATCTAGATACCCCTATTACTTTGCAAGCAGTAGCAATTATTAATCAATGAAAACAAAAAATGTAAATATGAATACTGACCTTGTTTCTTTTAACCCTTCTTTCTGAATGACTTCCAATATCTGCTTTGCTGTCATTGGTGAGTTGGGGTGTTTTTCTAGTGCCTAAAAAAATAAAAATAAACGTAAGATTCCTAGATTACTGCACAGAAACATACAAGATGAAAATGTGTGTGAATCATGCAATGTTTCCTTAAAATTTTAAAAAGGCTGTTATGCCAAAATTAGGTTCCATCACACAGATCAGGTGTCCAAAGTGAGAACATAATTTTTTTTCTGGACATCTATGGCAATTTCTGCAACATATAGGGGTCATTCTGCAAAAATGTCACAAAGGCATACACACCAAAAAAAGAAATGTGAAACCTAAAAACACCAAGTTAATAAATGTATATAATTTCCTTTATTAAAAATTGCTGACATTTTATGGTTTAAGTCATGTTTTCAGGCTGTTAAAATGTTTCTTAAATTTCTAAGACCTTGGAAACATGAGCCTGAATACCACCAAGAACAGAGAACAAAGTACTGGTCAGAAATAACCTCACTGGATTCATATTTTGATCAACTTCTCTTGTATTAAAAAAAATAAATAAAAACCCTTCATGGCCAAAATGGAAAAAAGCATACAGAAACCCAAGTATCTCATTACAGGGTGTTTTCCAGTTCAGCTCAGTTTCTTTTCTTTTGCCTTTTCCAATTCAAGTAAATCCCTTCCTCTTCCCATTCAGCCCATCTCAGCTTTATGAACTGAGTCCTATTCTCTTTCTCTCCCCTTCTGTCCTACTTATTTTTGAGTGGAAGTGAACTTTTTAAAACAAAGTATGGGGAATATATGGGACATAGTTAATTATTTCCACAGGCATTAGACCATCAGCCCTGGAAAGCAAGCCCCTTTTATTTACCCAGGGACTTTACACGTAGTGAAATCCGTAAACAACGGTGCCCACACTGCTCACCAACAAGGTCTATAGGACCACCTCTGGGTACAAGAAACAAGTGTACACACATCTTCACAATGACTTCCTCCAAGGGTAGATGACACCCACTTAAATTTTCTGTACAGGAGCTTCTGCACAAGTCATGGCCCCCATGCAACTTAATAATTCTAGAGTCCTAATTTATGATTATTATGAATATTAGACCAGAATTCTCATAATTATTAAGAATTAACAGGGTCACTCTAAAAACTAAACATTAAAAAGGCTTCCAATATATTCAAAAGAGCTCTGTGATCTCTTCCACAATCAATGGCTAAATTTCACCTAGGTCCCTAGCAAAGGTTCTGCTCCTCAAGGCTCTCCAGTGAGTTACATACACAGCCTGCCCTACCTCACCATTAGAGCCACTTTCCTGTTCTCCCCTTTCTAGTTCCCAGGAAACTTCCCCATTTTTTCCTAGTCTGGATCAGTCTCTTAGTTGCAGTTGGTAATTCTTTAAAGAATAGCGAAATATGAGCTACACTGGAAAGAGTGTAGCAACAAGTATGTCCCTAGGAAAGAAGGAAAAACTGTCCTCACAGAGGTTGCTTTAGAGAGCTGAACTGTCAAGGGGGGAAGACACATAGGCATCGCTGTATAGGAAGAGGACTAAAGTGTAAAAACATTGGTTAAAATAAAAGGCAAGAAGGAAACTGCATAATAGAGCTGAAAAGGGAAAGATTAGGTCACAAAGAAAGGCAGGAAAGATACAGACATGAAAATGAAATAGTCGACAGAATTTTTAAAATAAGAAGAACTGTAAGTAGAACAGTGCATACTTATGAATTACTGAAAGGAGATGCTGTGGTCACATGGACTATATACAGGGGGGGTATCACCCCAAATGATAGGCAATGCTGGGGACACTAATGGTCTCATAGAAGATATGGGCAGAAGGTCAGCAGACACAGACATACACAAGTAAGCAAGCAAGGAAGAGGGGAACTGGCGGGGGGAGACACGGGATGGCAGAAAGAGGGGGACAGAGGAGAAGGGAGAGAAAGGAGGAAAATTGAGCTGAACTGGGAATGTCCAAAAGGCAAACTGATTAAATCTAGAAAGGGCCGAAGAGGAAACTCCAGTGTACTGGGTAACGTTTTAGAGGAAAGTTGGGCACACTCGAAAGTGGGGTTACTCACTGTGGAGGATTCCCTGTTTCTCTTCCTGAGTACAGGCCCCTCAGCACACCTGGGCAGCTCCTCCCAGCAATTGAGAGAATTTGGATAGCCCTGTCCCCTTCTCTATGACATCACATCCTACTCTACAAAGGAAGTAAAAGTGCCAAGAATTACATCGTGAAGTGGATGAGAGGCAGGAAGGAAATGATGAAGCCACACAAACACCAGAAGCCCCCCTCAGTTCCTGCAAGACAGAGAAAGGGGACAGAGAAGGAGAGGGTCCTGGATGTGAACAAGCTTCACTGAACTAGCTGTGGGAACATTTAGAGAACAAAAGAGAGAGAGATTACTTCCACGGAACAAAATATGGATAGCATCAAAATAATATGACACATGGCAGAGACATGAATCAGACTCGCAGGCAGCCATACTCCAACAGGACAGTGGGAAGAAGCCACAGAGTGAAACTACAGCCCCAAATGTTAAACTGAGGAACAGCCCACGCCCCAGCGATTGATGTCTTGGCTATGAGGTGTTAACGGTTTCATACGTCCTGCAAAATCTTACTCCCTGGATTATCTTTCTTGACATTTTCAAATACAGCTAGTATTTGAATATGTCTTCCTGGTTATGTAACACTTATTTTGAATTTAACATGTTCTTCCAATTGTCTTCCACCTTGTACCTACCTCTTTAGAAACAGGGGTCAAGGATGCAATAGAGCAGGGAAGGGAGTAGGATTATCCACAATTTTTAAGGTCATGTATCATAATAAGATTTTTCTAGAAAGAGGGCCAATTAATATTTCAGATAATCAAAACAGGTTCAAACTGACTTGGTCAATAATGATACAATTGTAACAAAATAGGAAATCCAATTTCAAAGTCTGCCATGGATAATAATTATTTATTAATGAAATCATCTTGTTTTCTGGTTGTAAAAACTGGAAAAATGCAAACTCATACCTATATTATAGAAAACAAGATGCACTCATAAGCTTACAACCAAGGATATTAACCCCTGCTAATATTTGTGTTTTCCTTCTAGTTTTTTTCTATTCATACATACTTTTAAAGTATAATTATAATTATATAAAGTACATGTATGCATAGTTAGCTGTCTTACTTTTCCTCATGTAATTTAAATTCTTCAAAATGGGCATCATAATGAACACTTAACTGAAGATAGGCATTTATGTTGTTTTAAAACTTAATTAATAAAAATAAATTTCCAAAGAATATATTGAATGTAAAGTTCTTAGAATATTATTGGGTCAAAAGGATGTGAGCTCTGTCATGTCTCTTGATACACTGTCAACTGTTTCCAGAAATATTTTAACAATTTATACTCTCACCAAGCAGAACTGAATCTGCCTCTCTCTCCACAAATTTGCCAGTATTAAATCTTATCTTTTTAGCAATATTTGCAAACCTAGTAGGACAAAGAAGTTGCAATTCACCGTTACTCTAATTATAGTTTTGTAAATACTAAGGAGAACAAAAACTTTATTTCAAATGAATATCATGTGGGATATGACATGGTGAATATCATGTGGGATATGACATGGGATATTTCTGTCTTTCTCATTAATGTATAAAAAGCTATTTATATAGTAAGACATATTCACTGTTGTGCATGTTAATAACAGATTTTTATTCCTTTTGTTGGTTATTTTTTGGATGTTTAGGGAGATGATACATAAAGTTCTCTATTTTCACATGAACTACTCCATCAGACTTTTCTGTTGTGACTTCACCTGCTCTCATATTTAGAAGTTCCTTTTATCCAAAGAGCGCGTAAATACCTGCAAATGTTTCTTGTGGGTGTTTTATGCTTTCATTTTTTAATTCATCTGGAATGTATCCTTTTGTACCCAGGTGAAGAAGTAACTTAAGCTCTCACCTCCTATTAATGTTAAGTCAAGATTCCCCAACACAATTTGTTTCATAAGCCGGTCATGGTTAGTGAGGCATCCTCTGGCATACATTAATATTAGGGCAATGAAAACTCCTTTGGATGTGAAACCAATATATAAATGTGGGAACCCAGTATATAAAATGCATAAAAGCAGAGCTGCTGCTGAGGTAGAGATGAGAGGGCTCAGAGCCCCCAGAACTTACTTCCTCTAATGGCTGAAGGCACTTCTGGGAATTTTCAGGGCCTCTGAAATAAACTGCAAACCACTATCCTTGGGGCTCATCCAGGGGTCCTGCTATGCTCCCCTGATTTTCAATCAATTCCTGTGCCAGCACCACCCTGTTTAAATTGCTGTAATATTACAATACACTCCACTATCTGGATAGGACACAGCTCTCATTACTCCTTCTTAAATTTTTCATTGTTCACTTCTTTACATTTCCAGATGAAATTTAGATAGGAATTAAACGAGACATCTAATTAAATTTTTAGGAAATGTACACACATTGTTTCATGTGTTAAAGTTTTATTTTATAAACTGTAATAAGCTTTTTATTAAGTGTTTTATATTTTGGGTTGCAACTATGAGTACACTTTTTTTATAAATTATCCTCACATTTTATCGCTAATACATACAAAAGCCATTGAACTGTGATAATTATTATCTATATGAACAGCTAATTGAATTCATAATAGTTCTAATAGTATAGAAGTACAGAATCATATTTTCCACAAATACCGTGAATTGTTTCTCCTTTCTAATAGCTCTATGTTTTCTTTCTCCTACATTATTTACTTTGGCTAAAAAAGTGATCTTTTTTAGTCCCTTTCAAAAAATTTTTTGCTGAAAATGGAAATGCTTTATAATTTATTTCCTCAAACACAGGCTCTTAAAACTGCTGTTTCCCTAAGAAGATCTGTAGCTAGAATTATTAGAGCTCGCACTGCCAAGAAAAGGCTGTAATCAGAAACCATTGGCCAGATATCACTGTCTTTTCTATACAAATCAGAGTCTGTCACAGTGTTCAGTCTTTACATAAAATGCCCTTTCTTTCTTTGTGAAACAAACTGTTCTGCCATGTTAGAGCTATATTTCTGATTCCACTTGACTCTGTCTCCCTGAGTTGTGTCTTGTATCTCTCATGCTTCCTTCTCATGCACTAAAGTCCTCGCAATTCTCCACTATCTTCTTTCTTCCGCATTTTTACTCCCAACAGGTTGCAAATTCAGCACTGCTCTCCCAAAAGTGGAATTTCCATGGCTAAGGACACAAAGCACACACACAATCAGTGGCCTCCCTAGCAATGGATTCGCTTGTACTTTTCATAGGATATGAACAGATGTGTAGAACGGGCAAACACACCACTGGATGTCATCTTCTTTACTAATGTGACTAACTATATCAGAGCCTATCTCAAAGACATTTAGATTCATACAACTTTGAGGCAAGACAGACTCTTGTCCCAGAAACCTCTTCTCCCAGACTTCTACATGCCCCAGTAGGAGGAGAAAAAGAAACCTGCAGACAAAGATAGCAATATAGTTAAGAGAAGGAAAGAGGTATTTGCTCAATCACTGAGGACACAGGCCATGCTAAGAATGTATTTTTCTGTTTTAGGTTCATCCTTTCAGCATTTTTCTGGTCCAGGAATACTATGTAACAAACAGCTTAAAGCTTATTCAAGCTGACTCAGAAAAGTCATTTCCAGTCTCCCTAAGATAAACACATTAGACCAGTGTTCATCTAATGGTTGAAGTCTTGGTCCTTCAGGCCCTGAAGAAAATTTTCTGAGCTTAATTGACTGCAAAATAAAAAGATTTCTACAACTTAAAATCACATCAGTGATACATGTTTAGATCTTTCTCTAACATTAAAGTGTCTTCCCTTAATCCATATTGGCAGTTCACTAAAATGTTTAGCTATTTAAGGTCTCATGTATTAGGTAAACGATTTGGAGGTTATAACAATAAACCATTATATAGCTCTCTACAATTACAGAGTGTTTACACACAACATATATTATTTCATTTGCTTACATACAACATATATATATATACACACATATGTATGTATGTATATATATATATTTTTTTTGACCCTGACAACAACTCAGTGAGATGCATATAAGAGGCAGGATTAACTTCCTCTGAGATGCACTAAGTTGAAGTAATTGGTCCAAGGTCATAAAGCTACCAAGTGGAAGGACAGGACTTGTACACATTATGATATTGATGATGACAATGTTTAAATACAATAAAAGCAGTTAATACATATTAGACAACTCTTCCGTGCTAAGCCTCCAGAGGTTTTACTTGTATTACAATAGACTCCTGGATTCATATTTTTAACATTCCCTATTTCCACTGTTCTTGAGATACCTCAAAGGTCCATGTCATTTTGATGAGACATAAATTTGAATGGCTGGTAGTATTCAGATGAGAAAATTAACCACATAGAAAGTGACAGCACCTTGCCCACCACCTAATATCTGTACCTCAGGTTGCTGTCTGCCCCTAACATATGTGGTTACTAGTTAAGGGTTTAAGGGTGATGTTTACAATTTTTCTATTCTACTTGCATGCATTTTATGGGGAAATTACATGCTATAGTAATATATGTGAATGTGTGACTTAAAAGATGCAGAATTTTTGTTATAATAGCCTTGAGAATCAGGCCTATTTCACCCAGAAAAAGGAGATGTCCAAGAAGATAGAGTGCCTCTGAGACCTGGCACCTAGGAAGTGATGGGTCTAGCCAACACTGAAGTCTGTCTTTTACTAAGTTATATTACTTATTGTCTTGAGCACAAGGCTTTTACAGAAACTGTGGGCCTACAGTCAAGATATTATATGCAATATCGACCTCACAATCCCCAGTTCAGCAATCTCACACTTAAGAACAATCAGATATTTCCTTGAACTCTCAGATAATGATTTAAACTGTACTTTCCCGTGGTAGCACCTGTCGTTAATTAACATTATCTGTTTAAGGATATTCTTCCAGTTACACTGCAAGCCTCATGAGATCGAAGTCCTTGGTCCTCATTCATGTCTGTAGCATCAGATTATAGCACCACTAAGTAGGCTTCGATGAAGACCACGTTAGTTTGGAGTTGCCATATATTAGGAATTTTTATAGAATAATAAAGAAGGTTATGAGCTTTGGAGTCAGATGAAGCAGGAACACCTACTCACTAGCTGTCTGATCTTAGATATTTAACATTCCTGAACTCAGTTTCTTCATTTCCTCATTTATAAAAACATTGTGAGGACTAAATGAGATAGTAAGTGTAAAAGCACTGATTATTTCTGTACGCCAAATGATTGCCTACAGCAACATGTGTTAGTAAACACTGGCTAATACTATTGGCTGGGGGGAAAAAAGCCCCCTTTGAGCACGGCCTAGAAAGAGGAATCTTTTCAACACAAAGAAGAGAGCTATAAAAAAATATGATGGGCATTACCTGGGGTGTCTCTGAGATTTCCTGCGTAAACTGCACTAGGGTTTCTACAAATCAAGTTAGACACATATTGCCACCCCTTGTCACCTGATCACGGCCAAATTTACTCCCTCTGGATTCAGACGTAAACCTGCACCATGTGGTGCTTGGTTTCATCACCCCACAGTCTTCCTCCCTGTGTTTAACAAGAGGGATTGTACACCACGGCACTCTTTTAGACACTGCGCTGTTACCTAGGAAGACAAGCACCCTGCGGGGACAAATTATCCTGTTATGCATGTGCTACAAATCAAGTAAAAATAGAGAATAGCAGCAGCAACAACTTACTTCCAACAATATATATGTACAGACAAACTTTCCTGCAACTATGACAGACAGTACCATAGAATATTCATCTAGAAGGAAGTTCTGTCTTACAGTTAAATTATTTTGGTTGCCAGCTTCATAAAACCCGAGCAGAGCTGAGAGTAGAGAGGCGGCTTACTGAGGCCTGGAACAGTTCAGAGAGTGATAACTACCTGAATTTGAAGATTAAATTCTATGCGATTGAGAGCTGACTTCTAATTTCCTATGGGATTTTGGCAACCTTGTTCTACCTCAGTACGTTTCTAAGCTTTACAAACAGTTTATACTCCTTTTACACACAGAAAGAAAATGAAAATGAAAGACACCTAGAATTCCTACAATGTTCTAAAAAAGGTAAAAGAACAATATTAATAATTATTTAAATGATGATACATACAAAACCTGTTTTAAAAAGTCAGACGTCCCTTTAATGAAGAAGAAATACTTATACCACAAAAATATGCAAATAGTCTATTCAGAACCTACCAGTTATTAAAAATGTTTCTTCTGTGTATCAAGTAAAAATTCTGCTTTCCTATTACTTCTACTATGTAGTCCTAGTTTTTACCTTTGAATGTGACATATATTTAATATTCAATTACAAGCACTTTGCTATCATAGAAGCTTAAAGTAAGGTAACTGTGTTACACGAATTTCTAAAATGGGATCCAATAATTTATTCACAGGATATATTGCCACCTATTTGAAAACACTATTAGGGGCCCAGCCTCCCTTTATCCCCAGGCTAATGGATCCTTGGTTTCTTCCATCAGTCCTCATATAAAATAGCTTGCAGACTATTTTCCAAATCACCCTTCTTTGAATATTCTTGAGTTTGCCAACGTCACCTGTAAATCACATCTTTAAGAATTATACTCATTGAGATAAATTAGCTAGATACCATTGATATCCTAAATGTAGTCTGATTGAAACAATCTGTATGGTAAAACTATTACTTCTCTTTTTCTAACTCGTATATACATTACGTTAATACAACCTAACACAACACTTGCTCTTTTTCAGCAGTCTTCACACTGTCAATCAACTAAAACTTCCAGATCGTTCAACATTTGCTTCTGAAACCACATGCATAATTCTGTGGTGTATTTTCCAAACTTGCCAGACATAAATGTATCTCTAATGCACCAGTGTTTGTTTCAATCCATTTTTGCAGGCTCTGAAATCCTATTATTCCCTAATACCTGATTATTTAAGGTAACAGGTAAATTTTGTGTTATCCACAAATTTGAGAAATATTTACCCCAGTTAAATTTCATCTTTTTAGGTGCAGGCTGTTCATCCAAGCTTATAAACTTCTTTTGGAATCATTATTCCCTTGTCCAACTGTTCAGTTTCCCTTTTTATTTTCTGATATCCACACATTTGACAAGCACGATTTGATGGATTCCTCCAAGTTATTCATGACAGGTGAATAATGCAATGAAAAACAAAGCAACAAACCATGTGGCTGCCACTGGGATCTTCTTTCAGAATGATACTCATTAGCCAATCGGTATAATTTGTCTATAGAAGTTCAATCTGCTAAAAATTCATTTAATTATACTATCGCCCAGTTCATATTTGCCCATCACTTTTAAAAGAGTCCCACAAGAGACCACATCAAATGACTGTCTGAAATTTAGCTCCAACAGGCACATCCTCCTGCTGTATGTCTAACAATCCTATCAAAAATAAATAAATTTAATTAGACATGAATTAACTTAGAGAATCCATAAGGGCTTCCAGGGATCACTACTTCCATTTCTGTTTAAAAATGCACTCTAGAATTTTACTGGGAGTTGAGATAAAGATCTACAGTCTGTAATTTCAAAAAATTTCTTTTCCTCTTTTTTATAATAATAATAACAATAGAAAATACACAAGAGTTACTCTGCATCAAACTCTATTCTAACATAAAAGCTTACGTAATCCTCCTAACAACCACCTTATCATACTTAGGTGACACCATTATCACCCTCATTTTACAGATGACAGATGAGGTAACTAAGACGCAGAGGTGTTAATTTGACTCTCCCAAAGTCACACAGCTACAAAGTGGTTCGATTCTTGGACAACTGATACCCTGTTCTCTGTGATTTTCCCCATGATTATCAGCAGCGCTCCTGATCACATCTGCAGTTTTTCAGTGTCTTGTTTGTCATCAAACTCATATTTGGTCATTTCTTATCCCATCTAAAACACAGTGGATATAACTTTTATATTACTTTCCTTATCACACCTTCTTTTGAGAATATGCATTAGTTTAAAGAAGAAAAATACAGTGAAATATTTCAAAAATGAGAAATCATGCCCGATGATCAAGTTGCTGTGACTGTGACCTAGACCATGGTACCAATTCCAAGGCAGCTAAAATGCAGAGGCAAACAATCTACGGGAGTTAACTCCTGTTAGCATAGAGACATTGGTTTATCAGAGTAGATAAGGTTTTCCTATTCCTAAACTAAGAGAATCATCTCATATGGAAATTCATACAGAGGCACTGGGTGGTAATAGACAGGATCTTCAAAGGCAAACATAGAACATACATAAATTCTATTGTTGAACCTCTCATAAAATCTAAACATAACACAAAAATATAATAATTGAGACTAATTAGGTGAAATAATGCAGTTAGATAGTATTCCCAAGGTCCAGTATGATTAAATTAAGAGTATATACCCTAATGACGACTTGGAGTTTATTTATATTTTACTACTATAGGTAGATATGACAACTCTGAAAAGCAGACTTGCAGATGGTAGAATAAGATATTACGAAAATTAAGAAGTTTAATGTGTATATTTGTCCACATGTGGGAGACTAAACACCTGTCCATATGGAAGTCTCTGGTCAAAGCCAGCATTCTCCTCAGGATACCATTCTGAAGAAGCAATCAGTTGAGACCCCAAATTTCCTTATCTTGGAAATCCTTACAAGGTGCTCAATAATACCTTAATAAGAGCAAGTAGTACTTACATAACGCCAGAAAGCATTTTGTAATAAATATAGGCGAGGCATTTTTCTAAGAACTTATGTTAACATATTTAGTTCTCAAAATCACCGATCAAGGTAGGTATTATTTTTCTGTAGATGAGAAAATTAAGATGCAGATATTTTAATTCACTTCTTCCAGGCTAGTCCCAAGTAACAAGCAGAGTGGAGATTCAAACTCACACCCTTGAACTCCAAGTGTTTCACCACCACAATATGCTACCTTGTAGCAAACAGTCCAAACTTACTTGGAGGGTAATTTAGCAGTACTATTAAAATGTAAAAGGTAGGTGGTCCCATTTGTTGAACCTAGTCTGTCTTTAGGTATTTTTCTTACAGAAATCCTCAGCTCTTCCTGCATGTTCAATAAAGCATCATTCAAAACACTTTTTTGAAAGACATAATGTAAGAGAAAGATGGTTAAATAAATGAAGGCACATACATACCACAAAATATTACATAGCCATTAGAAAGAAAATATGTACTGACTGATACAGGAGGATATCCACAAGAAAGTGATGACTAAAAATAAGCAAGCTGAAGAACAATATGTATAGGAACTTCCCTGGTGGTCCAGTGGTTAAGAATCCACCTTCCGGGGCTTCCCTGGTGGTGCAGTGGTTGAGAGTCCGCCTGCCGATGCAGGGGACATGGGTTCGTGCCCCGGTCCAGGAAGATCCCACATGCCGCGGAGCGGCTGGGCCCGTGAGCCATGGCCGCTGAGCCTGCGCGGCCGGAACCTGTGCTCCGCAACGGGAGAGGCCACAAGAGTGAGAGGCCCACGTACCACAAAAAAAAAAAAAAAAAAGAATCCACCTTCCAACACAGGGGACGCGTGTTCGATCCCCGGTCAGGGAACTAAGATCCCACATGCCGTAGGGCAACTAAGCTTGCGCACCGCAACTACTGAGCCCACGTGCTCTGGAGCCCATGTGCTGTCACTAGAGAGAAGCCCGTGCGCTGCAGCGACAGATCCCGCATACTGCAACTAAGACCCGACTCAGCCAAAGAAATAAATAATTTAAAATAAAAAAAAGAACAATATGTATAGAGGAGGTACATATTCAAGTGCATGTGGTAAACATACAAATACACCCACAAACCCCTCCCCACACACATTCACACCAGATAAAAATATTCAAACACTTAACAATTGTTACCCTGGAGAGTGGCAGAAAAGCAAAATCAGAATGAGGAAATTTTATACTTTTAAAATATCTGTGTATACCAAACGTAAGGTAGATAGCTACTGGGAAGCAGCTGCATAGCACAGGGAGATCAGCTCGGTGCTTTATGACCGCCTGGAGGGGTGGGAGGGAGGAAGACGCAAGAGGGAAGAGATATGGGAACATATGTATATGTATAACTGATTCACTTTGTTATAAAGCAGAAACTAACACACCATTGTAAAGCAATTATACCCCAATAAATATGTTAAAAAATCTGTGTATTTAGAAGCACAAATTACTTTCATAATCTTTAAACTGTATATGAAGATAATCTCTATATTATACAACTTATATAATAGATGCATCTATCATATAATATTTAACTAACTTAAAATCAGTTCCAAAACAAAATACAAATGAATATTCAAACACCAAAGAAAGAGTTATATGCCCTATACTCTAAAGCACAATGGGGAAAATAAAATGCAGGTATATTGAATTTTTTCCAAAGCAAAGATTACTCATCATTCAATCTGAGTCAGGGGAATTCTTCAGTGTTATTCTCACAGACTAGCCTGAAATGACACAGCATCCAGATGTAGCTGCCAGAAGGAATTAGTTGCAAAATATATCTTGAGATAATTGTAGAAAATGACTTTGTTATATGGGATTATTTGACTCTGACCACTTAAATGTTGAAGAATGACAAAAACAATGATGCTTGCTTTGTTACAGTTAATAGTAGCTCTTCCTCTGACTGTAGTTAGACAATAGCATCACCTCCTTGATAATTCATTGATTTAACAAATATTTACCAAACACACACACACGCACACACGCACATCCACACACCCCAAAATGAAATACAATAAAACATGCCATCACCATCTCTGGAGACACTTAACCTCTGGTTTACTATAGTTGAGGAGAGAAGGGTGAGAAACATCTAATTTACTTACAAATGACTTAAAAAGAAGGAGACTAAGCCATGTCTTCTTCCATATCCATTCAAAATGTTGGTGTAGTCTACACAGAAATGACCCTTTCCTACCATATTTCAGTGATGGATGGTATTATACGTCAGATTCTATGGAAGTAGTG
Source organism: Monodon monoceros (assembly GCF_005190385.1). Taxonomy (NCBI): domain Eukaryota; kingdom Metazoa; phylum Chordata; class Mammalia; order Artiodactyla; family Monodontidae; genus Monodon; species Monodon monoceros. Next base: position 39,798,219 of record NW_021703765.1, read on the forward strand.
ATGATCATCATGGTATTTTTTTCTTTTTGGTCATTGCTATATTTCTGATTACCTAGCACATGGTAGGCACTTAATAAAACTTGCCTAATGAATGAAAACAAGATAAATAAATGGCAAGGAAAAAGTGATGTACTGAATTTCTTGTTTTGTGGACATATTATTCTCTTCTTCTGAAAAATACCCTTTTATACTTTTATTTGAATGGGAGCCATTCTATTCCTGTAGATACTGAACAGTTGCCTACTAATGATGGGGTGGTGGGGTGGCAAGGGGAGGGGACACAGGGAGGGTTAATCATTGATCTTCCCCAGGATACATTAGCCTAAAACTCAAGAAAACAAATATCGGTTGCTTTCTGGTAATAACGCCATGTGATGAAACCATGAGACTTGCTGGAAGCCATGTTCCTAGTCATGTGGAAGAAGCCAGGCTCAGAAAATAAGGCATCTGTACAGAGAAAAGCAAAGATCAGAGAGCCCTGAAAGACTCATTCTTTCTTTCCAGGTGTTACTGAGGAACTTCATTCACCTATACTGGTTATGTTCATACAAGTCTTCTAATAAACTCTCCTTCTCACTAAATTGGTAAGAATTGGATTTTAGTCACTGTTTGTGACCAAATGTTCATGACCAAGGTGTCTGTTATACCAATTATTAAGCCCTCAGTCGGTTCCTTTCACAGGATCTAAAAAAAATGTACAAAATGGATTGTTTCTAAACCTGATGTTAATTTTTGATTCCTGTAGAAGATGAATAGAAGAGTAGCTATTACTAAAAATTCTTAACCAAATAAGAATCATAAATGCAGAGTTAGTCTTTTGTCAAGCATGCACTTTGAACATCCAGAGACAACAGTTAAAAAATTAAACAATTGTATAAAATTAGGAACTCACCAGGCAAAGCTATGAATAATTCTAGCAGTAAGAAGTCTTTACCTAGAACTCAACTCTGATGAATAATAGTTAAAAGAACTTCCGAATCCCAGGCTTCAGAAAGAGGGCCAACATTTAAAAAATATGAAGCAGGTATCCTAATATTTTAACGATACGATCTACAGGCTTTCTATAGACCAACGGGTTTATGTGACATGTGCTTTCCTGTCTCTAATTGGAATCATACATAAAAATCTACCGTAACTATTTATACTAAAAGCCAAGTCAAAGATCTGCCACCAGATTTACTGTACTCAAGTAATTAAGATATAATTAAAGTATCTGCATCACAATTTATACTAAATACATTCTTGGGGCAATTACTTTGATATTCTACTTGACGTATTACCCACCTTAATATTAGCCAAATTTTCCAGGTTTGCATCCAACCCTCCTTTCTGGTCCTGTTTCTTAAACTAGGTGCTAGAGAAATGAAGGCCATATTTATCAGGGCACAAAGCAACAGAACTGGTTTCAATCAGCCCATATTTGTTGATATGAAGTATGGGCTGAGTCTCTTTAAGGGGGCAATGGAACATTAAAACTTACCTTTGCCAACAAAAGATTCTTTATGAAATCAGATAGTCCCTATTGCTTTTTAGCTGTCCTCAGTCCTGATTTTACCAGTTGAGTTTTGCACACAACCAGGCTGGGAGCTCATTATACCATAATGCCACGTTTATGTCAGAATGAAGAAAAATGATTAGCTCTGATGTGATCAAAATATCTATCCCTTTGAAAGAAATACAAATAAGAGTTACCTATTAACCAACTCTAAATTAGTGCTTACAGAAACTCTTACTTAGATTTTTCCTAGAGGTTGCCATTCAGCATTATTGAATTACTCCTGAAGATAAATTAGGCCAGATGTTTTTCTCCTAGATTCACTCAACTACAGGCAGTAGGCATTAAGCCCACAAGGAATCAAATTCTCCCTGTAGAAACTATCTGTAGAAAAAGCTTTGAGAGTTCTGTTAACCACCTTGACGTTCAGGTTTTAAGAGCTAATTACACCTGCCCTCAGGTATAGAGAACCTATAGGAGAACAAACACTGGAATATTCTGTAGGTTACCTGGTACAAAGGGAAGACAAACACAAAATGTATCATCTCCATATTATTGGGAATTAAAATGAGAAGATGAAAGTCTGCTTTGTGACCCTAGCAATTCAGTGGTGGCTTTGCCTATAATAATTATAATGAAGTAGCTACACCCCCATACAAAGGCCAAAAAACTTTGAAGATAAGGAATTCATTGTGAAAATCAATGTCTCCTACAGATAAATTATGCTGTACTGAAAATTACAGTTTAACACGTAAGGGGCTGTGCATCAACAACTCCACTGCCATTTGAGCAAAAGACTGGTAGAAAATTCTAGGAAATCTGGTTTTGAGTTTTTGCTTCTGAGCATGGAACGGATAGGGCTGCATACTGGTGAGTTCAAGGGCTGGACAAACATTGTTCGCCTGGTTTAAGATGCATATGGTCAACACATTCCTTGTGGTATGAAAGTCTGCAGGCTTTCAAGACAAGTTTTCTTCATTTTTTCCCCCTTTTCCTACATGAAAAGGTAGGGCTCAATGGGGAGTCTGTCAGCTGTCAGGAGTTTCAGTGTGCTGTATCTAGAGAAGAGTGGAAACTGGTGGGAAACAGCCCGAGGGTGACCAAGCCCTCCATGGAAGGGAAATGGAGACAGAACTCTCTGAGACAGACTGGGAAATATAATCCCTTAGTGGGGGTGTTCCTTTCTACCAGCACTCCTCTTGGCAAAAAAAAAAAGAGAGAGAAAGAGAAAGAAAGAAAGAGAAAGAAAGAAAGGAGGTGTTATTACAGTATCTGCTTTCCTGTTTTCAGTGGTGTGGAAATCTGGCTATACCTTTTCAATGTGAAACAGACTTTGTCTGGACTTGGGAACCTGAACTTTTTGAAAATGTCCAGGTGCCCTTTTTCTATCTCTTCAACTATTTTAGAATTCAATTCCCTGTTAACAATAATTGTTCCACTCTTTCTGGTTAGAAAACTGTCCTCCTCAGTAGACAGATGGAAGGAAAAGCACTTATTTTATCAGGAAAAAAATAAACAGAATTATCTTAAGAGAGAATATAAAAGAATTTTCTGTGAATGAAAATCCTCTATTGTTTTCTGGTTTAAAAATATCAAAGATTTTTACTGGAGAGGATGATTTTACAAAGCAATTTAATGCAACAAAGAAGAAAACAGGGACTTAACCTTGTTTGCTTTCCTTACCTCTTAAGCATGTAATGAAGCATTTAGTGTCTCATAAACAAAGGGAAAAGGTGGCCTGGAACAAAAACATCTGTTTTGCTATCAGGACTGTATCTGTCAGGACAGGCAGGGATAGGAAACAGTAAAAACCAACCCCCAAATCTTAGTGGATTAAAACAGATGTTGGTTCCTCATTCACATCTACATGTCCAATCAAGACACAGGGTGACGGAAATTTCATCTTGTTAGCAGCTTCTGGGATCAACACAGCCGGGAAAGAAAAAGGTGAATCAAAGCCTGACTAGAGGGAGTAAGACCACGCACCTGGTAACACCTGACTTCAAGGGGCAAAGAAGTTCCACCCTGCGCCAACCTACTGCCTATAACAAAATCGCCAGTCAGCCATTCATTCAAGACAGAGGAAGAGATTAGAAAATAATAATAATTTAGTAGAAAACAATCTTTTTCTCTCCGTAGGGTCTCTCCAACACAACTGAAAATAGCTGACCCTTGAGCAGCATGGGTTGGAACTGCGCAGGACCACTTATAGATCTTTTTCAGTAAGTACGACATGATCCACAGCTGGTTGAATCCATCGATATGGAACCACAGAGGCAGAGGAACTGCAGGTAGGGAGCACCAACTGGAAGTTATACAGATTTTCGAATCTGCGGTTGGTCTGTGCCCCTAACCTCTGTGGAGTTTAGGATCAAGTGTGTATGCAGAAACACACAGGAAAAAAATATTATGACAAAACACTAAGCTTTATTAAAGTCCCACTGCTCGTTTCTTCATCATTCATTTTTCTGGATGACACCTTTAATGTGCTTCAAGTTGCTTCTTTCATTTGTTAAAACCTGCCTATGACTATCACCTAGTACCAGGAGAATAAGAGACAATTCTTGAAAAGATGCACTGGGAAGACTGGACTAATTTTAAAAGAGCCTCGTTCTCCACTAAAGCTTTTAACAAATGAAAATAACTTTCATGAATCTTGCATTTCCTACCATGAAGCCGAGCTCATTCAATAGTGAGTTCTGGAAAAAGGGGAAAACAACAGTCATTAGAAGATTAAAAGGTGATACAGTATCTATATTTGCTCATTGGTTTTTGTTTTTCCTACTGATAATCCCTCTATTCCCATTTAGTTATTAGAACTTGGTTTGTGAAGACAGCATTAGCTAAAAGTGGTAAAACAGACATATAAAAACTGGAGAAAGGATGAGAACAGGAGATAGATAATATTTTTGTTTATATTTAACAGTCTTTATTTATTTTTCTCATTTCCTCATTAAAGATCCTGTTGGGTTAAATGTGTTTTTCTCTTCATACACAGTAGCATCTCTGCCTAGAGCGGACCATGAATAAACATCAACACTCAGTGCCATCCACCTTCATCCAAAATGAAAAGGTATGGGGATTTCCCTGGCGGTCCAGTGATTAAGACTCCGTGCTTCCAATGCAGGGGGCGTGGGCTCGATCCCTGGTCGGGGAACTAAGATCCCACATACCGTGTGGTGAGGCAAAAAAAAAATAAATCAAAATGAAAATGAAAAGGTATGGTTAAATTTCCACAAGGCTAAGAGCCATTAAATGAATAAATAAGAAGTGACAGCAATAAGATTGTGATGCCCACAGAATTCTATATGAAATAAGGAGTCATTATCTTATGCTGATCTCATCTCAATATTCAGAGAAATGAGTGAGGATTTACATTATGGAAAAGAACACATTTCGCTACACTAACATCCTCTAAGGGTCATGATCATCCCTGTGAAGAAAACTTGGCATTTAGTCAGCGAATAAAAATATTTACTTGCCGCCAGAAAGTACCTGGAAGCTTCATCCAGAATTATGTATTTTGTGAATTCAGATTGTGAATTATGCTAAACTACGTTATAAATATTATATAAAGACCATTAGAATATAACTCTATTTAAAGAAACTTGTCTGTGAGGGAAAACAGAACAGAAACCATCCATTGTAACTTCTAGCCTCTAAATCAGGAAAGTTAGTTCCAGAGGAAACACCCTAAAGAAATCTTCGGAATCTTCGCAATGGCTGCCTAGGCTTTAACATCTTGAAAATGTGAAACAAATATCATTAAAACAATACCAGAAAGAATGAATAAGAAAGTATCTAACTTTAATATGCTTAATATTAAAGTTATATGCTTAGCTCTTAAGTTGGGCAGACATGGGTTTTAATCATTGCTCCACTACTTACTAGCTCAGCAAATTAACTCACCCTCTCCAAAAGCCCAGACAATGGCATTTATAATGTTTTCCCAGCATACTTTCCATCTTTATTGGTGCTTTTGTGTAATTTTCTTCTGCTGTATGTGATCCCTGTATGGTAATCAATCATGTCACCTCATCCTGGCCATTGCTGCCGATGAGGGATGGGTATATCAGCCAAGTAGGACAAAGTAAAGGCTTCCCTGGGAGGGCATTTACTGAATAAAATAACAACAACAACAACAATAATAATAATGAGGAAGAGGGAAAGAGATTCTTTTTATGCTGGTGTGCTAGGCTTGGAGGATGCAGGCCTGGGGTGCAGTAACCATCTTACCTTGACCAAGACTTCTATCGGACCCTGTCTGCAGTATGAGGCCAAGAAAAAACAAAGGCAAAAGATGGAGAGAAAGCAAATACTTTGATGACATTCTCTATATCTCTATACCCACTTACAACCACCCTTGGACTTCTCAGTTTCGTGAGCCTTTTTGCTTAAACTAGTTTTCACTAAATTGATTTCACTTGCAACTGAGAGAAACTCAACTGACACTCTAAATCTCAATCTCTTTATTTAAAAAGGTAGATAATACTACAATGTGTCTCCTAGGTTTGCTCTTAAGATTAAACAATATAATGCATATAACAAGTTAGTGTAGTATCAGGTATACAAGTACTCAATAAGTATTAGCTGTTATTAGCCATTATTAGTCATTACCTTAGTAACTGTTATTTTAACTATTAGTTAATTTAGTAATAGTAATGTTTTATGATAGCTGATATACGAAGTCTATTCCATCATTATATCAGATTTCTACACTCTCAAAAGGAGGCTATGACATTAAGCTTATAAATATTTTATTTATGTGTATAAAGGAGATTATTTACTTTGCAAACATTTCCAATCTGTGTTGTAAATCAATACACTAGATAATTCTCTTTTTGGTTTGCGAGTCATAGAAAGCCTTTACAGATCATCACTGTACCTTATTAAAATCAAACATAAAAGAAGATTTTAGGTTACTGAATTTCTACTACACCTTGCAACTTTAAATTTACAAAAAAAGTATCTCTTGGGCCCTAAGGGTTTTTTGTTTTTGTAATGATAATTTCCCAAAGGTCAAGGTTCATATCTTATTGCATTCACATGGTATCTAACATATTAATGGCAGGAACTGAATATTTTTCATTGCCATTGATTTCATTAAATTATTATCTCCGAGTAATAAAAGAGGCTAGTGAATTGACAGTAGACACAGATTTTCAAAATCTATCAGTTGTCCAACTGAGGCTCTCTCAGGAAATTTGATCCCTTCTCTAGATTGCACAATGACAATTCAGCAATGACACAGAAATAAATCAGGAAGACAGAAGTGTTACGGTTCTACAGATGTTTTGAAAACTTTTAAAAACTTAGCTCTAACAGCTCCTCTGAAAAATCTTCTTTGACTCATTCACTTTATTTAACTATAATAAGCACCATCTTAACATGAGGTGGTGTATCAGGCACTCGGGAAAAATTATAAACAAGAAAGTAAACAACTAATTATAATATACTGTCCCAACTATAAAGTGCTTTGGGAACGTATAAAAACTTCTCAAAGGAAGCTGACATCTGAAGAAAGTGTGGGAATTTACCAAATGAAAAGAAACAGAAGGGTAGGGAGGGAGGATTTTACAAAGAAAAGGAACAACATGTACCAAGTCAAGACAAAATATGGGACAGTATGATAAATTCAAAGATCTAACAGTACTTTTATATGACTGTCATTTAGAATGACAACGGTAAGAGAATCAAGCAATGAAACTGGAGATATAAGCAAAAGACAAACCTGAAGGATCTTGAAGCAAGTGGCATGATACTCTTAGAATAATGGGAAGCTATTAAAGGGTTTTTGAAAAAGAGGTACTTTGTATATTCCCCATTAGCAACTCCAGATACACTTTTTACCCTTCTCCACCCAGCTTTGTGGTCCAGTAGGCTGACAACTGAATTTCCTCAATGGAGGTCCTCTGTCCTCTGACTAATGGGTGGGTTCAGCCAACAGGAGGCACCAACTGGAGATCAGTGGATGGAAGAAGAGTGGAGCAAGTGTCAATGTGCATGTTCTCCCCTCTTGCAGGGGTGAGGGCTGGCAGCGGCTATGTTCCACCACTTATGGTCACAGTGTCTGTCAGTCAGTCACCCTTCTCCTATAATCAGAGCCCACATCACTGCAATAACCACTCCCTGCTCTGCTTGGCCCTTCCAGTCTAAGGATAGTTACATCTTCCTGCTGGTGATATCCCCGATTTGTCTCACTATCCCTTGTTCTTTTCTTTTATTGTGCCCTAACTTTCTTCAATCACCCATTTTAAGATAATGCCATCTGTTTCCCACAGGAACTAAGTCAGACTCAAGGGGATACCATGAACCAGTTCTACCTCTGAAGAAGCAGCTGTGGATGTAATAAGGAGAATGATTCTCAGTGGAGGCAAGTCTGGAGTCAGTGAAACCACTTACAAGGTGCTTGTATCAACTTAACAAGAATATGGGAACTACCAGACACTAACATTAACTGGCACCTTCTGATGTCAGACACTGTACTTAAGTACATTATGCACATTATCTTATTTAAATATTCCAACCACTCTGTAATGCCATTATTCCCTTTAATAGACAATTGAACTAAAATTGAGAGATGTTAAATAATTTGCCTAAAGTCAAACACATAGTAAGTGGCAGAATTGAGACTCAAACATACATCTGCCTGACTTTTAGGCCTGTCATTAATCTATATTCTTTCCCAAACCCACATACTGCCTGAGTCAGGGTAAATTACAGTGGAAATGGATATAAGTGTAGCATATATTTGAGAATTTGAAGATTTGAAGAAAAGGAGATAAAACTGGCAGAACTCAGTGATTACTGGATAAAAAGGTAAAAAGATACAAAAAGGCATTAATGATGACAAGAAGGTTCCTGCTTTGAAGAACTATGAAGACGGTGGTGGCTTTCATAGAGAGAAGAAAGAAAGGGGGAGCAGACTTGCTGGGAACAGGAGGTGGGAAGAGATATGGCATTCAGTTTTAACCCTGTTGACTTTATTGTCACTATGAAAATGCGAATGGAGATGTTTCCACTACAGCAGTAAAGAGGCCATGTACACCTTCTCATCAGTCCCTAGCAGCTAAGGTATAGATTTGGGAACCACAGTCTGACAATTAGATGCATCTGCCTGTGAATATGAATCTTGAGTCTGGGATGCAAAGACAGAGTGGATTATGATACATCCATATGAGGGCTTCCCTGGTGGTGCAGTGGTTGAGAGTCCGCCTGCCGATGCAGGGGACACGGGTTCGTGCCCCGGTCCGGGAGGATCCCACATGCCGCGGAGCGGCCGGGCCCGTGAGCCATGGCCGCTGAGCCTGCGCGTCCGGAGCCTGTGCTCCGCAACGGGAGAGGCCACAACAGTGAGAGGCCCGCGTACCGCAAAAAAAAAAAAACAAAAAAAAAAAACCAGAAACATATGATACACTGGGAGCAATAGCAGTGTCCTATGACAGCACTAAGTCACAGTGGTGACACGAGTGGTGGTAGTGGTACCACAGCCATATCCCAAGTAGAATGTTCTTATAGCATGACTGTGTGTGTTTTTGCTGCCCAGCCTCTACCGATCCCTGCCTATTTTTCCAGACTTTTTTTTTTTCTGGATCCTTCCAGATGATTATATAAACTACTTTATGGCCTCCAAAAAAAACCTCATTTTCTACTTAAGTTAGCAAGAATTGTTTCTTGTTGCTCGCCATCCATAATTCTGACTGGCAAAGCCAGCACATTCATTGTTGTATCCTGTTCCATATTAGGGGAGTCCTTTCCACATTGTTTTTAATGCTAACCCATAAGCTAAACTATGAGATGCTGTGGGAACTCTTAGAAGACTTTAAAGAATTCATGGCCTTCTGGGGACACAATAAGTAAGCTCCATACCAAAACATGATTAAAATTTTAAAGCATAAAAAGGCAACAATTAAGTACACTCTAAAAAAAGTATACTCTAGGTACCAGGTAGAATAAACACAAACATTTAAGACAAAGCATTAAAACTTCAGAACTTCAAGGATAAAGAGAACATGTAACAACTCTCATATACAAAAAGCATATTACCTCTTAAAAAATAAACAATGACACTCATCACAGACAAGGTATTACAACCACTGATGCAAGAACATAATGAAGAAACATTTCTGAAGTACTAAGGGTAAAAAAAAATTGTCACCTAAGACTTTTACAACTAGTTAAATTATCACTCAAAGGTGAGAGCAACATAGGATCTCTTAGTTTTGTCCTACCAAGTTTCTCCAATTTTTCTTAATGGAAGATGTGCTGAGCTTTGTGGAAAAAATCTTTTTGAATTATAATCCACATATTTGGGGGATAATGCTTCCTAAAGGCTGATGCTGACCACTTTTGTATACCCAATCTTGACTGTATTCAGATTAAAATTATGAGAATATGGAGCGTTTGGGAAGAAGGTATGGGTGATAGGGAGAGGATTTGGCCGTTTGTTCACTCTTTTGTAATTCTTATAACTTCATGTGAGTCTATAACTAACTCAAAATACAAAATCTTAATAAGAAAGATTTTTAAGGGGTGGGCAAGACAAAAACATTTCAGAAATACAAAGACTGTTTATGAACCTGGAGACCCTCAATTAAAAAGAAAAAGCTGTTAAAGGAGGCAACTTGGAGGGTGAGTGTAATACAAGAAATAAAGTTGAGCACAGAAGTTGGTAAAGTATGTTGATGAATTTAACTATCTCATATTAAAAATAACTACTTTGTTATGTTTCAAAGAATTTAAAAGAAATCTAAGGTTGCAGAGATTATTACAAAGTGGGAAGGCTGGTGCGATGTATAATGGACAGAACATGCTAAATTCTGCATATTATTAGGGGAAACAATCATACATCACCTAACAAAAGGATTTCTGATATTGAAACGGGCTTCCCATGACCCGCTGGACTTTAACTTACAGGTAATCACAAGAGTGTAAGCAGAGGAATGATTCAGTAAGATCAGGTCTGTTCTAGAAAGATAAATACAGCTTCAGTAAGTAAGATTTGGAAAAGAAATTAGTGATGAAATTAGTTGGAAGGTCAGAACTCAGTAAAATATAGAGGATGAAAAGAGGAGGAGCTAAATGTGAGCTATATTTAGAAGGCAGAATTTACCACTCTCCACAGACACCACGTGTTTACGTTTGTAGAGATAAGTCTCCAGACAGGAGTGCTGTCCTTTCCTCCTTGTGGACCCCAATGCATGGTACATTGGTGGGAGGTCTCTAATGAATATTTAACTGAACTGGATAAATTTCATTTGAAATATCCATGGTACATAGAGATAAACAATAGACATTGTTAGTGTAAGTCCAAAATTTAAGGAGAGGATCAAGGCTAGAGTCCTTATCCTGGGACACTTCCATTGAGGTGGATGAGACTGCCCAAGGAGAGGAGAATCAAAAGGACGGGGGACACAGAATTCTGAGATATACCAGCATTAAGAGGGAAACTGAAAGGAGACCCTCAAGCAAGCAGGAAAGAGCAAGAGTGATGGAAAGGGAACAAGGAAAATATCAAAGAAGTTTAATTCAAAAAGTTTAATTGATTTCTAGGATTGACTTAAAAGAGATAAGAAATTAGATTAAACAGAGAATTTAGGAATGACAATTTCTGACTGCGATATTTTGAGGATATGATAACACATATTTTAAAGGGAGGAGATTTTCTTATTAAACACATTTTCAAATAAGAGAGTGTCTGTTGCTTGTGCATGGTAGGGAGAGGAAGCAGGGAAGGTCATACAGAGTCCTGATGGTCCAGACAGTGACTTGGTTCTGCAGCTACGTCAACAAGGTAATTTGTGCATTCCATACATGCACAAATTACACGTGTAGCCATTTATTTCTGACATTAAAAAAAAAAACCCTAAGAATAACCAACAGCCTCACTATATCATGTTTTCTCTATGACTGAGCTGAAAAACAAGCGCAAAGATCCAATCTCAATGTCTAATTCCCTGAATTTATTAAGACAGGTTTCAAAACATGATAGTTAACGAAATCTTGAAAATGCCATCTGTCTTCTGAATAAGATGAAGAGGGTCCTTCCTATTCCCTTCTTTAAGTCATAAATAATATATTCCGAAATCAACTATTGGATTAGTAAACACTTGGAACACCTGCCCAAAAAATCAGTTGTGGAATTATTTAAAAAATCATTATCTAAGTTGTTCATGGACTAATTTATGCTAAATATAAGCAAAATAAACCCATGGTAAATAACTGCATCATAAAGTAAATTATACATCTATATACTTAGACAAAAATCTTACAAGTTCTAAGCTCGTCCATTAAGTATATATTGCACTGCCTTGGAGAATTCCTCAGGTTCTAAAAGTTCCACCAAAGCTAAGGTCTTGGATGTCATTTAAGTTATATACTTCAGCTATTAAAGTCAATGTTCTGACAAGCCCTTTGGCTCTAACCCCAGGGCATGAATTTGCCTTAAAACTACAGAAGAATGTGTCAGAGGGCTATATGTCAATCAACCAGGAGAAGTGCCTATTCCCAATTTAGTTTCGTCAGTTGCTGACATTAAAATCAGCAACAGTTAACTGTTACCACTTCAAGTGGGAATATGGAGGCAAGAGGAAAGGCAGGTGTCTAAGTTCAGGCAGATAAAGCTGTTAATTGCTATCCTTTTATGTAGATTTGTTTAATAATGAAAACAATGTGGCTAATCATATAATGTTTCTATTTGTTCCCCAAGGGCTCTTCAGGGAAAGTTTCAGTCAGGGCTAGATTTCCACAGCTACCTACTGTGCTGGGACAAAAGCAGAACAATCAAGGCACTCAGTCCTGGCAAATAGCGGAAAGTCCTTCTGTACAGATGCCCCTCCTCCCAGCCCCGGCAGGAAGGAGCCAGGATCTGCAGCTGAGGACCTCAAGGGTGGGGGAGAAGGGATCTTAAATTATAAATGAACAACCACTACCACCACCATGCAAAGTTTTGATCCTTAGAAAAAGAGAGAGAGAAAGAGAGAGAAACGAAAGGCAGGCAATAAGTGTGATGTAGGCTTGGATCCTCCGCATGCCTCCATGCAACAAATCCATTAAATTCACATCCATTAAAATGCTTGTATTATTTTTTAAAAATCAGAAAGACAGCACAGAATTTTTAAAAAGAGATCTATGCCAGCCCTGCTCCTTACAAACAAGGTGAAGATACTGGGCACGTCATTAAACCCCACACTAGGAGAATGAGTTACTGAGATAACCCTAGCTACCGACTGATCTCAAGAGAGTATTTTTGGCAAATGAGTGCTCTGGATACATTTTCTACAACTGTAAGGTATAGTACTTACTAATGTTTACTTCCCTCATTTGGCAAAGGCTATGGGACAGAACCAAAGTTGTGTTATTTAAAATAAAATATTTCTAACATCAATTTTGCTTTTAGACTCTATTTCTAAGTAATGGAAGCATTCAGAGACACCCTCAGACCACCGGGGTCCCCTCTCTGTAAGGAAGAGTCATTCTGGGGTATGTGTGTGTGTGTGCTGTGTGTTTCTACTACCCCACCCCCACCCCACCAGACCCATACTACAATTTACAAGGTCCAACTGTCTTAATATTACTTTCAAAACCCTCCCCAATTGGGTCACGATTTAATTTTCAACTTTATTTCAGTGCCCACATCCTCAAGCCTTCTGAGATTTCTAGACTGTCCTGTTCATTGTCCCCTGAACCCTTCCTCTCACCTGACACTACACCTTGTGCCCGTGCAGTTCTCTTTTCCTAGAATGCTTTCTCATCACCTGTTTAATCTTATTCAGATTTCAAGGACAAACCAAGCTTCGCCTAACCCAGTAAGCTTTCTACAATCACCTTCTCCCTTCTGTAAATCTGTAAACTAGTGCCTCTTGATCATTCATGCGATACCCACGGTTGGTGTCTGCTCAGTCACCCTCCAAGTTCTCTAGTCTCCACCACTGAACTCTACACTCCTTAAGGATATATCTTTGTATCGTCCCTGGCATTTGAACCATATGCTATGTAGGAGCCCTCAAAATATTTAGGGACCATACTTCACATTTCCAATGCAGTTCAGTGAAGTGTTGAAATGATTACATTATTAAAAATTAAATTTAATTACTTTATCAGTTTTTCTGTAGTGAAATTCCAAGTCTAAAAGCTACCATATGCTCATCTGCTACTAAAGAATTTGTCAAAGAGAGAAAAACTTAAGAAAGAATTCTTAAAATTCTCTTTCATGTCGGCAGGAAATAAAAAATTAACAACCTATACACTGGGCCCAAGTGCACATTCCTCATTATTTCAAACACATTTTTTTTCCAACTTGAAACTCCTTCTTTCTTCTCGAGAGGCATACAGCTTGCTCAACTCTTTTCCATCTTTCATATTGCAAAATGAAAATTTAGGTTCCATATCTGAAAGAAAGATGATGAGATATAGACGTAAAGAGATGATGCTATGTGTGAATCACAGAAAACAGCTGAATCAAACCAACCAAAATGTAAGCTTTTGAAAATAAAACTCCGTTTGCCAAATACATTAGCCAGGCTCCCAAACCAGTAAGCACTGTCACAGTTATGGCTCATGTGCACCTTTGGGGCTTACCCCGAATCACAAGTCAAAATGTTCTCAACTGTTATGAAGGCCTGGTCATAACCTAAAATCTGAGCATCACTAGAACAGTGAGAAAATGCCAAAAGCAGGACCAATGCTCTCCCCTCCATCCCTATGTTCACCGCCCCTGAGAAATTATATTTATTTCTAAAATACAAAGATAAAAGGCAAGGCAACCAGTACATTAACAATTATGAATTGTTTTCTAGTTTAACAGCTACCATTACCATTCAGCTTTATTTGACAGAAACCCTAACAGTTTATTTAGAATATAATGCATTATGCAAAAGAATCTTCACTGTGCAAAAGATTCACACAGATTTCCTTTAATTAATAAACCCCTACTTAATTTTTAATAGATTATGATTTACAAAATTTCAATTTACTTAAAATCTTCAGTAACTCTGCTATGGCATAAAGGGGTATGTGCCTGTTTTCTCCCAACAATGAGTCAAATTTGCCATTAAAAAATTTTCCAAAGGTCACCTTGAACTACCAAAAAAAAAAGAAAACCCCACTGATATTCATTATCTGTGTGAATGTATCTAAACTATGAGCAAATAAATCAGCCATGTTACCAAGCACAAAGCAATTGAAGATTAAGACTTATTTTCAGGTGCCAGTGAGACTAAACAAAGATTGTAAGGAATGAAACAAATAGAAGGAAACTCAGGGAACAAATTAATACATTGAACCATTATCTTAACAGCAGCATTCCCTATAGAACAAACTGATTAAACTATCAAAAAGCACTTCTCAAAGCAACATTTTTGCATGTCAAAAAAAAAAAGAATTAACCTAGAATAAACACATAAATAATAGTATGTTCTGTGGTAAGCCAGTAACAAAGAAACCCCTCAGTGCAGTGAAACAAAGTCCTGTCAAATCCTCATTTTTTACAAAGAAGCATGAAGATGCTTTCACAATGGTTTAAACTGTATTTATAGTAACAGAGTGAAGACTTGAGATAAAAGTCGAAAGGATTAAAGTCAAAGCCCCAGCTCGACATGAGTTATGGTTTTGATTTTTATTCTTATTGTGGGCTACATATATTAAGACAGAAGAAACTTCCATGTGATTGTGGGATCCTCTGAGACTCTACAACCTCAGAAGAGCAGATAAAACAGATGAAAATGCATCTGGTTTGGGAGCAGACTCCATATTAAATGGCCCTGCGCTAAGTAACAACCACAACTGCAGAAGGCCGAGGGGGATGGGGGGAGGCTGAAGGCTGAAATTTCTGCAACTGATGCAGGGCAGAAAGAAAATAAAAGATGTCATATTACTATTTAAAAATGGCAGCCTGTTAATAATCACCGCATTCTTGAAAATACAGGGGAATTATGCCACCATCCCTCCTTTCCTAAGATAAACAAGCCCACCACATCCAAACAGGACATACTTCTATGAGAAAATTGGTAGAGCTTGATAGCTGCATCTCCATCTAAAATAAAATCCCTGGAGCTGACACTCAAGAGTTTACAGATTTGGAGGCTGGATACTTTTCTCACAAAGAAAACCAAAATTCTGTTGTCAGATGGAAGTTCTTAGTTACTCTAGAAAGAATTGTTCTTCCATATACATTTTTCTTAAAAGTGAATACCAAGCTACATTTAAGCATAAGCTTTTGGTCTCAGTTCAAAAAAATCTATTTTGCATTCCCTCTGCTTTGATATCCTCTCGTTCAAGATAATCACATGCAAACACACACAC
Source organism: Monodon monoceros (assembly GCF_005190385.1). Taxonomy (NCBI): domain Eukaryota; kingdom Metazoa; phylum Chordata; class Mammalia; order Artiodactyla; family Monodontidae; genus Monodon; species Monodon monoceros. Next base: position 39,814,015 of record NW_021703765.1, read on the forward strand.
CAGTAGGATATATATATATATACATACACACACACATACACATAGATATAGATATAGATATAGAATACATAGTGTACACTGGATGATTTGGAAGGTTATTCTTAACATTAATTTGGATACTCTCTCTTTAGTTCTTATATTGCAAGAACCACATACTGAGTTGAATATTTTCCATCCATCTTTAGTCTTTAGTTTTAAAATCAGACATCTGGTTTAACATTTGATGGAGAAAAGGCTAAAAATCCTTAACAACAACGACAGGAAAATCAGCAGTGGCACTGTAAAAATACATAATAGTATTTCTAACACAGAAATGCTAAAAGAAAGGCATCCCTTTTTCATCGAGTATAAATTAATACTATCAATTATAAGAGTAAAATGTTTTTCATGCAAGTTTGGAAGAGAGTTTAAGTCTATATGCATTCATGTAATCATAAAGATAAATGTGAACAACTGTCACTATTACCCAAATGGAACCATTTCTCCTTTTTCACAAAATAAGTTAAGAATGCTCATAAGTCACTACTACAAACGGCAAATTTCTGAAAAAGATATTTCCAGTAACAATTACTTGCTATTTTATTCAGTATTTTATTTCAACTGTCACATTTTGAATACATACACATTTGTACAACTACCAGGGGAAAAATAACTTGAACCAAATTGAAAAATTACCATAACTACTAGTTCAATATGTCTGGTTAAAATACAGACATCTGGTCTATCATTAATTCTTTTGTGTTGATGACTCCTAGTGTGTCTTTTCCCACCAATGAACTTTGCAAGAGGAAAACGCAACTTTTAACAAAACATTGTAACTCGGAAACCTATTTCAAGATTTATCAATACAATATAATTAGATCAAATAAAGCACAGGACTTTCAAGGATAGCAACATATACTGATTGAATACAAATGGTTAGCTTTAAATTCCATCAGAATACTGTTACTTATTAAAGAACTCTCTGCAGGCAGATACAGCTAATTCATCAATCATTATTTTAAAATATTTATAAATCAACTCATTGTTCACTTGTTTAAAACACATACACTGAAGCTCTATAATAATACTCGATTGCCACTCCAAGGAAACTGAAGAAGGCGTTTTCAGAAGCCTTGCACACCCTCACACAATTCTGAATTAATGGCTCAGCAAACAATAAGTAATGTACTCTGCTTTAGCAAAAATACAGTGATAACATCATTCTGGCATCTACTTAACGCTTCCTGCTTACTTTTCACATATTCCTCACAAATAAGTTTCCTCTCCCAGATGTAGTTCATTAGAGAATGACTATCACCTGCACATTCATCCACAGACAGTGAGTGATTTAGCCATCAACATGATCACAGATTAAGGGGAGAAATCATAACATACACTATTACAAATTAAAAGATGAAGTAAAGGGGCCTGGCCACTTCAGCTACCAATAACTAGACCTCAATTAAAAAAGGACTTTTGCCACTTCTTCGCAGGGCAATAGGGTCAATTATCTAAAACCCTTTGCCAGAATCCAGAGACATACCAGCAAGGCCCTTCAACCGAACTCAGATAATTACTTTTGACAAATGTTCTCCTTGAACATGATGTAGTTACTCAAAAGCTTTAAAAAAAAAAAAAAAAAAGCAAAAACAAACAAACAAAACCCCCGACCACAGTTATAGTAAAACAACCCTTACAAAGTCAACCCAGTAACATATCCTGGGGTCTTCTCCCCCCCATCCTCCCCCCCCGCACCCCCGCTGCATGCAGTCTGCTTTCTTTTGGTCAATTTATAACTGATAGTAAGTTGGTGAATAAATATTTAATTTATACAGCCAAAACCCTGAAAGGCTGAGCTTCAAATGTAATGCCTTGCATTCCCGTGAGACACACTGTACAGAAATATCCTTTTAAAAAAAAAACAACCGTTTACAGCTGTCCGTTAAAAGAAGAAGATGAAGGAAAAAAAAGAAAAACCCACACATACACATGCATCAAACCAAAGTCGCCGACGCCCCTCTGCCAACCAGCATTTCTATAGAGACATTCTTTCGCTGATTAAAACGTAAGCTCCGAAAGGTTAAAGAAAAGGAAAAGCAGCCAAGTAACACCGCCCAGGAAGCCAGCAGTGAAACACACCTAGCTGTACACTCTTAATAACCTCCCGCTACAAATGACACTGACCCAACTTCACCAAACACACACACCCGGACACACACACTCACAAAATTGCACACACGTGCATGGAATGTACACACAAACATCGGTCAGAGCACAATACCTACAAACACCAACGAACTTGATCCACACAAAACATGCACGTATCAGTGTGCATACATAATGCACACGACACGGCACACAGACACGCAACGACCTAGGCTACATGCACACGCCCCACAAGTCCGGGTCGGACACACACCGTGCATGCACGTGTAAAATGTATGAACTCACAAACGCCGAACCTACACACAGACCGTGCACAGAGAGTTATTGATGAAATTCCGGGGGGTGGAGGGGCCGGGAGGGAGTGGTAATTGCCACACAAAGGTCTCCGGAGCAGCAGAGAGGGAAGTCGAGCGGGGCCGAGCGCTCGTAAATTCACCCGTGGAGGAGGTACAGCCGAGCCCCGAGAGCGAAGTACCGGGAGAAGTGTCCCGGGCGCGGCGGGCGCCGGGCTCCCCGAGATAATCGCTGCGCCCCTCCGCGCGCGCACGCACGCACACACACACACACACACACAGACACACACACACACAC
>NW_021703765.1:39817153-40112048 GCF_005190385.1 Monodon monoceros
CGGGCGGGCCGGGGGCGGGGGCGGTGGAGCCGGGGAACAGGGGCGGGGGCGGCGCCGGCCTGGCTCGCTCGCAGGGGGCTCGCGCTGCGCCGCCGCCGCGGCCGCCGCGGTGACAGCTCCGGGGATGCTACGCTCGGCCCCGCTCACAACAATACATTCTGACGTCACGGGGAATGGCGACGCGGCCGCACACTCTCCGCGCTCACACTCGCCGTGCTCACACTCGCCCTCTCGCGCGCGCACACCCGCGCACACTCGCCGCGCGCCCCCCACTCCAGCCACGCCCTGAAACCCTCACGAGACCCCTCTCCCTCCAACCCAGCCCCCTAGACCCTCAGGGCGCTGCCAGCTCCGCGCAGGCCGTGCCTTTCCGGCCCCCCTAGGGCCGACTACCGCGGACACGGTGGCCTTTGGAACTTGTGTACGAGTCCGCTCCGCAACTCGATGCCTCTGTCCTGTGCGCTCACACACACACACTCACTCTGCACTACTCCCCTCTGCTGGACTCCTTTAACCCTTTTCGGCTGGGTTGAGTAGATTCCTAAAGCCTTGTTGAAACCGTGGAAAAAAAAAAAAAGCCTCTTCTGATACACAACTAATGTTCAAGGTGCAACTTGACACAATGTTGAGCCACCTACATCATCTTAAACAATGCAAGACCGAAGCTCCGTAGCCGCGGATCAATGCCATACAGTGTCTTAGCACTGGTTATTTTTTAATAGCGTCATCATTTTCTAAGACATGATGAATATGTAAACAACTGCACAACTAACGCTTATGTATTTTAAAAATTATTTGTAATTGTCAGGTTTGGTGTGCACGAAGAGTTGGACTGTTAACCTTGTTAGCGAACTACAAAAAAAAAAAGTGTTAAGCCTTGAAAGTTTACTGTAACCTTTCCAACTTCTTAGATCGCTGGTGAAGTGTTTAGGTCAATAAAGTTATTGTTAGGCAAAGAAAAAAATGGCTCTATGACCCACGCAATAATTATGTGTGTATTTATCTTGAGTATCTAAAAAACAAAAAGAGCACTCATTCTGGATGATTTAGGTAAGGTTATTTCCTGGCTGTAATAATAAAGTATGTAAATAGTACTTTGTTTTTTCATATACATTATATCATTTGATCCTCGAAACAACGCAGTTAAACATACAGTTTTCCCTCTACTGCACAAAAGAGGAAATGAAGCTTAAAAACATTACATTACATTCAAGATCTCTTGCTAAATCAGTCAAACCCAAGTCTTTTGACCCTAATCCCATAGTTTCTATTATTCTAAACTGCAGTGCTTAAAATTAAATAATCCTAACTCCAACATTTACATCTAATGAAAAGACGTGTCTAAGAACGAAACAATTATAGTAAGGTGATTCCTTTGAGAGCAGTGTCAAATGACTGAAGTAATAAAAATGTTTGAAATTAAGCAGAGGCAGTACGTAATCATAAAGAGCTGATTATGCTAATTCTTTAAAAATATGTAACTTAATTCATTAGAATAAGAAAAATCTATGCATCTTTTTAAAAAAATATCAAAAGATTATCTCCATTTCTTCCTTCTTTCTTTTTTAAATGGATTTAGAGGACACACTGAAGTTATCCCTAGGTCAAAAATGTACCCATGCAATTTGCATAACTATTCCAGCATATTATATTTTTACTTTACATTTCAAATACATTAAATTTGAATTATGTTCACATCTGTATTCTCATTCCAATGTTTTCTCTTCTATTAAGGAATACGTATTTTAAGCAATCAGCCCATAACATACATACATATATATATATATATATATATATATATATATAAAAACATATAATTTGTTATTTTTGTGAAATAGTGCTTAAGAACTTTTGGAAAACATACATGTTCAGTGGCTTTGCAGTAAATTATTATTCTTTAATAACCAATTCTGATTATTAAAGAAGAGAAAATATATCATCCCACTTAAAGCAGGTATAAATTGATTATATTTTTAAAAACTAGTTGTTGTTTATATATCCATTCTTAGACAGTGAGCCAAGTATTATGAACTGACTCTTTGGATTCTACCTCTACTTTTGGATATTTGAGTATAAATACTCCATAGTAAGTAAGTCTGGTTAAAGATTTGATCAGTATTCTATGCCCAAATAACATATATTTCATATAGCACCAGAATAGAAATGGGCCACCATTCCAGAGATGCTGTTGCTGTTGTTACATTCTTTTCTTCTATGTATATCTATCTACATTCAACCATACTTTTCCTTAGGACTAACTCAGTCTCTAGATAAATGTGGTAAGAAGAAGAAACATATAGATCAATTATAGATCTTTTATAGTTTGCTAAATTCCATGTATATCTTTTTAACAGAGGTAGAGAGTGATGAATGTCACAAGAAATGTACAAGTAAAACTTTGTGAAAATTAATAAGAGAAATAACTCTCTACTGGGGAGATTAAAGAAGGCTTTAAGAAAGAAATGTTCTTTGAAATGGGATTTGAAGGATGGGTAGGATTTGAACATTCAAATTTGTAGGAATGAAGAGAAGCTTTTCCAAATATAAGTGCAGTAGTAGTGAGGACAGTTTAGTACTAGGAAAATATTCAAACAGATAGATGACATCCACCAAGCACTGCTAGCATTCATTTAAATTTCATATAAGATCACATGTATTTCAAGAACCATTCCTTTAAACGAGGAGAGAAAGGTAACTCAAAGAGCACGGGCTCCAGTTAGAACTGCCCTATAAGTTCTTCCTTTTCTAAGATCCTCATCCCAATTATATAGCAATAGCGGTAGCTCAAAAATTCATTGGCATGTAATGGCACCTTCTCTGCATTCCCCTGCTTTTTTATTTCCATTCCTGCTTTTAGGTTCAGATTCAACAATTCAACCTCCTGGTGTGCATGTCTCTCCTCATCAATTCCAGCAGATCTTTTTGTCTCCTGGAATGTTATTTTATATTGTAAGATATTTAACCATTGATAAACATTCAGTACAGACCAAATCCAAACAGTAATCAATATCAGTTTGTATAAAACAAAATAGAGGTGATGCTGTACTGGGAAAAGGTTCACCTTCCTATGAGACTCTGATACTAAGAGAACAGAGACTGCAGAATCTGGGGACAGCAGTTGTTGTGTCATGACTGATCTCTTAGGAAATACAAGGTTTCACCTTGGATCCTAATTAAAGTGTTGACCATAGATTGGAGTTTTAGGTGTTTCAGGCAGGAATAAGGGACTGAGATTGCTTCCATTGCCATTCCACATGCCCATTGCCTGTGGAAGTCTGGAATGAAAGGGAATCTCTTATACTCCTCCCCCATACATGCCCACCAGCAGGCACAACACAGAGCAGAAGGTGGGGTGGGGAAGGAGTAATAAAAGTTGAAGGGAGAGAATAGAGTCAAGGGTTGCAGGGGAATTGGGAGAAGTCTTAGGTGGTCTTGATGACCTTGCAATATTTATTTCTGAAATATATGTATTATGCCTAAGCTGAGAATCTCTGAATTCTACAGATAAGAACATTTAATAATTCTCTTTTTCCTAAACATCTTTTGTTAATGATCAATTAAGATCTAACTAGTCTGGAAATTCCATGAAGGTGGTTACCTTATCTTCTTTCTCCCCTGCCCAACTGACTGAATTTCCAGCACTAAGCAAATTACTTGTCATAATCCAAGCCACAGTAAATATTTACTGAGTAAAAACTAAATGATCAGAAATTTAGGAAATCAATTCCTTTTATTGTAAATACAATAAAAGTCCAGCCAATCAAGATATATGTCCTTTTTTTCCGCTTAATAGCAAAATGCCACCTCCACCAATTTTTCACTGAGTAGTTCAGGAGTAGTACAAAGCAAAGTGAAATAATGCCAAATATTAGCATTATTAATCAAGTACAGTCAGAATGCTGATAAACATTAGTCGCACTCCAAGAACATACAGAAGTGTTTTAATAATATTATGAGGGCTTCCCTGGTGGCACAGTGGTTGAGAGTCCGCCTGCCGACGCTAAAGGACACAGGTTCGTGCCCTGGTCCGGGAAGATCCCACGTGCCGCGGAGCGGCTGGGCCAGTGAGCCGTGGCCGCTGAGCCTGCGCGTCCGGAGCCTGTGCTCCGCAACGGGAGAGGCCACAACAGTGAGAGGCCCGCGTACCGCAAAAAAAAAATAATAATAATATGAGACTAATTTTATCTAAAATATTGACAATTCTTCCACTAGGAAATAAGCGGATTAACTGATTATTTTGTTTTTGTTTTTGAAATCTACAGCAGTTTAAGATTTTAATGCACTCTAATTATAGAAATATATGTAGCTAAAAAGAAAAAAATTGTAAATTTTCTTCAAAACTTTTCTGTAACTGGTTTTATTTGCACTGTCAATGCATATAGTTTTCCTTTTTTAATTGATTAGAACTATTTTGACACTCATTTTAAATTCTCTGGTCAATTAATAGTATTATTGCATTTCAGTCACTAATTAAAAAATAAAAATTTTCACCTTATATCCAGGCCCTTTAGCAGCTAATGCATTCTTAAATCTGAGGAGAAGTAGAATAAAATGGCTAAAACATTTTCATAGTTTTCCTCTCTTTCATTCTCTTAAATTGCTCCTTTTTCTGCTTTATCTCTCTACTTCCTTTGTGAAATAACAAACTCTGCTTCTGAGTAGAGACCTTCATTCAAGAATTTACCTTTTCCCCCTGTAAACCCTTAATTAGGCATAGAGAACACAGTCTGATTTATGGCCTAGTATTTAACAGGACTCACACTTAATCCATTACACAAAGAGGGATACACATATTCCCTAACAGCACCACTAGTTTATACAAAATGAAAAAAAAAAAAGCACTTAGGAAATGTAAATAAAGCTTTGCTTGATACTGTCTTCTTATGCACATGTAATGTGATCAGAATATCAACATTGCAGTCTAACAGCTTTTTACTTATTTTCAAAACTACAAATTAGATTTCTCTAGGTAAACTAATTCAATCCCACATTTAGTGGATAAGAAGGAAAATTACATGCTGCTAAATTCATCTTTGTGTGGAAAGAATGTTCTTAGTTCACAAGGGAGGAGACTAGAATTCTGATTACAACTACTATCTCAGACTCTAATTCAAAGGAATATTGGCCATGTTTCTGACATTCTACTTGCCTCAGTTTCCAGGTTTACCAGAAGAGTAACTTTAGTGATTGAGACTCCCAGAAAAAGTGCTTCTGAGGAACCACTAACAAGTAATTTATTCCAGTAATCTTTCACCTAGCTGCTATTTTAAGTTGTACAGTAAGGTATATAAAGTATACACTGTGGGTATTAATCTAGTAGTAGGACTTCCCCTGTATTCCATTCACAGCACTAAAAGCTCAAAGGAAGATATAAGGCCATTCTGAAACTTTTACAAGGATGGATTGAAGTGATGGGGAGATAGGGCTCCTTTTGTAACTGAAGAATTCTTATTGCTTTCCCGTTGAGTTTATTGCAGGGGACATGGCTGATCATCTTAGCCAACACACTTCCAGTAACCATGGGGTGACATGATTGATTAGCTAAATAGCAGGAATAACTGGAAGATCTCTTAGGAGCCACATTGTAGCCAGGGAAATACCATCTAATTTTCTACTGGTTTATGTGACGACAGAAAAGAAGTGTGTGTGTGTGTGTGTGTGTGTGTGTGTGTTCAGGAATTGCCACCTCCACTCAGAGATCCACCTAGGAGTGAGGAAAAGCAGCAGGACTGCATTTCAGAGAACAATGACCCTGAAATGTCTGAAATCTGTCCAGGATTTTCAAACCTCCCTGAGGCTTGCGGTGGGGGTGGAGCTAAGCGTATTTACCTTTTGTGTGAGAATAGAGAGATGCAGAAAAAGAGATTCTTACTCACCCACTCCCCCTGATTTTCTTCCACTCTATCACATTTAGGTAAGGTACCCCAAGGAAAAGGATCAAAGATAGTTATGACATTTAGGTGTCAAAATAATGAATCATGCATTTTCCACAATACCTGGATTGAGCTGCTTGTAAGAATTTTGATCAATGCGCATTTTTTAGTAGAAAATTCTTTTCTCTAGAGACTCTCCCCCTTAATCACCCAGAGGTGATTAACTCTGTAGTAGATCCAAAATGTCTAGATCACAACTCTTCTGCTTAACCCATAATCATTTATTTAACTTCCATTTCATAAATCTAATTCCTTCTTCCTTTCTATTTGTGGGCTTATTGCTGATTTCTCTTTCCAGGCAAGGAGTGTTTACTTTGTAAAATTTAAATATTTTTTAAAATTTGTATTTTTTTTTTACTTGAGGTATAATTATCATAAAATAAAATGCATAGGTCTCAAGTGATCTGTTTGATGACTTTTGATAATTGTATACTTCTCAGTAATTATCATCCACAACAAGGTACAGAACATTTCTATCACCCTCAGAATGTTTCCTCACGTCATTTCCAGTCATTCCACACCCCTCACAGAAATAACCACTTTCAGAATCCAATCACCAAAGATGAGTTTGGCCTGTTAAAGGACTGTTAATATTTTCCCATGGCTGTAGCTTGTCTATTCATTTTTGTAATGGTCTATTTAATGGGATCTATTTTATGATTTTTTTTTCTTTTATGATTAGGGCTTTTGAGTATTGTCCAAGAAATCTTTGCTTAGCCTAACTTCAAGTAGATATTCTACTATCTTTTATTCCCAGTTTTGATATTTTTTATGTTTTTGGAAATAATACCTTATTTTTGGATTATTGGCTGATGATATATAGAAATAAAATTAATTTTTGAATATTGATCTTGTGTACTGTCACCTCGCTAAATTCATTTACTGGTGTTACAGATTCAAGTAGAGTCCTTGTGTCTATAAATATGTTGCTTACAAATAATAGAAGTTCTACTTCTTTTCTGATTTAATATATTTTATTTCTTTTTCTTGCTTTATTGTACTGGCTAGGACCTCTGCAGTAATTCTGAATATAAGTGGTGAGAGTAAACACACTTACTCTGTTCCCAAACTTTGGAGTAAAGAGATTCATGTTTCACTTAAGTATCATGCTAGCTGTGTGATTTTTGTAGATGCCCTTTATCTGACTGAGAAAGTTTTCTTCTTTTCCTAGAAAGCTAAGAATTCTGCCCTTCCCCATTATAAGTGAGTTTTAAATTTTATCAAGATCTTTTCTGCATCTATTGAGATGATCATAAGATTTTTTTATCATTCTGTTATACTGTGTTACACTGATTTTCTACTATTAAATCAAGCTTGCATTTTTACAATAAATTCCACTTGGTCTTTTTTATTATACTTTTATATGTTGCTGGATTCACTTTTCTAGTATCTTGTTAATTATTTTTGTCTTTATGTTCATGAGGAATATTGCTCTTTAATTTTATTCTTTGAGCTTTTTTGAGATATCATGGTATTGATGAACTCATAAAATGAATTGAAAGTTTCTTCCTCTTTTGTATGCCAAAATACTGAGAGAATTTTTGTTTTCCTTTGGATTAGTGTTATTTCTTCTTTAAATATTCAGTAGAATTCACTGGTAAAATCACCTGGAACTAGAGTTATAATTGTGTGTGTAAATGTTTTTGAGAGCAAATTCTATTTCTGTAATATATGAAAAACTGTTTATTAATTCACTCCACTGTTCCTTTGAATTCTATTTTATTGAATTTTATCAGTTTTACTGAGGTATAATTTACATACCACAAATTTATCCAATGTAACCATACAGTCTGATGTTTTTATTTTTGAAAATTTAGACAGTTGTGCAACCATCACCTAATCTAATTTTAGAAAGTTTTGATCATCCCCCAAAATTAACCTCATGCCCAGTTGAAGTCAAACACCAGTTCTACCTCCAGGACATGGAATTACACAGTGTGTAGTCTTTTATATCTGGTTTCTTTCACTTGGACATAATCTGTTTTATATTTGTCAATTTTGTTGCATGTATCAGTACTTTGTTTCTTTTTATTTCTACGTAGTATTCCACACTGTATGGCTATACAACATTTTGTTTATTCATTCACCAGTTAAAGGACATCTGGAATGTTTCCAGCTTTTGACTATTATAAATAATACTGTTATGACTATTTGTATACAAATCTTTGGGTAGACAAATGTTTTCATTTTGCTTTATAAGTGGAATTACTGTCTCATCTTGAGTATACGTTTGAGTTTTCAAATTGCTGTACCTTATTTTAAGTATATGTCTACATTTTTAAGAAATTGCCAGACTGGTTTCCAAAGTGACACTATATTTGATGAAATGTGTATTCAAATATTTTACCCATTTTAAAAATCATGTCACTTAAGCTCTTATTATTGAGTTTTAAGAGTTCTTCATATAATCTGTATATGAGTCCTTTATCAGATATATGATTTACAGATATTTTCTCCCAGTCTATGACTTATTTTCTTATTTTCTTGTTGGTATATTTTGAAGAGCAAAATATTTCAATTTTGATAAAATCCAATATATCAATTTTTTAATGTAGTATCCTTAATGGTGTTATGGCTAAGAAATCTACCTTACCTAAAATCACAAATATTTTTCTCATGTTTTCTTCTAGAAGTTTTCTAGTTGCAGCTTGTAAATATTTGTATATGATTAATTTTGAGTTATGGTGTGGATTTTGGGTATAGTGTAAGGTAAAGGTATCTGTTTATTATTTTTGGCATATGGATACCTAATTTTTCTAGTACCATTTGTTGAAAAAAAATGTCCTTTCCCCCACTGAAGTATTTTGGCACATTTGTTGAACATCAATTGACCATAGTTATGTAGGTATTTTATACACACACATACATACCAATAGGACACATACCAATATCCTTATACCAATATCACAATGATTTAATTATTGCAGTATTATAAATTTTGAAGTCAGGTAGTGTAAGATTTTCAATTTTCTTCCCCCCTTTAAAAGCTGTTTCATCTATTCAAGATTCCTCAGATTTCACATAAATGTTAGAATCAGTTTGTCAATTTCTGCCAAGAAAGGATTGGGAAGAAGCTACTGGTACACCACCCCTATCAAATCCCTCCATTGTCTTTTCACTTGCATTATTTTTTGATGAGGAATCTGCAGTAATCCTCATCCTTGTTCCTCTGTTCATAAGGAGTCTTTTTTCCCTTGACTGTTTTAAAATTTTTATAAATCTATTAGTAGGTTTTAAGCAATTTTATTATAAATTTTTTGGGGTGTAGTTTGCTTCATATTTCTTGTATGTGATGTTCATTGAACTTCTTGCATCTGAATGTATAGTTTTCACCAAAGCTGGAAATAATTCAACCATATATTCAAATGGCTTTTCTGTTCAGTATTTAACTCTCACCATTCTCCCGTCTAACTGGATTCTTTATAAGGAAAGGAACGATGGCTTTTTTGCCAGCACTGTAGCACTGTGATTAGCCGAGGGTTTAGTACATATTAGTTGTTAGCTAACATATGAATGAACTAATTGCATGAACTTCCAAGCAACAAAGACAGCATTTGTTGGACTCATTTTGATTAAGCAGTATGTCCCTAAATATCACTGCCTTAGTTATGAATAATTAAGTGATTATATCCACCAGTTTGGATTAATATAATTCTCAAGCTTGTGCAATTAAGTCCAACCATCTCAGGCCAGGACACTCTACTATGACCTGTTCATTTTTCCTTATATTTCTTTTGTAATCACTGTCACTCCCACCCTTGAAAGAAGCAAGTAAAAGAAAAGAAAAAAGAGTGAGAGAGAATGGAGTGGAGGGGGAGAAGAGAGGAGATCCACTTGGATTCTCGCTTTCAAACTCTTAATGACCAATAGGGAATTGTCTGACTGTCACATCTACAAGGCTATATTTAGAGAAATTTTATTGACTTATTTTTATGTATCAATATAGTCAAATATTTGCCCATGTTAAGGACAATACATATGTGGAAATGGATGGTTCTTGGCATTATGCCAATTATACAACAGCAACATAGATTGAGCACTGCTTATGCCATAGGGGCTTGTTATAAGAATTTGTCTAACTATCTGCAAGAACATTATGAGTTATACACAATTATCATACCTGTTTTACAGATGAGGGAGCTTGATTGCAGAGAGATCCAGTAAATTGCAAAAGTTCATACAACTTGCAAGTAACAGAGCTGAGATGAAACGGGGCAATGTGAGTCAAAATTTCTTAACCTTTACCTACTCCAACGAAGCACACCTCAGCACAATGGTGTACATTTTTTTTCTAGTATAAAATATTTCTTCTTTTGTTAAAAACTGAACCTAAGGCTACATGCCTTATTGTATCTAGGATTCCGTTGAAATATATATCCCACAAATAAAGATACAGAATCAGTTAAATTATTGACATAATTTTCCATGTATATTTGTAAAAGAAGCATGTGGCTCCCTGTTTTCTTCATGTTTGTGTGTGAATATCTATGTTTATTTAGAAAAGCACACCTAACATGTGCTTAACTTCTTGAGCACCTTTGAGAACTTCCTGTTTATAAACCTTGTATTTTGGAACAGTTTTATACTTACTGAAAAATCGCAAAGATCTACAAAGAGTTCTCCTAAGCCCACACCAAGTTTCCCATATTATTAGTATCTTTTATCATTATGGTACATTTGTGACAATCGATGAATTAATATTGATACATTGTTATTAACTAAATACTTTTTAAATGTTCCCATTGTTTTTGCCTAATGTTCTTTTTCTGTTCCAGGATCCCATCAAGGATAGAATTTTTTTTTTTTTTTTTGCGGTACGCGGGCCTCTCACTGCTGTGGCCTCTCCCGTTGCGGAGCACAGGCTCCGGACGCGCAGGCTCAGAGGCCGTGGCTCACGGGCCCAGCTGCTCCGCGGCATGTGGGATCTTCCCGGACCGGGGCACAAACCCGTGTCCCCTGCATCGGCAGGCGGACTCTCAACCACTGCGCCACCAGGGAAGCCCAAGGATAGCATATTACACATAGTCATCATATTTCCTTTGGCTCCTCTTGGCTGTGACAGTTCCTCAGACTTTCCTTGGTTTTGATGGGCTTGACAGTCTTGAGTTCCAGTCACACGTATTTTCAGGTATTTTGTAGGATGCCCCTCTATTGGAATTTGTCTGATGTTTTTCTCATGACTAGACTGGAGTTATGGTTTTTGTGATTAAGACCACAGAGGTAAACTGCCATTTTCATCACACTGTATCCAGAGTATATACTATCAACGTGATTGATCACCCGGCTGAGGTAGCTTTTGTCAGATTTCTCCACTGCAAAGTTCCTTTTCTCCCCACTCCTTTCCATACCGCACTTTTTGGAAAGTCTTTACTATGTGCAACCCACACTTAAGGAAAGGTGGGCATACATTACTGGATTCTTCTGCATGAAATGTTTGTTTCATTCTCCATGTTTTATTTATTCAATCATTATTAATATCATTATGGAGTCATGGATATTTTATACTTTGGGTTACAAATCAATACAAATTTGTTTATTTTGGTGCTCAAATTGTTCCACTTTTGGCCATTGGGAAGTCTTTCAGTTGGCCTCTGTGTCCTTTTGATATACCCCTATTACTGTATTTTTTGTTTTTTCTTGTTGTTGGTTATTTTTTTTTAATTACATCCTTTCCTTCTGACACTACAAGATGCTCCAGGCTCACCTTGTATATTTCCTGCTCCAACCTTGGAATCAGCCATTTCTCCAAGAAGCCCTGGTTCTTTTATTGGAGAAGGGTATCCAAAATGAAGATCTGAGTGTTATCTGTGTTTGCTGCTCCTGAGGTCTTTTTTTCTAGCCCTTCTCAGCTGAAAGAGCAAGTAAATATATGTGTGAATACTAACCTATATACTATTTATAAATACTAACTATCTATATTTCTAAATGTACCCATCTGTACCTATTTAAGTTAAACACGAGTTCATACACTTAGTCTCCAACTAATTCATTACCACATCAATAATTCTAGCCTCCTCTCCTTGCTTATTTATAACCTTCCAGCACAACAGTTAGAAACCTAGCTCCCATCATATGCCATCTATTTAATTGTTCAATTCCAGTATACATGCATAGCTATATTAGAATTGTTAACCAGCACCCCCAGGAGAAAAAAAACTTCAACAAGTAGACTACAATCCTCATGTACAATTCTTTTTCCCTTTACTCTTACAGACTCCACACATCTCCAAAGTTAGTTAGGTTAACAATGTTTCCATCCAGCCTCTTCAATGATATTCTTTCCCACATTTGTAATAAAGTTAGATTCTTTTGTCATATTCCACATTCCGCTTTGTCATGCTATGTCATGTATCCACCATTACGTATCATACTGAATATTTTCACTGCCTTAAAAATATACCCTGTGCCTCATGTATTCCAACCTCTCTTACCCAACCCCCCTGAACCACTGTCAAACACTGATCAGTTTACTGTCTCTACAGTTTTGCCTTGCTAGAATGTCATGTAAGGGGAATCATACAGTATATGCCCTATTTAGACTGGCTTTTTTCACTTAGCAATATGTGTTTAAGTTTCATCCAACTCTTTTATTGGTTTGATAACTAATTCCTTTTTCATTACTGAATAATATTCCATTATACAGATGTTCCACAGTTTGATTATCAAAGGGAATCTTGGTGGCTGCTAGTTTTTAGTAATTATGAACACATCTATAAAAACTTAGGTTTTGTGTGGACATAAGTTGTCAACACGTTTGGGTAAACACCTAGGAATGCAACTGATGGATCATACAGTAAGACTGCTATTTCACTTTGTAAGAAACAGCCAAACTGTCCTCCAAAGTGGCTGTAAGATTTTTCATTCCCTCCAGCAATGAATGAGAGTTCCTTGTTGCTCTGCATCCTCACCAGTTGTCATTTTTTTCCCTGGATTTTAGATATTCTAATAGGAATGTAGTGGTATCTCATTGTTGTCTACATTTGCATTCCTCTAATGACAAATGATTGAGCATCTTTTTAAATGCTTTTATTTGGCATCTGTATACCTTTTTTGGTGAATTGTCTGTGCATATCTTTTGCCCAATTTTTGTTGATTATTTTATTGTTGCGTTTTAAGAGTTCTTTGTTTATTGTGGATGCATGTCCTTTATCAGATATGAATTGCAGATATTTTTTCCCAGTCTGTGTCATGTCTTTTTACTCTCTTAATAGAGTATTTCTCAGGACATAAGTTGTAAATTTTTAATTGAATCCAAACCAATTTTTTTCTTTCATGTATTGTAGGTTGTGTGTGTGTGTGTGTGTATGTGTGTGTAGCTAAAATTTCACCACCAAATCCAAGGTCACATAGACTTTTTCTCTTATTTTTTCCTGAAGCTTTATAGTATTGCATTTTACATTTCAATCTATGATCCATTTTGACTTAATTTTTGTGAAAGGTGTAAGATCTATCAATATGTCTAGGTTCATTTTTTTTGCATATGGATGCCCAATTGTTGAAAAGACTATTCCTTCTTCATTGAAATATCTTTGAAACTTTGTCAAAGATCATTTGAGATGCAATTATTTAATATGTGTATGTAGTTAACTCGATTGTTGAAAAGATGGTGCTAATGAGGTCAATATTGAAGTTAAATCTTAGACAAATAATTTGGATTCATACAAACTAAATGTTTGGGTACACGTGCCTCTGTATGCTGGGAGTTCTCTAGTCTTCTACTCTAACTCTGCCTGCTGATGTGCAGATACACATTATTTGCTTATAAAGTGATAAAATATTCTATATAGCTTACTCAGGTAAAACCTAACACCACAAAGGAAATATTATAAAATAGTGAGTCTTTATTGCCCTGTTGATAGAAAACAAACCATAACAAAAAATACCCGGGAGATAGGTAAACATGTGCTGGATTAGTAGCCAAATAAATATTAAATACTCTGGAAATCTTGTTATTTTTCAGTATTCAGTAGAATTGTAGGCTACTTTTGATACTGCAGCTCACCATCCAAGCTCTTAGAGCTAGAGGAAAGGGTGCCATGAAGAACTGAAGAAGAAATACGTGTATGTATATATATATATATATATATATATATATATAGTCTGCTTTTTTTGCCAGCACTTTTCCCAGCAGTTAGGAGTCATCCTCTTGCCCTATACTTTGTTGTTATAGCAACTTATACTACTACTAGATGAAAGTGTTTCTGATCATCATCGGTTAGTTTTTCCTTCCTAATAAAAAACACATACCTTGCAATTCTTGCAGCAAAAAAAAAAAAATTAAACCACGAATGCTTAATACTAAAACAATAACCTATCCACATTCATTTTGCAGGATAAGTCACTTCTATATAAAAGCAAATAAAAATAGTACCAGCCCAAGCACCGTCCTTCCTCACAGCTTTGAAGTGCACTGAATAATGAAAGAGCTTATGATGATATCTACCTCTGAAAGCGCTGCATCTCTTCATTGAATACACAATTAACACAAAGGTAATAGGCACGTCCATAAGTGAGTTCATAAAACCCACTTCGCAGTCCAAATCAATGTCAACAAATTTCTCTCCTGTGAGATGTGCTCCTTTAGAATTTTGTTGGCTTGTCAGCTGTTTCATTAATATTTTATAACAGAAAGTAAATGTCTTGAGATTCCAAAATCATCACATACTGCCCCAGCTTCACTCTATTGGTTATTATAATGTCATCAAAATCCTTTGCTATAAGTATAGAAGCCTCCTTACAGGGAATAGTTTCTATTCTCAGTTTATACATATGCAGAAGGAAGAAAACCAATAAAATTCAACTTTAATTCCATTGAAGGTTTGGAAGGCTATTTTGGAAATCTGGGTACATTTTTCTCTTCTGGATGGTTCCCATGGTGAAGAGTATTCAGCACCTTTTTTCGGCCAACATCAACCCTCTTGAATTTTTCATCTTTTTTATCTGGCCTCCTGTTTACAAATTGATAAAGAAAATATTAAAATGGAACGAATATAAATAGCAGCTGTAGAATGTATTCTGCCAAGAATAAATCCCTGTTAGAATTGCTAATGTATTAGAACTGTTTTATAGGGAAAAAATGCTTTTTATGACATTTCTTACTCAGTGAAGATTCCACTCCAGCTGTAGTTGAAACTTAGAAATATATATATACATACACATATGTATATATATCTATGCATGTATACATATGTATGCAGATTAAAGTGAGAAATTAAGGCAAATAGAAAAATTTCCTTTCAAGTGTATGTCTTCATATCACAGGAGCCAAATAATTACTTGTTGACTAGAAGTGATATTTAGGAAATAAACTAATATTGAAAAATTAATTTTCATAAAGTATACATAGACAGCTTTATTCTTCAAACTTTTTACCTTAAAACGTTTAAATAAAGCTAAACATTGAAAGAATGAACACATATATTGTTCACTTAGATTTAATAATTATTGTTACTATATTGTTACTTTTGCACTTGCTCTGTGTGTGTGTGTTTATGTCTTTATGTATAAATAGCTTTAGCTATAAATTTGTGAGTTTGTGATGAAGAGCATTTTTTGGTCTCGTGTTCACATTGGTGTGGAGTCCTAGGGTACAATTAGCCTCAGGGGACACCTAGTCACCTACAAGGTCAAATGCAGTGGTTTTACAATATATTTTCCCAAGTGCATACCCCAAAGAATTTTTTAAAATCTTGAAATCCACTACATGTGATACTATAGTACTGCCTAGAATATCAGTACAGTAGCAAATTTATGTGTTATTAAATGTACACAAGTCACAAAATAAAAAGAAAGTTCTAAAGATTAAATAAGATATTTGTCCTTTTTTCTTTTTTTTCTTTTTTTTTTTTTTTGCGGTACGCGGACCTCTCACTGTTGTGGCCTTTCCCGTTGCAGAGCACAGGCTCCGGACGAACAGGCTCAGCAGCCATGGCTCATGGACCCAGCCGTTCCGCGGCATGTGGGATCTTCCCGGACCGGGGCACGAACCCGTCTCCCCTGCATCGGCAGGCAGACTCTCAACCACTGCGCCACCAGGGAAGCCCTGTCGTTTTTTCATTTAGTTAATTTATTAAGGATACTAAACATTTTTGTTCTCATTGAAATATCAACTAATCAATATTAGATTTTAGTGACAGCATGTAATTAAAAGTATTTTATTAGTTTTTAAAATATAGTTTAATTCTGAATTAAATTTATGAATTAACTAAATTAGAAATAAAGCTAGTTGAGTTCTAAATTAGCTTTACTTCAAGTCCTGTTTCTAATGGCTATAGAACTGAAAAAGGTGTTTCACAAATATACATAAAACTAATGGAAGAAGAGTTTCATTGGCTGCACTTATTAAATGATAATGTACATTTTCTTATTTATTTTGTTTTTTTTAAATTTTTATTTTATATTGGAGTATAGTTGATTAACAATGTTGTGTTAGTTTCAGGTGTAGAGCAAAGTGATTCAGTTATACATATACATGTATCTATTCTTTTTCAAAGTTTTTTCCAGTTTAGGTTATTACAGAACATTGAGCACAGTTCCCTGTGCTATACAGTAGGTCCTTGTTGGTTATCTATTTTAAATATAGCAGTGTGTACATGTCAATCCCAAGATAATGCACATTTTCAACCACATTCATCAATAATGAATGCAAAGGTTTGTGTTAGTTCAACTAATGTATTTCCATATAATGCCAATGATTTGCTTTAGCCAACTAATTGGAAGATGCTGGATTTTAATCATTTTAGCAAATTGGTTAAAAATAAATTCCTGAAATTCTTCATTTGGAAGATTAACAGGTTAGAAAATTATGTTTCCAAGTTTCTTTTTTTAAGAGTTTGACCAAGTATGAAAATGTTTTATTTAGAGTCGAAATACTTAATATCATGTCAGCAACAAAATTCACCTAATGACAGTAACATTTTCAAACATCTATTTTCAACATTCTTGTTTATTCTATGAGATTCTTTTGGAAAAGCAGCTATTTTTTCAATTACTTTTCAAAAAATATCTCTCCCTTAAAGCAATAACTATAACTATATGTATATATGTATAAATTATATACATATAGTTATAACTGTTGATAGCCATGTATATCACATAAAAGATCTGCAAAAGTAGAGCAAATGTATTTTTGTTTAGAAAAGAAATGTGTAACTCATCTTTAAGCTCAATGTCTGTCTTAAGTACTTCACTATTGGATAACCTTCAAACTCCTGTATGGTACAAAAGGTTTTCATGGTCACTCCTGATTTCTTTACAAGGTGTTCTCAAGATTCTGCTATTTAAAATCATGTACATTTGGCCCTCTGTTCCACTGCTTCTGCATCCATGTGGATAGAGTAAGCTATGGTACTTTGCCATTTTATATAAGGAACTTGAGCATCTGCAGAATCTGGTATCTGTGGGGGTCCTGGAACCAATCCCCCCACAGATACCAAGGGATGACTCTGTTACATCAGTCTGTTACTTCACAGTAGACTGAATGACTCGAAACTGAATCAATGATTTAGAAGGCCACTATCAGGCCCTTCATGTCATATAATTTCATTTATTCACTTCTCTCAGGATACCTGACATTCTCTTCATGACATATATACGATTATCACTCTAAGTATTAGAAATAGGAATGCATTTATTATTACTTTTTCTTTCTTTTATCAGAAAAAGTTATAAATATGGACAATTTAATTTGTGTTTCTAGATCCTCAATATGTGATTTTACATGGTCCTTGAGACATGTGCATCCTTTTTTTTGGAGACCACAAATATAAAGGACTTTTCAAACTTAGGTGTGATTCAGGCAGTCTTCAGTAACAGGATACAATATGCCCTGAAGAACAGCTATCTCAGGAGGTCTTACTTTGGGTCAGGGCTCAGGAAGGCATCTTTCCAGGAGATCTGCCAGGATTAACAGTAACCCAGCAGATCCAGCCCTTTGGAAAGAGGACTGGGCAAGAAGAGCAAGGATAGTCAATTCAAAGAAATTGTCATTCATATTACAACAGAGTATTGCACCACGAAACTCATGGATTGGAAATCAAGATGAGTGCAATCAGATAGACCACGCTGAAAACCAGGAGGCAAGTGTGCGTGTGGGGCTTGCCCTGACATACCTAATTAGGTTTTAGTTCATAATGGAGAAGTCTGATGGAAGAGAAGTGGGAGGGAATGAAGGAACACAGTAGCCATGACAGGCCATTATATCCCAAGTATGAGTTTGACTATTCCAACACCCATTGGAGGATGCAGTAGTGGCTGTACTATATACTTCTTTCCTCACTTAAGACTGGTTCCAAAATTGAGGGAGATTATTATGCCTGCAGCATGTGAGAGAAGAAACAAGAGGCTGATTAAAATATGGACAATAAATGCACTAACCTTTTGTAAGATATTATTATAAATGTTTGTGAGCCATTGGTAGTATGATGAAAGCTACCAACTCAGTCAAGCTTCATATTCAGTGTAACTATCAAGTTGTTTTACATGCTTCTCTTTATCTTCTAAGTTATGATTCCTAAAGGAATTACAGGGGCTACTGAATAGAAAAAGACTTCAGATTCTGACCAAATTCCATCATTTACAACCTGTGTGAACTAAGAAAGCTGTATAACAAGTTTGAGTCTCAGCTTCCTGAATCCTTACCTCATAGATTTGCTCTTAGGATTAAATACATTATTTTTAAAGTTCTTAAAACAGTGTTTAACATACTCTAAGTACTTAATAACTGGTAGCTATCATTATTACTTTTCAGGTCTCAATATTTGGTAAATGAAGGAACAAGTATACGTAATTTCAAATGTTTATATTTTTAAAAGCAACTATCTAGACTTATACTGAAACTATTTATAAAATAGAGAGGTTTTTTTTCCTGAGGACAGCAGATTTAAGGAAGATAGAGCACACTATTCATACTTTCTCCTATTCCTCATGCTAAGTACAGTTTTAAAACCCTGGACATTATATATAAACAAACATAAGAAGACTCTGAAGTGTGGAGAGAAGGAGGAAGATTGGCTAGAAACTTTGGGACACAAGTCCCAAAGTGATGAATTCCCTGGGTTTGTTTTTTTCTCACATATCCCAAACAGGGTATTGGAGAAGTAGACTACCCAGAAATGCCAAAGAGTGCAGGAAAATCCCCCACCAAAGGCCTGTTCTCTCTCACCAAAGGGACAGGAAAGGGGTACTCTAGTAAGACAGAACACTTTTAGACAATCATTATGCTATTCCAGCCAAATACCACCAGGAAAAAACTGTGACTGCATCCCCACCCATTCCAGAAAAGGCCATGTGGGGAACCTATACTTCTACTATCACCTGATTATAATGAGATACCCCACGTTCTCCTGTTCCCTACTTCCCCTGCCTCAAGTCAGGGTTGTGTCAGAAAAGACTGAGTACAGATCTTGAACTTTCATCCATGCCAGGGGTTAAAAATTTTCTATTTCTGTGGTGTTAGTGGAGACCCCTTGGGGAGCCTGAACCTTTACTCCCAAGGTACCCTTTTCCTTCCCTGCTGGGATGGTGTCAGAGGAGGCCTAAGAAAGAGTCAGGACTTTTGCCAGGGCTCAGGGATAATAGCCATACTCTTGTGATGGAGGCTACATGGAGAGAAAGCCTGAACTCCCACCCTGTCCAGCAGTAACAAGGAACCCCTCCTTCCACGAGGTGTTAAAGAGGCTAAGTGGAGAACCTATACCTTCCACTACTATTTGGCAGTGAGAAGGCTGAGTCCTCGTTTACCCGTTAAAAGCTGTGACAGAAGAGACCTGCTAAAACATGAAATTTAAATAAGATCCAAAAACTCAGTAAGTAAGCAAACTACTGAGTAAAAGCTGCTCTGGAGTCAGAGAGATCTGAGTTAAGTACGATCCAGAGTCTCCTAACATAATAGCCAAAATGTTTAGATATGCATAAAAAAATCACTCATACCAAGACTAAGGACATTTTAATTGAGTAAGAAAATGCAATCAATAGATGCTAACACTGAGATGACACATGTGTCAGGATTATCTGGCAAAGATTTTAAAGCAGTCATCATAAAAATGCTTCAAGTAGTAATTATAAACACACTTGGAACAAATGAAAAACTAAAGAGTCTCAGCAAGAAATACAATATATAAATAATAACCAAATGAAAATGTTAGATCTAAAATATATAATAACTGAAATAAAAAATTCAGTGGATGTGCTCAATAGCAGAATTCAAGGGTAGAACAACAGACATTATACAATCTAAAAACAGAAAGAACAGACTAAAATGAGATGAACAGAGACTCAGGGTTTGTAAGATTTTAACAAAGGATCTAACATTTAGTATTGGAATTCCAGAAGGAGAGAAGAAATATGGTGGAGCTCAAAAAGTACTCAATGAAATAATGGTTGAAAATTTCCTAAACTTGGCAAAAGAAAAAACTCTACAAATTAAAGAAGGTGTGTAAACACCAAACCCAAAGAAGTCCATGCTAAAATACACCATAGTCAAACTTCTGAAAACTGAAGACAAAAAATTTTTTTTTAGAAAGTAGCCAGAGAAGTGATGCATTACTTATAATGTAACACCAATTTGAATAAACAGCAAAGTTCCTTAAGGACCAAGGAGGCCAGAGAGAAGTGACACATATTTCTAAAGTGCTGAAAGAAAAGGACAGCTAACCCAGAATCCCATATCAGGTAAAAATCCATAAGAAGACAATTTTCAGATAGAAGAAAAGTAAGAGAATTTGTTGCCAACAGACCTACCCAAAATGAACACCTAATAAAACTCTCTAGACAAAAAGGAAATAATAAAAGATTGAGTCTTTGAATATCAGGCAGGAAGGAAGAACATAATAGCAAAAATAGGGATAAATACAGTAGACTTTCCTTCTCTTGAGTTTTCTAAATTATGTTTACAGTATAAGCAAAAATTTTAACAATGTCTAATATGATTCTCATAGTATGTAAATATATTAGAGACAATTTATTATAAATGAGGGAAGGTGAATGTATTATAAATAAAGGGAGGTGAAGTTTCTAACTTCACTTGAATTGGCAAAATTTCAACACTAGTACTCTGTGACAAGTTATGTATATATGTATGCAATAGCTAGAGCAACCACAAAAAAAAGAACTATACAGAGACACTAAAAAACACTATGAATAAATCAAAATAGAATGCTAAAAGATCTTCAAATATGCACAGGAAGGCATGAAAAAGATAAGATTTTTAGTAGACATAGACAGAATTTTTCTAAAATTTACATGGAAAGGCAAAAGAACTGGAATCACTGACATAATAAATTTTGAAAAAAAGAGAATAAAGTATGAAGAATCAGTCTACACTATTTCACAAATTACATAGCTACACTACCCAAGATTGGTGGTATTGGTAGAGGGATAGAAACATGGATCATTGGAACAAAATAGAGAACAAGGAATAACCCAAACAAGTACAGCTAACACATTCTTGACAAAGGTTTGAAAGTAATTTAAGGGAGTTAGAATTGTCCTATCAACAAATGGTGCTGGAATAATTAGATATCCATAGGAAAAAAAAAAAACCTCAACTTAAAGCACAAACCTTTAACAAAATTGTCTAAGATTTGACTGGGAAAACTTGAAAAAAAACACTAGAGGTGAGCATTTAATGTAGATAGTTGTATATCTAAAACTAAAACAAAGGTGGGTACAAGAGTGGAAAAATAAAACAGAATTTGCAAATCTGGTACAAGACAAAGTAGAACTCAACTGAAAAAGCATTAAACTATGACAATGAAGAACATATTTTAATTCTAAAAGCCATATTTTACAATACTGATATAACTTATGAATATTTTGGTCTCAAATAACACAGCATCCACATTTTAAAAAGCAAAAGATGGAAAGAAAAATAGGTATAAATACTAGTTATAGGGTATTTTAAACATACCAGTCTTAAAGAAAGAACAAATTATAGGTCAGGATACAAAAAAATGAAGTAACATAATGAATTACTATATGTTATGGATAAAAATCAAACTTTAAACTGTGACAATAGAGAATAAACCACATGCAAGTCCCTTCACTGCAGGAAGGGAGAATGCTTTTATAGAAAGGAAAGGAAGACGGTGTGTGGGGGTCTATTGTAAACAAAGAATCCATGGCTTTTTTTTTTAGCAACTTTATTGGAGTATAATTGCTTTACAATGGTGTGTTAGTTTCTGCTTTATAAAAAAGTGAATCAGCTATACATATACATACATCCCCATACCTCCTCCCTCTGGCGTCTCCCTCCCACCCTCCCTATCCCACCCATCTAGGTGGTCACAAAGCATGAAGCTGATCTCCCTGTGCTATACAGCTGATATCACTAGCTACCTATTTTACGTTTGGTAATGTATATATGTCCATGCCACTCTCTCACTTCGTCCCAGCTTACCCTTCCCCATCCCCGTGTCCTCAAGTCCATTCTCTACTTCTGCGTGTTTATTCCTGTCCTTCCCCTAGGGTCTTCACCACAATTTTTTTTTTTTTTTAGATTCCATATATATGTGTTAACATACGGTATTTGTTTTTCTCTTTCTGACTTACTTCACTCTATGACAGACGCTAGGTCCATCCACCTCATTACAAAGAGCTCAATTTCGTTTCTTTTTATGGCTGAGTAATAGTCCATTGTATACATGTGCCACATCTTCTTTATCGATTCATCTGATGATGGACACTTAGGTTGCTTCCATGTCCTGGCTATTGTAAATAGAGCTGCAATGAACATTGTGGTACATGACTCTTTTTGAATTATGGTTTTCTCAGGGAATATGCCCAGTAGTGGGACTGCTGGGTCATATGGTAGTTCTATGTTTAGTTTCTTAAGGAACCTCCATACTGTTCTCCATAGTGGCTATATCAACTTACATTCCCACCAACAATGCAGGAGGGTTCCCTTTTCTCCACACCCCCTCCAGCATTTATTGTTTGTAGCTTTTTCATGATGGCCATTCTGACAGGGGTGAGGTGATACCTCATTGTAGTTTTGATTTGCATTTCTCTAATGATTAGTGATGTTGAGCATCCTTTCATGTGTTTGTAGGCAATCTGTATATCTTCTTTGGAGAAATGTCTATTTAGGTCTTCTGCCCATTTTTGGATTGGGTTGTTTGTTTTTAGATATTGAGCTGTATGAGCTGCTTGTAAATTTTGGAGATTAATCCTTTGTCAGTTGCTTCATTTGCAAATATTTTCTCCTATTCTGAGGGTTGTCTTTTAGTCTTGTTTATGTTTTCCTTTGCTGTGCAAAAGCTTTTAAGTTTCATTAGGTCCCATTTGTTTATTTTTGTTTTTATTTCCATTTCTCTAGGAGAGGAGTCAAAAAGGATCTTGCTGCGATTTATGTCATAGAGTGTTCTGCCTATGTTTTCCTCTTAGAGTTTTATAGTGTCTGTCCTTACATTTAGGTCTTTAATCCATTTTGAGTTTATTTTTGTGTATGGTATTAGGGAGTGTTCTAATTTCATTCTTCTACATGTAGCTGTCCAGTTTTCCCAGCACCACTTATTGAAGAGGCTGTCTTTTCTCCATTGTATATTCTTGCCTCCTTTATCAAAAATAAGGTGACCATATGTGCGTGGGTTTATCTCTGGGCTCTCTATCCTGTTCCATTGATCTATATTTCTGTTTTTGTGCCAGTACCATACTGTCTTGATTACTGTAGCTTTGTAGTATAGTCTGAAGTCAGGGAGCCAGATTCCTCCAGCTCCGTTTTTCGCTCTCAAGATTGCTTTGGCTATTCGGGATCTTTTATGTTTCCATACAAATTGTGAAATTTTTTGTTCTAGTTCTGTGAAAAATGCCAGTGGTAGTTTGATAGGGATTGCATTGAATCTGTAGATTGCTTTGGGTGGTAGAGTCATTTTCACAATGTTTATTCTTCCAATCCAAGAACATGGTATATCTCTCCATTTGTTTGTATCATCTTTAATTTATTTCGTCAGTGTCTTATAGTATTCTGCATACAGGTCTTTTGTCTCCTTAGGTAGGTTTATTCCTAGGTATTTCATTCTTTTTGTTGCAATGGTAAGTGGGAGTGTTTCCTTAATTTCTCTTGCAGATTTTTCATCAGTAGTGTATAGGAATGCAAGAGATTTCTGTGAATTAATTTTGTATCCTGCTACTTTACCAAATTCATTGATTAGTTCTAGTAGTTTTCTGGTAGCATCTTTAGGATTCTCTATGTATAGTAACAAGTCATCTGCAAACAGTGACAGCTTTACTTCTTCTTTTCTGATTTGGATTCCTTTTTCTTCTCTGATTGCTGTGGCTAAAACTTCCAAAACTATGTTGAATAATAGTGGTGAGAGTGGACAACCTTGTCTTGTTCCCGATCTTAGAGGAAATGGTTTCAGTTTTTCACCATTGAAAATGATGCTGGCTGTGGGTTTGTCATATATGGCCTTTATTATGTTGAGGTAAGTTCCCTTCATGCCTACTTTCTGGAGGGTTTTTATCTTAAATGGGTGTTGAATTTTGTTGAAAGCTTTTTGTGCATCTATTGAGATGATCATATGGTTTTTATCCTTCAATTTGTTAATATGGTTTATCACATTGATTGATTTGTGTATATTGCAGAATCCTTGCATCCTGGGATAAACCCCACTTGATCATGTGTAGGATCCTTTTAATGTGCTGTTGGATTCTGTTTGCTAGTATTCTGTTGAGGATTTTTGCATCTATGTTCATCAGTGATATTGGCCTGTAGTTTTTTTCTTTGTGACATCTCTGTCTGGTTTTGATATCAGGCTGATGGTGGCCTTGTAGAATGAGTTTTGGAGTATTCCTCCCTCTGCTATATTTTCGAAGAGTTTGAGAAGGATAGGTGTTAGCTCTTCTCTAAATGTTTGATAGAATTTGCCTGCTAAGTCATCTGGTCCTAGGCTTTTGTTTGTTGGAAGATATTTAATCACAGTTTCAATTTCAGTGCTTGTGATTAGTCTGTTTATATTTTCTATTTCTTCCTGGTTCAGTCCCAGAAGGTTGTGCTTTTCTAAGAATTTGTCCACTTCTTCCAGGTTGTCCATTTTATTGGCATAGATTTGCTTGTAATAATCTCTCATGATCCTTTGTATTTCTGCAGTGTCAGCTGTTACTTCTCCTTTTTCATTTCTCATTCTATTGATTTGAGGGTTCTCCCTTTTTTTCCTGGTGAGTCTGGCTAATGGTTTATCAGCTTTATCTTCTCAAAGAACCAGCTTTTAGTTTTATTGATCTTTGCTCCTGTTTACTTCATGTCTTTTGCATTTATTTCTGATCTGATCTTTATGATATCTTTCCTTCAGCTAACTTTGGGGTTTTTTTTGTTCTTCTTTCTCTAATTGCTTTAGGTATAATGTTAGGTTTTTTATTTGTGGTGTTTCTTGTTTCTTGAGGTAGGATTGTATTGCTAGAAACTTCCCTCTTAGAACTGCTTTTGCTGCATCCCATAGGTTTTGGGTCGTCGTGTTTTCATTGTCATTTGTTTCTAGGTATTTTTTGATTTCCTCTTTGATTTCTTCACTGATCTCTTGGTTATTTAGTAGTGTATTTTTTAGCTTCCATGTGTTTGTATTTTTTACAGATTTTTTCCGGTAATTGATATCTACTCTCATAGCATTGTGATCGGAAGAGATACTTGGAACGATTTCAATTTTCTTAAACTTTCTAAGGCTTGATTTTTGACCCAAGATATGATTTATCCTGGAGAATGTTCTGTGAGTACTTGAGAAGAAAGTGTGTTCTGTTGTTTTTGTATGGAATGTCCGATAAATTTCAGTTAAGTCCGTCTTGTTTTATGTATCATTTAAAGCTTGTGTTTTCTTATTTCATATTCAATGATCTGCCCATTGGTGAAAGTGGGGTGTTAAAGTCCCCTGTGATTGTGTTACTGTCAATTTCCCCTTTTATGGCTGTTAGCATTTGCCTTATGTATTAAGGTGCTCCTATGTTGACTGCATAAATATTTACAATTGTTATATCTTCTTCTTGGATTGATCGCTTGATCATTATGTAGTGTCCTTCTTTGTCTCCTGTAGTATTATTTTAAAGTCTATTTTGTGTGATATGAAAATTGCTACTCCAGCTATCTTTTGATTTCCATTTGCATGGAATATCTTTTTCCATCCCCTCACTTTCAGTCTGTATGTGTCCCTAGGTCTGAAGTGGGTCTCTTGTAGACAGCATATATATGGGTCTTGTTTTTGTGTCCATTCAGCCAGTCTATGTCTTTTGGTTGGAGCATTTATTCCATTTACATTTAAGGTAATTACCGATATGTATGTTCCTATTACCTGTTTCTTTATCGTTTTGGGTTTGTTATTGTAGGCCTTTTCCTTCTCTTATGTTTCCTATCCAGAGAAGTTCCTTTAACATTTGTTGTAAAGCTGGTTTAGTGTTGCTGAATTCTCTTAGCTTTTGTTTGTCTGTAAAGTTGTCAATTTCCCCATCAAATCTGAATGAGATCCTTGCTGGGTACAGAAATCTTGGTTGTAGGTTTTTCCATTTCATCACTTTAAATATGTCCTGCCGCTCCCTTCTGGCTTGCAGAGTTTCTGCTGAAAGATCAGCTGTTAACCTTATGCAGATTCCCTTGTATGTTAATTGTTGTTTTTTCCTTGCCGCTTTTAATATTTTTTCTTTGTATTTAATTTTCGTAGGTTGACTAATATGCGTCTTGGCATGTTTCTCCTTGGATTTATCCTGTATGGAACTCTCTGCGCTTCATGGACTTGATTAACTATTTCCTTTCCCATATTAGGGAATTTTTCAAGTATAATCTCTTCAAATATTTTCTCAGTCCCTTTCTTTTTCTCTTCTTCTTCTGGGACCCCTATAATTCAAATGTTGGTGCATTGAATGTTGTTCCAGATGTCTCTGAGACCGTTCTCAATTCTTTTTTATTCTTTTTTCTGTATTCTGCTCTGTGGTAGTTATTTCCACCGTTTTATCTTCCAGGTCACTTATCCGTTCTTCTGCCTCAGTTATTCTGCTATTGATTCCTTCTAGAGAATTTTAAATTTCATTTATTGTGTTGTTCATCATTCTTTGTTTGCTCTTTAATTCTTTTAGATCCTTGTTAAATGTTTCTTGTATTTTCTCCATTCGGTTTCCAAGATTTTGGATCATCTTTACTATCATTATTCTGAATTCTTTTTCAGGCAGACTGCCTATTTCCTTTTCATTTGTTTGGTCTGGTGGGTTTTTACCTTGCTCCTTCATCTGCTGTGTGTTTCTCTGTCTTCTCATTTTGCTTAACTTACTGTGTTTGGGGACTCCTTTTCATAGGCTGCAGGTTCATAGTTCCCCTTGTTTTTGGCGTCTGCCCCCAGTGGGTAAGGTTGGTTCAGTGGATTGTGTAGGCTTCCTGGTGGAGGGGAGTGGTGCCTGTGTTCTGGTGGATGAGCCTGGATCTTTTCTTTCTGGTGGGCAGGACCACCTCCAGTGGTGTGTTTTGGTGTGTCTGTGACCTTATTATGAATTTAGGCAGCCTCTCTGGTAATGGGTGGGGTTGTGCTCCTGTTTTGCTAGTTGTTTGGCATAGGGTGTCCAGCAGTGTAGCTCACTGGTCGTTGAGTGGAGCTGGGTCTTAGCATTGAGATGGTGATCTCTGGGACAGCATTCGCCATTTGATATTACGTGGAGCTGGGAAGTTTCTGGTGGACCAATGTCCAGAACTTGGCTCTCCCTCCTCAGAGGCACAGGACTCACAAGCAGCCAGAGTACCAAGATCCTGTCAGCCACACAGCTCAGAAAAAAAGGGAGAAAGAAAGAAAGAAAGAAGGAAAAAGTACAATAAAATAAAATAGAGTTATAAAAATAAAAAATTTATTAAAAATTAAAAATAAAAAAGAAAGAAAAGAGCAACCAAACCAAAAAAGAAATCCACCAGTGATAGCAAGTGCTAAAAATTATACACACACACACACACACACACACACACACACACACAAACACAAACACAGACAGACAGAACCCTAGGACAAATTGTAAAATCAAAGCTATACAGACAAAATCACATAAAGAAGCATACACATACACATTCACAAAAAGAGAAAAAGGAAAAAAATATATATATCTTTTGGGAAGTCTGAGGTCTTCTGCCAGGGTTCAGTAGGTGTTCTGTAGGAGCTGTTCCACGTGTGGATGTATTTCTGATGTATTTGTGGGGAGGATGGTGATCTCCATGTCTTACTCCTCCGCCATCTTGAAGGTCTCCTCTAATTCATGGCTTTTTATTGGTTAAGTCCTTGTCAGGTAAGAAGACTTTTTATCTTCCTGTTGGGGTCTGTTATCTTTACAGGGCAGGAAAGCTCCCTCTTCTGGTCTCCCAACTCTATTTAATTGAAGTTTCTGTTTATTAATTTTTTACCCTTCCCCCCTTTGATCAAGATCTTTTTCCTGAAAGCATCAAGAGTGTCAGGTTTTCTATTTTCAGTGACTTTTTATCCCAATACCAGGAAAGACCTTTCCTGCATGTTGTGTCTCACACTGGAGGGAAAGTGCACAGATTGGAAACCTAGTGAGGTCACATTTGAGTAACAAGGAGGGGTGGGAAGGAGAATACTCAGGCATTTTTTGGTCTAAACTCTACATGTCATCAAGATCATAAACAATGGAGATCCCCTGAAGTGTTATGGCATCATCAAAGGTTTGGCAACAAAATTCCAACAGACCTGGTCCAATTGTCTTGAGAGAGCTTTCTCATCAGATGTCCTCTGCTTTAATTCTGGGAAACCTTTATTTTCAGGTCACCAGATGATGTGCAGGTCCAGACAGCCTTCAGCATCTTCTTTAGGTATGTCACATGAATCCAAGAGTCTACACTTTGGAGTTTGGAGGCACAAGAGTTTGTTAGGAATACCTAATAAGGACATTTTCAGTGAGGTTGAGTTGTGTTCTTCTGGAGGTAGCTTTTCCAATAGATGAAATCTCTAATTTGAAAGGTGTGATGCTTAGGGTCTTCATTTCCTGAGAGCAAACTATGAAAAGATTGTTCTACCAAAATGTGGTTATTTTTAACAGAAGCAATTAGGCCTTTGCAATATTGAAGTTATCTCTCCTTTTGTTGGTTGTATTTCAAAAGAGGCAGGAGCCAAGTGCATTGGGCATCCTGTGACTGTCTCAGAGGGTGAGAGATTAGGAGTTCCCAAAGGGGTGGATTTGAGATTTAGAAGGACCAGTGACAATGCTTTGGAGGTGTTTGGAGGGCCTCTACAAATTTTGCCAAATGAGTCTTAATAATGCTGTTAGTGAATTCAACTAAACCAGAGGATTGAGAGTGTTAGACACAGTAATCCATAAAATTGGGTCAGGGTTGTTTTTATTTAATAAAACATACAGAGGTTTGGCCATAAAGGAAAATTTTGAAATCTAATTTCAGCAATAACCAACTAGTCTGAGAAAACCTCACACCTCGTGCTTAGCTTTGAGTTTTAGGAAACTTAGGACACCATGAAGTCTATCTGGATCCAGGTGTAGCCCTTGTTCTGATAACAGGTGCTCTAAATATTGCAGCTGGGTTTGGTCAAACTGCAATTTTTCTTTGACGACCTTAGGTCACTTTAAGGCTAAAAGTTTTAGCAAGTGGATGCTGTCTTCCTGTGAGGAGGCTTGAGAAGGAGAGCAAAGAACCGTATCATCCACATGTTGCAAGAAAGCAGAGATACTAGGGAACTTTATATCAACCATATCAGCCTTCAGGATTTGCAAGAAATAAAAAGGACTCTCAGTAAAACCCTGAAGCATTACTGTTTAGATGAATTGTTTTTCTTCCCAAGTGAAGGCAAAAAGGTATCGGTTAGCTTTCTCAACTGGAATACTAAAGAATGCATTGCATAATCAATTACAGTAAAGAATTTACTTCCGGTAATTCCCATGGATGTTAGTAATGTATGAGGTTTAGGAAAACTAGGGTGTTGAGGGATAACAATGTTATTGCTCAGAAGTCCTGGACAAACCTCCACCCTCAGCCCTTAGGTTTTCTCACCAGTAAAAGAGGATAATTACAAGGACCAGTACAAGGGATAATGAGGCCTTGACCCTTGTAATCTTCTATAATGGGCTTCTTTACTTACAGGGTATTCATTAATTTTGGGAAGAGGTTTTGAGGGATCTACTTGAATCTTGATGGGAGATGCTCTGTGAATTTTGCAAGTATCAGTTAGATATTTTGCCCATAAGAAAAATGGTAGCTAATTTAATAGGGACAAATGATCAGTGTTTCCAGAAACTGTTCTAATATCATCAGAGATGGAACAAATAAAATATGTCAAAGGTTCATTTCATTAACTTGGTTGCTTACTTTGATGACTATTGTCAATTTCTAGAATTACTGCCCCCTTTTGGGATAAATTCCAGTATGATAATTCTCTAAGAATTCTTGGCCTAGTAAATGGATAGGGGTGGAGAAACTAAGGAGAAAAGAATGTGTATCTCTCAAAGGGCCTAAAAAAATAGGAATAGGATCAGAGACAGGAACATCTTGAAGTTCATTTGAAGTATTTGAACTGTTTCAGTACTCTGAGGTGCGGCTGCATTATAGCAGTGGGGTTGAGCACCGAGAGTGTGGCTCTGATGTCCATTGGGACTGAAAGAGATTCATCCCTAGTCTGGAGAAATGTTTCTCTAAATCTGTTAAGAAGGAAGGTTGAGGGCTTCCCTGGTGGCGCAGTGGTTGAGAGTCCGCCTGCCGATGCAGGGGACACGGGCTCGTGCCCCGGTCCGGGAAGATCCCACACGCCGCGGAGCGGCTGGGCCCGTGAGCCATGGCCGCTGAGCCTGCGCGTCCGGAGCCTGTGCTCCGCAAAGGGAGAAGCCACAACAGTGAGAGGCCCGCGTACCGCAAAAAAAAAAAAAAAGAAGTAAGGTTGGGAAAAGCTCCTGTAGTTTTTCAGAGCCATATCATTGAGAATAAGGAGGACGCTGGAAAGGCTGGTTAGGGGGCTAAATGTGACTTAAGTGCTTAAATTTGTAACAATCTCTTTTCCAATGTCCTGGCTCTTTACAATGATAGCAGAAACTAGGAGGGTTTTGGTTTCATTTAGGAGCTTTCATTTGATGGAGTTGATGATTAAGTATTCTAGTGGTCTTCCTTTGAGATAAATCATCTAGAGTAGGCGAGAGCTCACCAGATTAACTAAATCTGGAGTACACACTGTTTCCAGTTCCATCCTGGTCTTTTTTACTAGAAGGGAAAGGTCATGATTCAGCCCACTAATAAACATAACAATTAAAAGCTACCCAGGTGGAATCAACATCTGCAGAAAGACCAAAATTTTCTTTAAAAACAGTCTGAAGTGGATTGTAATATTCATGAACAGGTTCATCAGATTTTTGCATGCAAGCCTGAATTTTGTTCCAATCAACAGGCTTTTGAAAAGCCCTGGGAATTGCTCGATGAAGTTGCCTAGCAATACTGGTGTGATCATATAATAATTTGTGGGATGGTCTCCCAGTGGTAATTTTAGAGGCCTTTCAGGATTTTCCCAATTAGCAGTTGTCATCCAATGTCGGGCCTGACATTCATCAACAAGTATATGAACTAGCTGATATAAGTCAGAGAAACGAGATTGATAAATTTGAACGACTATATGAAAATCCTCATCAAATCTGTGAGGATCTTCAGCTACTTTGGGAAAATCTTTGACTATGGCTCACAGTTCAACTTTAGTCCAGGGAATATAAGAAATTAAGCGTTTCCCCCCTGGATCCTCATAAGGCTTAATTTTAAAGGGACAGGTTCTGACAAGTTCAGAGGAAAAGGGAGTGGAAAGAGTTTCAGAGAAAGGGTAAGTTTGATAGGAAAATTAGTTTAGGGAAACTGAGGGTAGAGAGAAGGTGTAGATAGCGTAGAGGGAAGGAGAAAGATGGTGCCAGAGGTGACTCTGACATCACGGAGCCGAGGAAGTGAGACAAGACGGCAGGGGAGGCAGAGCTTGAGACCAAGAGGCCGAGGAAGAAGAGCCCGCGCCTTCAGGATCCATTTTATCTTCCTTTAATAGTTTGTTTGCCTCAGTTAACCTTAAAATCTTCTCTTGAAGCGAGGCAATTTTAGATTCCTGATTGGAAAGCCTCAAAGTATCAATTGAAATAAGCATCCTATTCAGTTCTGGAAATTTCTGAGCTACTGTAGTCCAATTTGGTTTTAAGGAAATTAAGTTTGGGTATTTCAAAAGTTTCCCGTAACAGCCATTGATATTCTAAATTTCCTTTGGTCTCCTTGGTCCATTTTGTTAGAAATGCACATCAGGAAGGACTGTGGCTTTTAAAAATAATATCGGCCAAGTCCCTGTAGGGGGGCACCCTTAAAATATTTATATAACTGTGATCTCTTTTCTCAGAGGTTTTTCTCTAGAGTAAAGAACAATTTTCAAATAGCTCAAACAGTTTAAAGCTCAAACAGTTCAATTCAAACAAGCTAATCCCAGCCAGTTCTAAAGAGACAGCTTGGTCTGGGAGAATTAAGGCTAAAGGCTTTTTTAGCCAGTTTCCAGAGAACAGCCCCTTCCAAAAGAATAGGCCAAAGGCTGAAAAACTGGCACAGATTCAGAGAAGCAGCCCCTGCTCCAGAAGCAAAGAGCAAAAAAGGCATTTTCAGCCAGCTTTGGTTTAAACAGTCTGATCTCAAAATCAGACTAAAGTGCCAAATGAATACTTACATATGGAACAAGGCCTTAACTAGAAAGATAAAACCTTAAAATAGATCCCAAATAAAACTTGGAGAGCTCCAGAAGCAAAGAGGGTGGAGCTTGGATCCAAAAGAAAGAGCTACCTTCAAAATCCAGGGTCAAAGAGAAAAGTGGTGAGCAACAGTGGGCTCAATTTTGAGTACCACACCTGTTTGCTCACTGGTCTCGGAGTTGTTGGGGGTCTTCTCCCATCCTTGCAGGGGCCACCAAATGTTGACCTAAAACAAATAGCCTGCCAGATATTTCTCTAGCAAAGATGAGTTTATCTGGGATCAGCAGAGAATTATTGAATGCAGTTTGGGATCTGCAATGATGACAAGCTACATGTTAGTTGCCACACAGCAAGGGAAGGAGAACACTTTTACAGAGGGTAAAAGGAAGTTGGGGTGACAATAGTAAATAAAGAGTCCATGGCTTTTCATTGGCCGAATCCTTGCCAGGAAGGAGGAGGAGTCTTTCTTCTTCCTGTTGGGCTCTGTTATCATCGCAGGGTGTGAGAGCTCCCCTTTCTGATCTCCCCTTTCAGATCTCTTATGATCTGAACTCTATTTAACTGAGGTTTCTATTAATTTTTTACAACTTAAAAATTTGCTTAAAGGCTATACCTTATGTTAATTACTTTTATCACAAAAATAATAATAACAACAAATAAAGAGGGCAAGAGGAACTTTATACAGGTGATGGATATAGTTATGACAAAGACTGTGATGGTTTCATTGTGTATATGCATCTCCAAATCATTAACTTGTATGTATTAAATATGTACACCTTTTGTATGTCAATCATACCTTAATAAAGTATATTTTTAAAAAAGAACTTAATGTGATAAAGCACAAAAAGTGATAGCTTTAACTATAATAAATATAGTGGTTCTTTGAAAAAACAACAGAATATTTACCTAATTTAATGAACTTCTACCTAATGGTGCTAGACTTCTACCTAATTAATAAAGTGAAGAAAACACAGACATACAAAGTAAGAAATGGCATAAAGGTAATAACATTGAAACAGAAGAACTATTTAAAAAAATATTGAAGAGGCTACTTTAAAAACCTCTATGCAAATAAATTTAAAAGCCTAGTGTAAGTTAATACATTTAGGAAAATAACTTTTACCAAAACTGATCTTTTAGAGATAAAAAGCTTAGAACATTAATTTCTGTAGAAGAAATCTTAAAAGTTACTAAGGAACTACTCTACAATAAAGCACCAGGCCCAGTTAGTTTGCCAAAAGAAGCCTACAAGCCTCTAAAGAACAGATAATCACAATGCGAAATAAAATGTTTTGAGTGGAGTAAATGAAGAAAAATGCCCCAACTTTTTTTTGAAGCTAGTTTAAAATCAATAATTAAACCAAATAAAGATAGCACAAAAAGTTACAAACCAGTAAATAGAATATTCATTACCCACTATATAATGAAAAGTAAGTGATATTTATTTCAGGAATGCAAGGTTGGCTATTTATATAAATATAGATATATGTTAGCAGAAGAGAAATAGTCCCACTCTCCCCTCCGTTGCCTCTCTATTATTTAGTTATTTAGCACTGTACTGGAAGTATTACCTAAGGCAATTTGATAAAAGAAATCAGTTAGAGACATCTGAATTAGAAAAGAAGTAATAATTCTCTATTAGCAAAAGATACAATAGTACACCTAGAAAACATGAGAGAATCAATTATAATATTGTCAAACCAAAAAAATGAGTAAGGTAGCAGGGTATACAAATGATATTCAAAAATCAGTAATTTTCATACATGTTAATAACCAATTAGAAAATAAAATGTTAGCAAACACCTCATTTTCAATCATTAAAGAAAATTAAAATACTTGGAAATTAACTTAGAAAATGAGCAAAACCAACATGAAGAAAAGCTTGAAATATTCCTAAAAGACACAAATGTAGATTTGTACAAAGAAAACACATTCCTGTTCTTCAACAGAAGTCAACATCATAAAGATGTCAGTTCTCCCAAAAGTAATTTGTAAATCTTATACAGTTCAATAAAGTACCAATAAACTAGTTTCATGCAGCTAGAAAACTTGATATTAAATTTCATGTGAAAAAAAATCATGCAAGAATAACTAGGAAAAAATAGAAAAAGAGAAACTATAACAGACTCACAAAATATTAAAACATAAAATAGCCTCTATAATGAAAGCAGTATAGTATTGGCCCATAAATATAGACCAATGGATAACAGAAATTTCAGAAACAGACCAAGTTACATATGGAAATTAAGTACATAATAAAGACGGCATCACAAATCACTGGGCAAATATAGGCTTTTTCTTAAATGGTGCTGAGATCATTGGCTAGCCATTTTAAAAAGGATGGATATGGGCTTCCCTGGTGGCGGTCTATTATCTTCCCCGGTCCAGGAAGATCCCACATGCCGCAGAGCGGCTAGGCCAGTGAGCCATGGCCGCTGAGCCTGTGCTTCGGAGCCTGTGCGCCGCAACGGGAGAGGCCACAACAATGAGAGGCCCGTGTACCGCAAAAAAAAAAAAAAAAAAAAGGATGGAGATGATGATCCATGTCAGACACCATATGTAAGAAAAAACTCCAAATGGGTCAGGGACTTACATATAAAAAAATGCATACAAATAGAAAAAGACAAGATGTGTAAGTTCCTCAAAAACCTGGGTGTAGAAAAGGCTTTCTAAATATGACTCAAAATCCAGATGTAATATTGAAAAATTGCTGAATTCTACTATACTAGAAAAAGCCAAACTTTTGGATGGTGGAAACACAATAAAGCAAATGTAAAAAAAAAAGAAAAAGAAAAAACAACAAACTGGAGAAAAGTTTAAATGTACAGCATAGCTAAAGGCTAGTATCCCTAATATATAAAGAACCGTCCATAGCATTGTAGTGACTGTCTAGAAGTATCAGGGCAATTATTCACTTTATTTCTGAAACTTCTTTGTCATAATTATGCCTTTCATATAGAATCATTCATGTGGTAGTTTAAAAGAAAACATACATTTCCACTATTTGAATTATATTTGAGTGTAGCTGTAAATTCAGAATACAGAGTATAGCTGTAAATTCAGAGCCTTAGGCAAAATTGTCTTTTTGCAAATTGAATTAAGAATCGCTTGACTGCAAAAGTCATATCCACAGCCTGACTTTATGCTAACTGGCTAGGTGATTCAGGTTTTAAAAACAAATTTCTTTCCCTCATCCCCTAATCAATTTACTGCTCTGTCTTTGAAGTTTTACTACACATTCTGGACGAGCCTATGGGTAAATCCTCCACAGTCTCTTTGACTAAATGGTTGTTAATGAATACAATATTGAGCTTTTTTGTTGGCTAAATTACCTCTAACAAGATATTTTAGAGTTAATTTAATGAAGTGCACTAGGAAGTTAAGTAAGTGGCTTATTTCATTGAATGAGGCAAGTTGGAAGAGAATAAACACAATAAATACTGTAAGGTGTGAGTAATTTTCTTGTTTACAAAGTATTTTGAAATCCTTCAAGTTGAAAATGTCACTCCTGTCATTAATCCCTTCCTTCTATGTCTTATCTCCGTGAATATTGGATTGATAAATTTATTTTATCTGTTTCTATTTTGATCAAGGATGATTTCACATAAACCATAAATAATTAGTACATGATGTTACTATGTAACTTTAATAATGGATGTATCCAAATAGTAAAGTAGAAAAAGCAGTATTTTTTACTTATATTACCTATAGGAATACTTGTGTTGTTTTCAAAATGTCAATCAGAATTAGGAGGAATTGCATGGCTGTGTCTCCTACTTTTAAGAAATACCTCTCACACTAAACATCTGTATATTGACTTAAAGTTTACATAACATTTTACGTGTATTATCACTTGATTCCTACAACAAATCTTCAAGATAAACAAAGAAGGGATTTTCTGTTTTAAAGATACGAAAACAAAGGATCTAAAAGAGGTTAAGGACATAAGATCATATTGCTTGTATTGCTGAGCTTTTCCTATAAACTTAAGTGCTTCTGTGTAAAATAAAGTTGGTTCATTCAATGGTCTGGGGATAAATTGTTGCTACACGCATAAAACAAACATCTGGCATTGGCTTCTTTCATTTAGATCGTCTACCGTCCCTTTGCTGAATCGACAAATGCTTCAGGGGAGAGTTTTCCTGATATTTCTAGCACCGCTGGGCGGGGCTCAGCAGTGCATTAGTTGGAGTGCATATGTACTTTCGCCAAATATTATGAACTCTTCTGAACACAGATAAGGAACAGGGACACCCTCTGGACAATCAGTCCAGAAACCTGTTGACTTGCCACAAACACATGCTGTACTATTGGGTTGAGTTGGAAGAAGTCCTGTGCTGGCAAATGTTTAACAATTGGCTCTCTAGGAAACCAGAAATCCTGATTTGTAGGGTTTGCCATCTCTGTTCTGTAAATATTCTCACCATGGCTAATTTCAAACTTCTGACATGGTTATCACTGAACTCAGAGTTGGGAAGAGATGTGAATAATCAGCTCTCATGGGCCGATGTGATTCAGCCCCAGCACATTACTGGTTGAAAGTCGCCATTAATTTCCAAGGGTCTGAAGGGTAGCATTTGGAGAAGGGGTAGTGGAGAATATACTTTTGGATTTAGATTTTGTATTTTACCTGGATCACCTGATATTTTTCACCTAATCCATAACCAGTGTAAGACCAGGGAAATGTAAAATGTTTTGTGTTAAATTATTGAGAAATAACCTTCAATGAGGAGAATTATCTTACTCTTCAGATATTCTGTCTAGGTGTCCCTCTGGTTCCCTGCACTATCACCACCAAAAAGTAGAAGGCTAGAAACAGGAAAAAACAAAATTCTGTTAAAATATCTAGGTAAAATTCTTAGAATTTCCATTACAAGATTGACCATGTTTAACTATGTGCATCTCATACATCAATGGTTTTCAAAGTGAGGTCCCTGGAGCAACAGCACATGGGAATAGATTCTCCACCCCACCCGGCATCTACTGAATTAGAAATTCTAGGGGTGGAACCCAGGAATCTATGTTTTAATAAGCTCTCCAGTTGATGTTGATGCAGGCTCAAGTTTGAAAATCACTGTCTTAGAACAAGTAACTTTAACGTGGAAGGACTTTTTCCCCCTATTGGTTTAATGAATAAAATTTTAGAAAGAGATATAGGCAATTTTATTTCTTGGCATTCTTTCCTTATATGGAATGATTTTTTTCTCCTATGTTAACCAAAATCTTCAAATATTATTTACCTTTTGCTGTTAATTTCTATGATGGAATAAACTCACTCTTTTGTGAAAAAGTTACCTGAATCCTCTAAGACTTCTGAACTACTTCAACTACATTTAATTCTACTTTAAACACAGCACAAGTAGATTTGAATTGTAGGGCTTTTAGGGAGATGTTTATTTTGTAGCTACTAAAGGGTGAGAGTATCCTTACAGAAATTTCTGCTTGAATCCCTGGCCTAACACTTTTATGTGAGGGGTGTCTCTTTAGACTAAATTTAAGTCCTATAATGAACAGTGAATCCTCTTTTTCCTTTACTTCAGAATGTAGTTTAACTCACTAGCTCCCAAGTATTTGGAGAAAAAAGTACTCCGCTGCACGGGTGACTAGCTGAAGATCGGGCTCTTCCCAGATAGTAGCTACATCCATTTAAGACAAGACAGTTTCCACAATTACTTATAAAGTCAACAAAGCCCAGGTTTATTGGACTTTTTTCCTTTCTCTTCTCCCAGATATTTTACTCCTTTCTTCCCTGCTTGGATTCTTTCCCAAGCCACTTCTCTCTATTTTATCCCCACTTAATTTTTATTTTCCAGCTTCTCTTTTTTTCTAACCCTACTAATTTTTGCTCTCTGAGTTTTATCCTGGTTCCTCTGTTACAATTATGGAAACCTTATATTTACTCTTTTAAGATCCATATTTGAAAACAGGCTCCTTCACAGATAAGTACACATTTTTGTAAATAGACTACTCTGATTCAGAGAAACTCTTACTGACATTATAAATAAGATTATTACTGACACTATAAATAAGATTACTGACATTATAAATAAGATTATTACTGACATTATAAATAAGATTATTGGTTCTGGTTTCAGATAATCAGGAAAGTAAAAACCTTGCCCTATTGACAGGATCTGCTGGACTTTTCCCCACCTTGCTTACTTAATGGTTTATAACTTTTTGAAGGTAAGTTCTTAAAGCCAGAAAGGTTTAAAGCTATCTTCTGGGCTTCCACCCACCTCTTGTCATTTTGTTTATCATTCTTCACAAAGTACAGGTAATTGTTTCCTTGCTTTTTAAAGGTACATTATTCAGATTATTTTGAAGGGCATAACGTCCAAGAAATGCTGTAATTTTCACTGTTTTAATATATAAATTACAACTTTAACATTTGCTGTTTTAATATCCGAATACCCTACAAAGGATCGCAATATTTCTCTCTACGTTTTCTTAGACAATGTAAATGTCACACATCTATCACTTCTTTAAGTTTGAAATACTATAAAAATCTGAAATATTCATTTATCAGAACACTAATTCTTTGGTCCCTCAGGTTGTAGGTACTCTTTTTAATGTGCAAATATGTGGAAGATTATCCTATAGCTCCTCTCCCATCTCAGTGCAGTTGAGAATTCTGACACTTTCTTGGCACTCTTTAGATTTTGTATCTCATGCTAATGTTTAATTCTCATTAATTTTGTTGAATGAACTCATTCTATCCTGCATTAAATTAAGTAAAGGGGCAGTGTGTTCATTTAGTTTTTGTTGTCACTTGTATGGTCAAAAACTAATAGTATCAACCAATACATAAGAATTTAGCATAGATTCTATGACTGATTCAATCAAGTATATTTTTAGATTCCTAAATATTCATACTTACTTAAAAGTACATAAGTACTTAGATGTTCTTATACACCACATTTTCCAAAATTATTTTTGAAAAAATTAAAAATAGAGAAAAGTACACAGAAATATCATAGACAATTACATATAGAAATTAATAAATACTAGCATTTTGTGTTATTTGCTTCATAAATTTTAATAAAAGAAAAATTATAAGTACAGTTAAAATTTCCATTGTCAAAAAAATTTCCATTGTCCACCATTCCCATTCCTTCCACTCTTCACTATTATAAATTTGATATATGTTCTATCAGTTCTTATTTTATATTTCAACATATATAAGTGCATCAATGAATAAAATACAATTTGTAGCTGTTTCAAAAATTTTATATAAATGGCTATTATTTAATCGCCATAGTATAGACTTGTTTTATTTAATTTACTACTGTACACTATTCCATTCTGCTAATCTTCTACATTTTTAAACCCATTTCTGTACTGACAGCCATTTTTTTTTGCTGTTATAGACAATTTTTCAGTGAACAACTTTGTATACGTCTCTTTATGACCCTGTTGGAGGTATTTTTCTATTAGGATAGACATCATGACACTTGTTGTGTTGTAGGGTATGGATATTTCCAACGTGACTAGATTCCCTTAAAGTGTTGAACAACGTGGTTATACCAATGCACACTTCTACAAGCTCTGAATGAAGTTTCAGTATCCTTATTTATTAGTCAATATATAATGATGGTAGACATATAACATTTATCAGCATAATGAGTGAGAGATTTTCTTATGGTATTAGTTGCACTGTTTCTGATACTCAGACTTTCTCTTTTGTGACTTCCCTATTCATATCTTGTTTATGTTTTTTATTGCATCTTTTGTCTTTTTCTTGTTTATCTGCATGAGTTCTTTAAGTATTATAGATTTAAATAGTATCTTTATTTAATATGTTGCAAATATCTTTTAGTATGTTGCTTATCTTTTAACTTTGATTATATATATAAAACTTGTTAATTATTAAAAATGTTAATTATAATGTCTCTTCTGATTGACCAAGAAGTATAATATCAATAATTTGTGTTCCAATTCTCCTTGACTTATAACTCTAATTTAATATTCAAGTTGAGAAGTAATATTTAACTTTCAGGAAAAATATATTTGGAAAACTGACCTCATTGGGAATAATTGTAATTACTATGCTTCTTTGATCAATGACATCAATGAGCTTTGAATTCTTAAAAGATATGGAACTATATAGGGTACTGATTAAGGACTAGTTTCCCAAAGTTTCTATGTTTTGGCACTGAAAGGACCCTTAGAGATCATCTTTTTCTTGCTTTACACAGTCTGGAACTAAAATCCAGAGAAT
Source organism: Monodon monoceros (assembly GCF_005190385.1). NCBI lineage: Eukaryota > Metazoa > Chordata > Mammalia > Artiodactyla > Monodontidae > Monodon > Monodon monoceros. Next base: position 39,857,972 of record NW_021703765.1, read on the forward strand.
GTAGTGACCAAAAACCCAGTATCCATGGGGACATGCAGCCAGAATCAATGCCTATTTATTACTAGTTTGGGGTAGTTTCCACTGAACCACAGTCAAAGCAGCTCCAAGAGCAAATAGATGAATTTCACTTTTCAGAGTTAGAGTTAATGGTATTCCTAACTAGCATATTTCCTTTCCTTCCAGAAATGAGTAACATTGGACAGTCAGTTCTCAGATTTTCAATAATACCAACTTTCTTTGTAATGGGGGAAGGTAAGAACGTGATTCAATTAGGCTCTTTAAACAAGTGAGAAGGGCACACACACCACATCATTGCTCTTCCTGGCAACTCCACTCAGCAGGTAGCAGGGACTGGAAATAAATCTAACTTGTAGAAGTGTTACCAATTTCAGCGCCTAGAAAATTGTTCTCTCATTTAGAGAAATCCTCTAGTAAGGCTGAACTAATCCCAGGTTTCCATGTGCAAAAGTTAAGTTTTAAATATTGTTCATAATATGGAGAATGTTGACCACAGAATAATTACAGTGTAATTATGTTTGTCGTATGTTTACAACAAATTCCTATAACAGGAAGAGCAGTAAACATTGCATATGCTTAACTACTTACTTTTACCTTTAGTGCATCTACACCGTACATACACATCCATTTGCTACAGGAATCAATTTATCCATTCAGTTTTGTTGTTGCTTTTCTAGCTGAAATAACCTGTGGTTGGTACAGGGATTAAACAAATACAACTAAGAATACAGCTTTGGATTGGTGTGTACCTATTTTAAAGGGGAGCTGAAATGCTCTCAAGCATAACCTGAGCTTTTTATTCCCTGAGTTCTTTGTAAGTAGGCGTCCTTTCATCTTTTTATGGTAGTTCACCATTTATTTACATCTTTTAATAGTATATTTTGTAGTTCTGACATCAAGGACTACATGTTCTTTCCAGTGTTCTTTTCAGGTTCAGATCAAAATAAAACCAGAGGGTATTAGAGGCAGGAAAAAATTAGTATTTTAACGCTGTAGTACTCTCACGTAGGAAGGAAATCTACATCACAAGCAAGTATACATATGCAATTCTTATAGCATAAAGCACGCTGAGTCTTAGAGGTCAGTTTGTGTACCCCATGATATCCTCCAGTTGCCATGGCAATTACTTGTTTTCACTGGGTAACTGAGCGAATGGCCACATCTGTTCTTGCTGAGCTCTCTTCCCCGCCCCCCCCAACACAGAGCATAGGGGATAGATTCATTTCTTAGTGCTCAAAGATTTACGTGCATGACTGTCTCCACATCAAGGAGAGACTGTAAATCTTAAGTGAGAAAGTCACACTTGTCCTTGAGTCTCTCCTTTTTTTCTGCCCCAAAGTTCTTCTGTTCTTATATAAACACAACCAAATATGCATTTATTCAATGGAAAAGGAGACATAACATTCCCCTTAGGCAATAAAGAAATATATATATATATATATATATATATATATATATATATGGATATATATTGAAGAAATGGTAACTTGTCCACTGGCATGATGATATTCTGGAATTCAAAATAAAAGATTCTTTTGGATAAATTTGCATTTATTTCTTTTTCTTTTTTAAGCAAATATGTCTTAATTAATAAAGTCCTTCAGGTAAGTATTTAGACATCTTAATTCTGATGTCAGTTAGGACAAGAAGACATTTTTGCACCTTGATAAATTTGTACCAGCCTCACTGAAATAAGTAACAGCTGCACTGAGTCAATTCTTTTCCATTTCCTGCATCCCCAGAGAGAGAGAAGTGACAACAATGATGTTAGAGGCATTCAGGCCAACATTCAACTCACTAACACTGAAAGTCATGAAAGAGATAATTTCTGGTATTTCTCTTATATCTTTTTTTAATCTGAGGATCACAAGATACCATCTGAGAGAAGAGACAGCACAGGGCTTCTCTTTCTTCCTCTAGTTATAAAGCACTTTTCTCAGGCTAAAGCCTCATATTCATATTCTTCTAAAATGGTAGAAACTACTCTGTATATTTTGCTAAAGTTTTCCTGGGAGGATTAGGCTGAATGCTCAAGATCTAAGAGATTTTCTAAAGATGCTGCTTTTGTTGATTTGAAGTTTTCTTAAATACTTCTGGATAGATGAGGGAAGTCTGAAATTCTTAGGTACAAGAAATCCTATTGGCCAACTCTACTCAACTTGACAGTCAATTGGTTTTCCAGATATTTTCATAAGGTGTGAAGGCAGAAAGTTTAAGAAGTAGAGGGACTCCATGGTGGTGAAAAATTCTGACAGAAAAGCCAGACACCTCAAGGTTCTCAAGCTGACCTAACAGTTAAGCCAAACCTGAGGAGATCAAGGGAGCAAGGTGAAAAAGTGAGTATTTGAGCACAAAGGCAGGGATGAGCTTAATACATGGTGAGAGAATCCAACAGTAGAATCCAAATGAAATTCAAGATTCAAGCTATTCATCCACATAGGCAGGAAATTCAGAGGCCCAGTCATGTGAGAGTTTAATTCCTCTTCCTGAGGAGTTAGAGTAGGTCTGAGCAGGATATCAGGTCACCATGGCTGAAATGCAGTTCCAGGAATAGGCCCTGGGTTATACATTATTGGATTATCCAGAGCAACCAAGAGCAGGAAGAACGGAAGGGCAAGTTCAGGAGAGTACTACGGTCCAAGGATGAGAGTTGAATTATGTGCTGTGCAATGCTTGAGCATGGGGCTTGAGACAAGAGGCCAAGTAAAAAGGTCAGAACTCAGGGGTGTACTGGATTGGCACAGGGAAGTAGAGGTTGTTGGAAAGGGGAGAGTACCAAAGGGATTACTTCCAGCAAGGCTAGTGTGCCTTTGAGTGGGTCAGCCTGATTTAAATGCACCGTATCCAGCTGGGCATATGAAAGTTCTGAGAAATCAGTGTAGAGAGTCAAGAGGTACCTGTGTCAGACATGGGCTTTATGAAATTTACATATGATAGACATTCATGTTCCTCTGCTGAGTCCATGGCTAAAAAATCTTAGCACTGGCTAATTCAGGGACTTTGTCATTATCACAGAAAATAGGCCAAAGAGCTGAAAACCACAAGCAGATCCCTCATGTCACTGCTGCTGTGGCACGGTCAGAAGGCATGGAGCTATATGCACTTAACAACTTGCCTATCGGTTATCACCATGTAGTATTTAAAATTAATAAGTCAGATTAGGCCAACATGTTGGATTTCTCCCTTCCTTTCTTCCTTCATTTCAGCAAATATTATGGAATGCAGACTGTGTGCAAGACAGAATGTTACGTGACACGGCGATGATGCACATGGAAATGGTAAAAAGGCCCAGTTCCTCCCTCAAGGGGCTTAGAGTCTTGCAGAGAGACAGATGTTACATAGCTCACTTTGCCAATCAGGACTCTTCCTTAATCCACTTCTCCAGGTGATCTCTATTTCTGCCTTTTTCTTTCATCCCTGACCAATTGTGCATGCATTTTCTATCACTTTTTGCTCCTTTGATTAGTACTGCCTTTCCTGCCCTACTCTAGAGGCTCTTCCTCATCTGTGCTTCTCCTTCCCCTACTCCCTCCCCCTCCCCTTACCCTTGGCGCTTTCAAGTGGTATCTAGACTCTTATGAAAATGTGGTTGGATAAAATTTAGAGATTTACATCTGACTTGAGTCTTCAGATTGTTTCCTGAGAGATGACACCGACTGGGTTGATGATGGACATGGGGAGAATGGGGTGATTGTAATTTAAATATTTATTATTTGTGTAATTAGAGTATCTCCATAAAGTTGTTCTCAGATCCTATTAGGAGGTAATTCCATGAAGGCAAGGATGGGGTTCTTTTAGTTCACATTTGTAGCCTCAGTGCCAAAACAGTCCTTAGTACATCGTAAACACTCAATATTTGGTGAATGAATGCACACATAAATGAAGGAGCAATCAGATGAATGAATAGTGGAGGACAGGGCAGGAAGAAATAGGAAGGACTGGGAAGGCATTTCTGCTGGCTCTTGGAGTGAATGTCAGAACGGATATGTTTACATGTGGGGTATGGTACAGGAAATATACACTACCAAACGTAAGGTAGATAGCCAGTGGGAAGCAGCCACATAGCACAGGGAGATCAGCTCGGTGCTTTGTGACCACCTAGAGGGGTGGGATAGGGAGGGTGGGAGGGAGGGAGACGCAAGAGGGAAGAGATATGGGAATATATGTATATGTATAACTGATTCACTTTGTTATAAAGCAGAAGCTAACACACCATTGTAAAGCAATTGTACTCCAATAAAGATGTAAAAAAAAAAAAAGCCTTGAGATACTGAATCAAAATTCTGTCCACTTCACATATTTTATTGGAGATGGTCCTTGCTCATCTCTGCAGGACTCTGCAGAAAAGTCAAAATCTTGTGTTTCCTCATCTCATAGGCCTTGGAGTCAACTGCACCTGGCTTTACATGTCATAGCTCTGGGGCAAGTTACCTAATCTTCATCCCCAGCCCCATTATTTTTGAAACTGGAAACTGACGATTATCTGACAACATGTCTGTGAGGGTTAAAAATGAAGTGGCCAGAATCATTTCATATAGATGCTCAATGAAGCCTTTCTCTTTCTTTACAGCACTCGCTGTTCTTCCTGCCCTTCCTCACTGGCTGCTCACTCATCATCAACCAATTTTAGTTCCAATTCAGTCCATATCTTCTTTGTTAATGGGAAAAGTAAACTATTTAAATAAATGATGACAATTATAGCACATTTGCATGTTAAAGAGAATCCTGGCAAATAAATTCTGGATAAAATGGATAATTTCAAAGACTAAAGCCAGTCAGAACAAATAACACAAGACAAATAATATGAGCAATTATTTGCAATAAGGAACTGAAAGTCTCAAGTTGTTCTTTTAGAGTACACTTGAGTTCTTATTAGTCATAACTTTATATTTATACAATCAACATAAATGAGAGTTTGAAAAGATCTTATTAGCATTAATCCATCTTCACAAGTGGTGCTATTTTATCCCATTTTCAGACATAGAAGGTATTTAAAGTTACAAAAGAAATAAAGCATTCTTTTGGCTTCCAAGTTTGATAGATTTTTTTTTTTCAGGGAAATCTCTGGGGTTTATTTAAAACAATTCTTTGAGTGAAATTAAACGTTAATTACCAAATTATTATTTCATGTTTTAGCCACATAGATGAATGCACTTTTGCACAAAGATTTATAGACTTTTTAAAAAGCAATAGCTCGACTGTTATACAGCACAGTAGTTGTCTTTCATAAGTATGAACCAATATAAAATGAACAAGCTTTATTCATCAGTACATTCTTACATTTATCTTAATTGACTAGAAGTATCCCTTGATTCTTCTGCATATTGATCAAAATATTGTGACAATGACATAGGGAAGGAAATTATCCTATTTAAAATACTGGTAAAAACAAAGTTATTCTGAAGCAGGCTTTTATTAGATATGTCAAATAATCATCCATTTTTTAAAAACTATATTTTCCTTTAAAATGCCAAGAAGATATAATTAATTCACTACAGGTTCTGCTTAAACTAGTAATAACTATAATAAATATTTGAAGGTAAAATTATAATCTAGATCTCTTTATAAAATTACCTCTGTGTTTATTACATTTGTGAGTAAGAACAATCTAGTTTAAGTGAAAGGTAAATAAAACGCAAGTTATAAAATAAGTAAAGGGCAATGCTTCACTTGAGATTTTCGATTTCTTTTTCTGTCAGGACTCAGACCTGAGACTGAAATACCTTTTTACTCAGGGAGAAGTAGGAGTCATAAAGTGCTTTTGTCTAAGCACCGGTATATCAGGGCTTTTCTGCAGGATTGGAGGGGCAGTGTCCCCCAGAGACAGCCTGTCCAGTGGCTATCACCACAGTTCACTGTGTGCTTCCTGAGAGTACCTGGGATGTAAAGTGTTTAGTCATTATGCCTACTCTATTCTTTTTCTCTTCAAATAAAGTCAGTTGTGAGTGAAAAGCTATTTCTTGGCCTTTCTTAAATTTAACTCATTGTGTGCCTTCGAAAATGACAAAGCCTATTCTTCTTATAGGTAAAACTTCTCTAAGAAAGTATTTTCTCTCCAGCTGTGAAACTGATTGATGTTTTTAAAACCCCTGAGGAACTTCTGCTGGCAGCTAAGGGTGCATTTTCAAAGAAGAAATAGATGTGGCATCTGTTCTTATGTAAAGAAATATTCTTGATTTCTACTTGAAGGAGCAGTATCACTGCACATGAGGTACTGAAAAATCAGTGCAATTAATCAACATTTAAAAACTGATTTTACTAATGCTTAAATATTTTAAAAATTAAATTAAATTAATAAAAATACTGGTATATTTTTAGACTACTATAACACTGCAGAGATGGCCCAGCTATGAATGACCAAAATCCTGTATTTTTTAGGAGGTTGTTCAGAGCCAGAAAAGTCATTAAGAAGCTATTTAGTAGGGATTAAATACATGGGAATATCTCTATGCATACTTTGAAATATCTATCTTATTGGAAGAAAGGAGAAGGAATACAAAGAAGAAGAAAGAAAGGAGTAAAAAAAATAATCAGATTTCTTACTTCTGATTTTAAGGAGGTATTGCTGTCACCTGAGCTATCCGTCTATAATTGTGGCATTCTTCAATAATCCGAGGTAGGTGAGAGCTTTAGGGACTTCTCACACAAATTTTAAACTAGGTTGTATATTATAATAAAAGCAATTTTCAGACAAATTTTGCCATAATTAAATACTTATTAGCAGGCAAGTGTAAAAATACTAAACCTATTCTTTCGGACTTGCTTAAGTTCCACTTTATCCTTAAGGAACTGTGATAAGTACTTAGCACGGAACTTTTATTGGAGGCAGATGCTCCAATGTTCTAACAAGAAGATCAGATAATCATTTAATCAGATGGGGAACAGAATTCTCATGCCTAAATGAACTAACAATAACAACTATAATAAATATTTCAAGATAAAATTATAATGGAGATTTTTTAAATGAACTGATCCCTATGCTTATTAAGTTGGTGAATAAAAACAATCTAGTTGAAATGAAAGGTAAATAAAACACAATTGTAAGCTAAGTAAAAGGCAGAGCAGAAGAGGGTCCTTGGAGACGAGATCTCCTTTCTAAAGAATCTTTGAACACTGTTCAGGCAACAGGGCAGATACTTGTACATTATTTAGCAATCTAATTTAGGATTACAAGATTAGGACATCAGAGGTAACAAGAATTTTAAAGATATCAATTTCGTGGCCACAAACTTCCATATATACCATTTCCTAAAATCACTGATTCTTCTTTTCTCACCTGCCCTTCACTCATCCATAATTTTGCATGGTGCATTGCCCTGAGCACACCAAATCTGGATATTTAACAAAGAGACAATTATAAAATAGCGTTTCAGGGAAGTGTCCTTTAAATATAAATGAATGCAACTGGCTTGTAAATTTTTTTATTTTTAAAAAAAATTTATTGAAGTAGAGTTGAAAAAATATGGACCGCTTCACGAATTTGTGTATCATCCTTGGGCAGGGTCTATGCTAATCTTCTCTGAATCTTTCCAATTTTAGCATATGTGTTACCGAAGTGGGCACTATAACTTTCTCCCTTAAAAATTTTTTTGTAATATAGCTTTCTGGTTTTGGTATCAGTGCAATGCTTTCTCATTAGGTGAGTTGGCACGTGTCCCTCTTTCCTCTACTTTCTGAAAGATTTTGTATTAGAATGGTATTATTCCTTATGAAACATTTCATAGAATTTACTATTGAAGCCACCTGGGATGGAATCTCCTTGTGAAAGTCTTTTTACTTATAAATTCCATTTTTGTAAGGAGACATTGGACTATTCAGATTTTCCATTTTTTCATTGAAAGCTTGTTTTTCAGACTTATGGTGCATTTATAGTGCTTTTCTCTGGATTTCAGCCGTTTACTAATACATGCCCCTTCAAGGGTCTCTTTTGAATTCCTAGGGTGTTCTCCAAGGAGTCTCTATTTTGACTGATTGGAATGCACGCGTGTCCAGCTCTGTGTGAGCTCTGTGAAGTATGCAGTTTACACCGTCTTGGTTATTCTTTGAACAGACTTGAAGATTTCTGGAGCCATTTTTTTGCATGGATCTCTCTTTTTCATTACATTGCCTTGCAGATTTCCAGCTACTTCTGCCTCCCAGAACTCTGAGCTCTCTCTCCTCCTCTCAGTAAGACTGCTCGCCGCTGTTTTGGTTGCACTTCCCTGTGTCACAGGTCAAAAATGTTTCCAGGCAAAAAGCTGGAAGATAGTAGCACATACCAAGACAGATTATACCTTGTTTGTATGCAGTAGTAGATTTTAAGTACACTTTTCTAATAGTTATTTACCTAAACCAGTTTTGGTTACTATTTGTCTGATAGAATGTTTTCACTTACTAAAAAGTTTCAGGTGTTCATATGTCTTTATGCTTTAGATCTTTTTCTTGTAAACAACATATATCTTGATTTTGTTTGTTTTTTAAATCCAATCTGAAAATGTGTCTTGAACAGTGAGTTTAGAAAATTTACATTCAGATTAATTCTTCGGATATTTGTATGTAATTCTAATATTTTGGTTTATTCTCTTTCCATGCTGTGTCTAATTAAAAACTTATTTTTACTTATTGTCTTTAACTCTTATCTCTCACTTCAAACAGGATGGTATACTTACTTTCTCATCCCTTTGCCACACGCTCCTTCTTTCCTTTTTAGTTTGATGTGATCTAGATTTTAATTCTGGGGTAATATGTATATATTTTCTTTCTATTATGCTCACTGTGATTTTAAAGAAAATAAACTTTACTGACATATTTAATTTCTTCTTCATATTTCTTGTAGCATCTCATAGATTTATTGAAAAATAAAAATGTTATTATTTAAAATGCTATTTAGGGACTTCCCTGGCCGTCCAGTGATTAAGACTTTGCCTTCCAATGCAGGGGGTGTGGGTTCGATCCCTGGTCGGGGAGCTAAGATCCCACATGCCTCTTGGCCAAAAAACTAAACCATAAAACAGAAGCAATAGTGTAACAAATTCAATAAAGACTTTAAAAATGGTTCACATCAAAAAAAATCTTTAAAAAAATATATAAAATGCTATTTAAAAATATTATCCAAAACAATTTTCAGTGCAAGTCTTTTTTGGAAAAAGCTACGGTTTTGAATTCATGTGAATATTTTTTATCATGCTGTAATACGTGAATTAGTTTGGTTGGGTCTAAGCATCTACGTCCAAAATTTTTTCTTTCAATATCTTCAAAATATTGTTCCATCTTCATACTGCTTCCAGGGATGTTGTTGAAAAATGTGTTGCTGATCTGATGATTTCCTTGATCTTTTCCTTCTTTCTGAAGCTTTTAGAAGTTTCTTGTTGTCTTTGATACATTCTTTAATTCCCAGGTGTTTTTCCCCACTAATTTGTCACTTTTAACAATCTAGGAATGCTTGCAATATGACTTTTTTCAATTATTTTTTAATTCCAGGGAATACTTCTCTATTATTTAAAAACAAAATTTCCTTCTTTCAATTTCTATTATGATCTCCTTGAGGTTCTATTATCTGTATTTTTTTATTCTACTTTAATTCTACTTTCCAGATAGCTTAACATTTAATGTTTTCTTATTCTTTATCTTTTAATTCTTCCTTCTGGATAGTTACTCAAGTGGGTCTTCCAATTACTAATTTTTTCCCTTAGTTGTATCAATTCAAATCTGTATAACCATTGTGCTCTTTATGTTGACTATCTTATTTTTCAAATCATTTTTTTGTTCTTTTAATGTTGTCTTACTCTACTTCACATTAAAAATATCTTGTTTATATTTTAATATACTTTATTAGATTAATTTAAAATTTTTGATTTTTTTTGTTCTGATGCTTCTCTTTCTGAAGGACTTTTATGCAGTGTATTCTTTTTCTTTGCAAATAATTCTCTTCAAATAGATTGTTATTTTATTCTTTGAGGACATTTCCTCCGGGGCTATCAGATATCCTGTCAGATAATGAGTATGGGAGGTCAGATCTCAGGTTATAAAGCCCTGTATGTTCCAAGGGAGGAGAATGGATACGGTCTTTGATTACAGAGGTCTAGAGACCAGAAAAACCACAAATAATCACTCTTCATTTGGGAAAACTTTTCTCACTAGTTTCAAGTTTTGTCTTTTGGGTATAAGTTGAATTGAGAGGGATGACTCCTTATGTTGTCCTATTAGCTATTAAAAGAGATGCAATAAAATCTCCCAATATGATTGTAGATTTGTTTAGGTCACTATTTACTTTTGCCAGGTTTTGTGTGATACATTTTCAAATATGTAATTGTGCACACACAGACTTAGGGTTTTTATTTCTAACCAATGGATTAGATAACATTACCAAACATCTCCAAGTAATTCTGATAATGCTTCTCATTCCTTTAGGTTCAAACGTTCTGTGTTATAGAATTTACTTCTAATTACCATACTATTTCTTAATATTGAGTCTGATAATTTTACTCTTTTATTGAAATATTTGTTCCATTTAAATTTAATTATTGGTATACTTGGGTCAATATCTACCATCTTGCAATTTGCTTTATATGTGACTGATCTCCTTATGTTCACTTTTCTATCCCTTCTTGTCTTTCTTTGAATTAATAAAATATGTTAAATTACTTTATTTTTCCATCTTTAATTGGTTATACATTCTTTCATTATTTTTAATGGTCATTTTAAAGATCTCTACTTTAGAGAACAGATATGTGGCTTAATGCATCTAATAAAATTATTAATTTTATCATTTCCTTGATTATGCTTAGATCCTAGAATGGTTGAATCCTATTTACCTACCTTTCCTCTTTTGCCCTACTATTGTCATGCATGTCAATTCTGCATGTATTTTGAATTCTACAACACATTATTATCATCTTTTGCAGTTAATATACTTTCATAAGGACCCACCTATTTACCATTCATTGCTTTTCACTGTTTCCTCTGTTTCCAAGTAGATGTTTGGAATCTTTTCCTTCTGCTGAAGAATTCTTTCTTGGTTAGTCTGGCTAGAGGTTAATATATTTTATTGATATTTTCAAAGAACCAGCTTTTGGTTTCATTGATTCTATTGATTTCCTATTTGCAATTTCATTGACTTCTTGCCTAATTTTTCTTTTCTTCTGCTTTCTTTTGGCTTAAATTGTTTTCCTTTCTCTAATTTCCTAAGATAGAAGCTTAGATTTTTAAATTTTAGATATTTTTCTTCTCTAATATATACATTCAATGCTATAAGCTTCCCTATAAGCTTTGCTTTTGCTGCACGCCACATATTCTGATAAGGTGTATTTTCACTTTCATTTAGTTAAAAATATTTTAAAATTTCGCTTGAGACTTCTTTGACCCCCACATTATTTAGAAGAGTATTATTTACTCTCCATTATTTTTGTTTGTTTTTCAGCTATTTTTCTGTTCTTGATCTCCAGTTTAATTCCACTGTTGTCTATGAACATTCTTTGAGTGATTACTATTGTATTAAATTTGTCAAGCTGTGTTTTGTAACCCAGAAATGTGGTCTATTCCATTTGGGATTGAGGAGAATGTGTACTCTGCTGTTGTCAGATGGAGTATTCTATAAACGTCAATTAGAACAAAGTGATTGATGGTGCTGTTCAATTCAACTACATCCTTACTGATTTTTTCACTGTTGGAAGTACTGATAAAGAGGTGTTGAAGTCTCCAACTGTAATAGTGGATTTTTCTATTTCTCCTGGCAGTTCCAGCAGTTTTTTAATTATGTATTTTGACATTCTGTTGTTAGGTGCATACAGTTTAAAGATTTTTACGTGTTCTTGGAGAATTGACCCCTTTATCATTGTGTAATACCTCTCATTACCCTTAATAATTTTTCCTTGTTCTGGAAGTCTGCATTGTGTAATTAACATAGCTACTTCAACTTTCTTTTGATTGTGTTAGCATGTAATGTCTTTCTCCATTCCTTTACTTTTAACCTGTGTCTTTATATTAAAGCAGGTTTTTTTTTTGGCTTGTAGACAACATAGTTGGGTCTTGTTTCCTTTTCCACGCCCCATTCTGACAGTCTCTGTTTTTAAATGGCAAATTTAGGCCACTCACATTTAAAGTTATCATTGATATAGTTGGATTGATAAGTAGTATGTTTTTAAGCATTTCCTATTCATTATAACTGTTCTTTTTAAAATCTTTCTGTCATTTTCTTCCTTCTCTGGTTTTAACTGAGTATTTTACATGTTTCCATTTTCTATCCTCTCTTAGTACATCAACTATACTTCAAAAATTTTTTTAGATGATGCCCTAAGCTTTGCAATATACATTTTTAACTAATCTAATTCCACTTCCAAATAACACCATACTACTTCATGAGTAGTGCAGGTACTTTATAATAGATCCCAGAACATTTTAGTACTATAATACTATATATATATACACTACTCTACTATAACAGAGTAGTCCCAATTCCTCCCTCCCATCCCTTGTAAGATTTCTGCCATTCATTTCACTTATCCAGAAACTATAATCACCTAGTATATTGTTACTATCAATATTATTACTTTGAACAGTTATTTAATAGATAATTCAAAAATAGGAAAAAATAAAAGGCTTTATTTTACTTTCACTTATTCTTTCTGTGACACATTTCCTTTCTTTATGCAGATCTGGGTTTTTGACCTACATAATTTCCATTCTCTCAGAGAAACTTCTTTTTTTTTTTTTTTTTGTGGTACATGGGCCTCTCACTTGTTGTGGCATCTCCCGTTGCGGAGCACAGGCTCCCGACGCGCAGGCTCAGCGGTCATGGCTCACGGGCCCAGCCGCTCCATGGCATGTGGGATCTTCCCAGACTGGGGCACAAACCCGTGTCCCCTGCATCGGTGGGCGGACTCTCAACCACTGCGCCACCAGGGAAGCCCCAGAGAAACTTCTTTTAACCTTTCTTGCAGGGAAGTTTTACTGCAATGAATTCACTTATTTTCATTTATCTGAAAAAGTCATTATTTCTCTTCATTGCTGAAGGATATAGAATTTTAGTTTGGTATTTCTTTTTTTCTTCCAATCATTTTAAATATATCACTCCATTCTCTTCCTCCTTTCATTTTTTCTGATGAGAAAATCTGATGTAATTCTTATCCTTTTTCCTCAGTAGGTAAGGTGTACCCCCACCTCCTCCCAGCTTCTTTCAAGATTTTCTTTGTCTTTGGTTTTCTGAAGTTTGAATATGATATGCCTAAGTTTTATATTTTTTGGTAGTCATCCTGCTTGGTGTTCTCTGAGATTCCTGGATCTGTAGTTTGGTGTCTGTCATTAATTTTGAAAAATTCACAGCCATTATAACTTCAAATATTTCTTCTGTCTCTTTTCTTCTTCTGGTATTCCACTTACACGTATGTTACACCTTTTGTAAACACCCCACAATCTCATAATTCTTGGATATTCTTTTTTAAATCATTTCTTCTCTATGCATTTAACTTTGGGAAGTTTCTAGTGATGTATCTTCGAAGTCACTGCTGGTTTCCTCCTTATTCAGTCTACTGATGAGCCCGTGAAAGGCATTCTTCATTCTTTCCAGCATTTTTAATTTCTAGCATATCCTTTTGACTCAGTGTTTCCATATTTCTGCATAAATTACCCATCTATTCTTGCATGTTGTCTACTTTTTCCATAAAGCCCTTAACATATTAATCATAGATATTTTAAATTCCATGTCTAATATTTCCAAAATCTGTGTCACATTTGGGTCTGGTTTGTATGCTTGCTTTACATCTTCAGACTATTTTCTCCTCTCTTTGGCATACCTGTAACTTTTTGTTAAAAACTGGATGTGGTATATTGGATAATAGGATCTGAGATAAATAGGCCTTAAGGGTGAGGATTTATGTTAATTTGTCTCAAAATTGGGCTGTTTTTAATGTTTGCTGTACAGGTAGGTGAAGAGCCTTCAGTTTTCTCTAGTGTCCTTTTCTTCTTCCCTTTTGTCTTTGTATTTCTCTAAGAACTCTTTCTTGATCAGATTTGAGTCTTGCAGTTCTTTCAGCTGCAGTTTGTTGTTCTTATACTGTAGGCTTGTTGATGTAGTGGTAAAGTGAGGAGAGGAAGCCTGTTATAATCTTTTTATTAAAATTGTTTTTTAATGGGACTGAGTTTTGGGGCTATGATGTTCAAAATGTTTCTCAGTCCCTCTTCACCTACCCCTAACATGAGACAGGACAACCAGAGGGGGTTGGAATTGGCTAATTTCTGTTTCCTAAGGTGAGGTAAAGCTCTGGTAAAGTATTTTCCCTTAGAGAGTAGTTCTTTTTTAAGGAGAATGCTCTGGATATATTTTAAAATGGATACTTTCCTTCATCTCCTGCCAGAAACAGGTAGGAATTTTTCTGCTTTACCATTAGAACTTGGCAGGGTTCCTAGAGGGAAAACCCAGGTTCCTAGAGGGAAAACCCAAAGTGTTTCTCACTCTGAAGCTAGTGCACTCTCAGCCTCCAACAATTCATCAAAATTGTCATTTAAGTGTTCCCATTAGATTGTGGCTGTAGCAGCTTCTGCTCCAGATAAACCAATCTCAGCTGTGACTCTCTCCAGATTTCAGGGTGGCAGTTTACTCTGTGACCCCATTTCTCTGATGAGTCTAAGAAAAATTCTTGGTTTTCAGTATGTTTAGCTTTTGTCTTGTTGTAAGGACAGGACTGATGACTTACAAGCTTTTTACATAGCAGAGCTCTAAAATTTTAATTGCTTTATATGTTTAGTGCAGGTTTGCCGGCAACATATTCTTGCAGTTTCTGCTTGTCTAAAAACCTCTTTATTTTACCTTCATGGAGGTAAGGAATATTTTTACTGGGTAAAGAATTCTAGGTTGGCAGTTTTTCTTTTCAGTTCCTTAACTGTGCATCATTGCACTGTGTTCCAGCTTCCATCAGTCTTATCATCCCTCCTTAGAAGGTAATGTGTCTTTTCTCACCTCTTGCTGCTTTTAGGGCTTTCTCTTTGTCATTGCTGTCCAGCAGTTTTACTGTGACATGCCTGGGATAGGTTATCTTTTCATAGATCCTTCCAGGGATTCCTAAAGATTTTTGAAGATACTCACCTATGACTTTTTCAAGTGTTTCTTCTGGTCCATTCTTTTTTTTTTTTTCTTCTGGGATTCTTATTACACATTTGATAGGCTTTCTTTGTCCTTTAGGTTTGGGTTTCCATTGTCCTTCAGTTTACTAATCCTGTCATCTGCTACTTCTGATTTGCTGTTAAACCTATTAGATAAATTTCTAGTTTCAGATATTATATTTTAAATTTTAGAATCTCCATTATATATGTTTTCCTTGTGTAGTCCAAGTATCTGGTGAAACTCAATATTTTCATGTGTTTTCTACAACTTTTTCTCTATTCTCCTGAATGGATTAATTATAATTGTTTTAAAGTTTTTGATAATCTCAATATCTGGACTGCATTTTATTCTTTTATTATTGTCTATTTATTCCTCCTTAGCCTGGTCATATTCTCTTATTTCTTGGCATAGCTATTACTATTTTATTGAATCTTTCTGATAATGTTATCACATCCTGAGAATATCTTCCCTTTTTTTATGCTAGGCAGATGGAGTTGGGGGCTTGGTTGACATTTTAATAAGGCTTAGTCTACCACTGGTTTGTTCTGTCATTAGGGCTTAGCCTTCTGAAGCTTTTCAATGAGAGTATGCTTATGTTCATTGGGGCCCTTCCTATAGTTAGTCTTTGCCCTCTCAGCAGAATGACATGAGTACTGTGATCCTTTGAGAGATTTTTGGCTTAACTTTTTAGTTTTCTGCACTGAAGTGTTTTAGAATTATGTAAATGTTTTTTAAAAAAATGCCTTCATTTGTGACTTCACAGTTTTCTACTTTTCTCTCTATCCCGTGTGCTGGTTGAAAACTCAGCTTCCTCTGCAGAGGCCCTCTGTCCTGCCAAGCCAGAAGTCTCAGTCTACAGCACCAATTCCCCCAAATCAGTAAAATACCATCATGGTAAAATTGGCTTCAGATCATCCGTTTACTGTGGTTCTGGTATATTCGCTGGAGTCACTTCCCGTGAAAGGTCTTTGTTTCCTGAGATCGTGTACAATTCATCTCTGGTTTCCATTCCAGCTCGTTTGCTTCCCACCCCACATAGCTTCAAAATTCAGCAAATGTGCCATGTATTGAGGCTTCTGTAGTCTCCACTTTTGGCACTCCAGCTAATCTGATGACCCAAAGTCCTACTATTTCCCTAACGGGAAGTGCCTCCTGCAGACGCCTGCACCAGAATTCTGTATCAGCCCTGTTGTGGACAGGCATTCTTTTTACCACGGCAATGGTGGGGAGGAAACAATAGCAGAACTCTAGCTCCACCACTGCTACTTTCCCTCTCACAATAACCCCAGGCTGTCAACCCTGTCCTGGTTAAAGTCTAGAATTGATCCCCCCAAACCCACCATTTCACAACAATCTCCCTATTACCCTAGAGGAATTTTATACTTTTCTTCTTTTCTTGGTATTTTCCCTGTCTAGTTTCTCTGTGGTTACTTTGGGAGAGGGGAATCAACTATCATGCCATTTTAGTGTCTTACTAGAAAACAGATCTAGAACTCTTTTTAACTTAATTATATTAGTTTATTTTTTGTAATAATGTTGTTTATTGATTTACTCATACTACCATCTATAGATAAAGTTCATTATCTAACACTGAAATAACCATTTTAAAATAAAATATATATACAGTAAATATTCAAACAAATGCTAACTCACAATAGATAATATAACAATCTTATTTTTATCAATGTTTTACTTCTTGAGCAATGTTTTCCAAGTGTCATCTACCCAGCAAATTGCATCAGAATGATCATTTGTGTGTGTGAGTGTCTGTGTGTGTGTGTGTGTACAGGGAGGGGAGAGGTTGTTAAATCCATGTTCATGGGCCTTTTTCACAACTAATGAATTCAAATTTCTGGAGGTGGGACCCAATAATTTACATTTTAACAAGTCTCCTCTCCCAAGATTATGATCCATATTACATCTTGTGAGCCACCACTTCTAAGTCTCTGATACACACATATTTCTTTTCTAAAATGTTCATACAAATGCAAATGACAAATTGTTATTAACATCATTGTCATAATTAATTTTAAATGATTAATGAAATTGGCTTTAGTTTTCCTGGTTTAATTATTTGCTAACAACACTAGTTTAATTAATTGTTCATGTTGACAAATACATGATTCCTGTTTTCACAATTTTCATAATCCCACCCAGAAAGCAAATCTTTTATCAATGCAAGCATGGCCCACCTGTCACCATTTCATGTTGCACTGATTTGCTAATTTGATACTCTCTAAACAGTGCTATATTAATTTCTGTTCTCAGCCTTTTATTCAGTCTAAACATTTCCAAAGGACTAACATCTAGCAAGTTCTGCCTAGGCATGCACAGGCATCAATTCTACTATTGAAAAGAAGTACCTTCAGTAACTCAGATGAGCATGCATTTGCTGTGGGAGGGGAGTGGAGAATGTGGAATTATATGTATTTTAACATTCTCCCTGGGGAATCCTCTCTTTAGAGGTAAGACAACTATTTTTTCTCAAGCCTTAGAACCAAAAGGTTAAATTACTTTAACTTTCCCCAGGAAACTGAACTGGATAGTTCATTGCTTACAAGGTCCCAAAACTTATTCTTTAAGAAAAGAAAATGCTTTCTTCCATGATTCTATTGTGGTTTTTGGCATCTCTCTTTACAGAAAAGAGTAGAAAACCCTAAACATTTCATGTATGCTGTGGCATCCTGTTACAAATGTATTTGTTTCTGAACTTACTGTTTAAAGTCTTTAGACCATGCCTGCTTTGTTTACTTCATACAACCAGCCATAGCACAGTCCTTGAACTATCAAAGGTCCTTGGTAAATGTATATTGAATCTCTGAGTTTTGGGTTACTTCCTAGAATTTTAGGGGTGTTTCACTTTCATCCTTATATACAACCTGCAGGAAAGATATATTTTCCTTGAAACATCTTCCTTCTGAATTTTAAGTATTTAGCAAGCAATTATCTTAACCCAAAAACTTGTGTGTCAAACAACCTACTTACTCATTTTCTTTCCTTTTTATTAATTGCCACAATTTTGGCTCTGAGTACCTATCTCACTAGGTTGAGGAGAAATTTCCCTCTTATCTCACTGCCATTTTTACTAGGTCAGGAACCAAAGTACAAACTTAGCAAAGCACTGCGAACTGAAATGCAGATTTGAAGAAGAGGATTTTAAAGGCATAAATGATTGCTGACATATGAATAAAATGTATCTCCCCAAAAAGTTCAGTGAAGTGTATCATATCTGGGAAAGACATCTGGCTTCAAGATGGCAGGCTAAGTATAAGAGGAAGACTGAAAACAGATTAAATCTTGATGTATTAAAAATTCCAATCCTGTATGTGTATTAAAAATTTAAAGCAAACCACCATTCTAGAAATAGACTGTAAAACTTCTATATGTATAGAGAATTAAATGGAACAAAGAAAATGTAATCAGGCCAATAACAGACAGAAATGTTAAAAATGAGATAGAAAAAGAGAGTATTGTAAATATGAAACATGAAATAAGATGGCAGAAATAAGTTCAAATAAATTAACAATAACTCATTTGTTTAAAGAATATTCTTTGTATTAAAAATAAAGCTATAATTTATTTTCTAGACACATGTCTAATACAAAGTGACACAGGATGATGGAAAATAAATAAATAAGAAAAAAGATTCTAGCAAATACTAACAAAGAGAAAACGGTTTAACTCTATCAACAACATTCAGAATTCAAGGCACAAAGCATTAAAAGGATCAAAGAGAGGCATTTCTTTTCCATAAAAGGAAAAGAAAATAATATAATAATACATTATTATTATACTTATATAATATTTATAATATATAAATATTATATATTATTTATAATACATAAGTATTATATATTTATATAAATAATATATAAAATTATATAAATAATATTATATATATAATAATGTAATATTATATAATGTATAATATCTGTAGTAAAATAAAAATTTATGAGACAGGCACAGGTGCATATTTTCCTTTAATTCTTCAGGTATGGTTTCCTTTTGTTCTTTGAACATATTTAAAACAGCTCATTTAAAGTCTTTGTCTAGTAAATACAATATCTGGGTATCCTCAGGGAAAATTTTTATCAATTGATTTTTTTCCTCCAAGTATGAGCCATACTTTCTCATTTATCTACATTTTTTATAATTTATTTCTTTTGAAAACGGAACATTTAAACATTAAAAAGTTTGTCGTTGATGTTTGTTGTTATTGTCTTTTCTTTGTTGTTTTCTTGTTTAGCAGGTTTCCTGGATAAATTCTTCTACGGTCTGTATTCTTTTTAATGTGGCCACTGACGTCTGTGCTCAGTTAGCTTAATGATTAGCTAATGATTGGACAGAGATTTCTTTTAATGCATGAACAAGTCCTTCAGATTTTGAACAAGGTTTTTGCGTGATTTGGGAGGCACTGATTTAATGTTCAGACGTGAAGTTTACAAGTCTACCTTAACTTTTATTTCCTACTCGTGCAGAACTTCAAGTTCATCCAGAGTTGAAGAGCTTAGGGCCCTCTCAGTTCTTTCATAGCTCTGTCCACAGCCTTGTGTATGCACATGGCCTTCCAGATTTCTAGGAATATTTCAGAGCTTTTCAAAGTCACCTACATATATCTCATTCAAAAGCTTTCTATTTTAAGAATTTCAATCTGTTTGATGTTTCTCTCAATTGTTATTGCTACCTCAAGAGGTTGGGATATTAAATGATTGTGGCTGATTGATTCTGAAAAACACCCCCAGAGAAAAGTCTGTCTGCATTGGACCAGCTTGGTGTCAGGCCAAAGAAAAGACAAGCTTTTCTGGTGGGCTTGCCCAGGAAACTGCCAGACAGGTCAGATAATGACACCTATCTGGGAACTGGGCTTTAAAGGCAATCCCACCCTGTTATTTCACCTCTTAGGCTGTTAGGCTGCTGCTTTCAGCATGCTTGTGGAAGTATTGGTTTTCAAGGCTACTGTGGGGTTGATGAAGAGTCATGAGGCTAGGAAAAGTAGAAATAACACAAAGCTCACTTTCTTACCAAGATTCAGCCAATTTTCTTGAATAATCAGTCTCCAGGTTGCTGAATATCTTTGGCTAATTTCCACACTTCTGAAAATGTTAATTTTGACAATTTTGTGTGTTATCACTGCTTTTATGGAGGAGAGGATTGTTGGAGGTCCTTATTGCACCATTCTTGCTGACATCCAGCAAAGAGTTCTTAGATTTGACACCAAAAAGCATGATCCATAAAATTTTAAAAATTGATAAATTGAACCTTGTGAAAATTAAATCTTTTTCTCTGTGGAAGACTCTGTTAAAAGGATAATAGGGACTTCCCTGGTGGCGCAGTGGTTAAGAATCTGCCTGCCAATGCAGGGGACGTGGGTTCGATCCCTGGTCTGGGAAGAGCTCACATGTTGCAGAGAAACTAAGCCCGTGTGCAACAACTACTGAGCCTGCGCTCTAGAGCTGGTGAGCCACAATTACTGACGCCTGCGCGCTAGAGCCCATGCCCCACAACAAGAGAAGCCACCACAATGAGAAGCCCGCGCACCCCAACAAAGAGTAGCCCCTGCTCGCCGCAACTAGAGAAAGCTCACACGCAACAATGAAGACCCAATGCAGCCAAAAATAAATAAATTTATTTTAAAAAAAAGTATAATAAAACACATCACACAGTGAGAGAAATATTTGCAAAGCACATGTATGATAAAGGACTTGTATCTAGAATATATAAAGAACTCTCAAACTTCAATATTTAAAAACCATCAATCAGGGCTTCCCTGGTGGCTCAGTGGATGAGAGTCCACCTGCCGATGCAGGGGATACGGGTTCGTGCCCCGGTCCGGGAAGATCCCACATGCCGCGGAGCGGCTGGGCCCGTGAGCCATGGCCGCCGAGCCTGTGCGTCCGGAGCCTGTGCTCCGCAATGGGAAAGGCCACAACAGTGAGAGGCCCGCGTATCGCCAAAAAACAAAAACAAAAACAAAACAAAACAAAAACATCAATCAAATTAGAAAGTGGCTGAAAGACTTGAACTTACATTTTTCAAAAGAGAATATGAAAATGGAAAATAAGCATATAAAAATATGTTCAACATCATTAACCAGTAGATAAATGCAAATTAAAACCATAGTGGGGTATCAGTAAACAACTATCAGAAGAGCCAAGTTAAAAATAGTGATAATACCAAATGTTGGTGAGGATGTAGAAAACCATTAAATGTTGTGGGCACTCTGGAACAGAGTCTGGTAGTTCCCTTTAAAATTAAAAATGGACTACCATGCAACCCAGAAATCGCACTATGGTGTATATATGCCAAAGTAATGAAAACTTTTTTTCATGCAGAAACTTGGGCATGAATATTCTTAGCAGCTTTAATACAGTAGCCCCAAACGGGAAACTATCCAAATGTCCTTCAGTGACTGTATGGTTAGTGAAGTAAGATGCATCCATGCCATAGAATACTACTCAGGAATAACTTGTATTGAAAACTGCAATAACTTGCATGAATGTAAAATGAAGTATGTTGAGAGAAAAAGCTAATATCAAAGGGATATATACTGCATGATTCCATTCATGCAACACTTGTGAAATAACAATCACAGAGATGCAAAACAGGTTAGTGACTGTTGAAGGTTAAGATGAGGAGGCAGGGGTGAGTGTGGCTGTAAAGAAGTAGAATAGAGGAGTCTTGTGATGATGGTTCAATTAAGTATCTTGATTGTTGTAGTGGTTACTTAAAGCTATGCATGTGATAGAACTGCATAGAGCTATACCCCTTTCCCCCCATGCATAAATGAGTGCATGTATAACTGGTGAAATCTGAAAAAGCTCGATGGGTTGTACCAATGATGACAGTGCAGAATTACCAATAAAATACTAGCCATTCAAATCAAGCAATGTGTTAAAAGGACAATGTATCACAACTGTGGTGAGGATAATTAGTTATCTACTAAATACTCAGCTTCCTTCTTCCCTAGTAACAAACCCCTAATTTTAATCCAGTCACTAATATAACCAGCTTAAAAATTATATTCCTCTCAATCTTTTGGAGGTTGGATGGCTAACAAAATGCAAGGAGAAATTGTGGGTTAGGACCTCTGGGAAACTACTGTTATCCAAATCCCTTTTTTTTTTTTCATTTTTCCTGCCTCTAATGAGGATATGATGTCTACATCTCTAGTGGTCATCTTGGGACAACGAGGAAAAACTAAGAGAAGACAAAGACTTCCTCCCTTATATCCTTAAATTACTGAACCAATGCCAGCAACTGCTTTACTCCAGACCTGATTATTTCAGAAATATGAGCCTTCGTGTGTTTAAACCGCCATAGCCAGGTCTCTCTTACTAGCAGCTGAATGCAATCCCTAACTGATACAGTGACCAAGAAGGTTTAGCCATGTATTGTAAAGATGGATCAACGTGAGAAATTCTATCAAGGTAAATCTCTTTGTTAACAGACTCAAGGAGAAAATTATATGATTATTTTAATGGATGCTGATTAAAAATTTTATAAAATCTAACATGCATTCATGGTAACAACTCAAAAAATGAGAAGTATGAACTTTCTTAATGCATTAAAGCTATCTGGTAAAAACTGATGCAAAGTCACATTTAATAATGAAATATTAAAAACATGCTCAGTAATGTCAGAAATAAGAACAGAATATCATATTATCATTACTATTATTGATCGTTATGCTGGAGAGTGAAACTAAAACAGTAAAACAAAAATATGGCTCAAAGATTAAAAAGATAATGGTCTACCTAGAACATTTAAGAAAATCAACTAATAAACAGTGGAACTGATAAAAGAACTTAGCAAGTTGGTAGGATAAAATTTCCCATGCAAAAATCAATTTTTCCTATTTTTCATCAGTAAAAACTTAAAAATCAAAATGTAGAGTAAGAACCTATGTACAACAGTAACAGAAATCTAAGATGCCTGGTTTAAAAAAAATAACTAAAAAAAAATGCAAGATGTTTATGGAGAAAATAATAAAACTATTCAATGATACAGATTTAAATAAACAGAGAAGTATGCTATGTTCATAAATGGAAATATTCAATATTAGGAAAATATCAGTCCTCCCCAAATTAGTCTAGTCATAGAAATGTACATAAAAACATAATGAGATTATTTTATGCCAAAGTTAAAAAAAAAGTCTGGTAATAAAAAGTGTCAGTAAAAGTGTAGAAAACAGGTTCATTCAGAAGTTATTCTTAGAGGATGAATATATTGATTTACCCACTTTAGGCAGAAATTTGGAAGTACAATTAAAAATAAATTTTCTGACCCTGTGACCTTGCAATTCTATTTCTAGATATCTCCTGAGGGCAAAAGAATGTTTGCTGTAGCATTATTTGAATTATCAAAATATTGCAAACAAATATCATGTCTTTCCAAAAGAAGTTCAAGTAAAACATGGAATGTACATTTTACGGAATACGGTCTATGAATTAAAATACACAATCCATAGATATCAACACACATTACTCTAAAAGTTATATATTGTACAATACATGGAATATGACAACCCTTAAATAAAAACAAATAGATAAAATAATTTGAAACAGCACACATATACACTAACTAAAGGTAAAAAAAAACCATGGAGATATGCACCGAAGATATAATATTGATTACCTAGAGGAATGGGAAAGGATACTAGGATTGAGGAGGTCAAAGAGGATTTTAGATTTAGATATAACTTTTTTGAAAATGTAAAAGGAAATTGGAGTTATATCTTAGTTGTGCAATTAAAAATGAATTTAAAGGGTCTGGTGAATATTGTATAAGTGCATTTTGATGGTGCTCAGTTAAAGGGTAGAACAAAATTTTGCATCATGCTGAATTAATACAGGTATACTTACAGAGATTTGCATTTGACACACGGTTGGGGGCACCTATAGGCATAAGTCAACCAAATCACATAGTAAGTCCTATGACAGAGTTGGGAATAGAGAAGAAGTTGTTGCTGGTATTCTCTTAGGAAATAGGAGGAGGTAAATTTGAGTTTTGAATTTGAAGGGAAAAGAAGACTTTTAAGTGAAGGAGGTCAGAGTGAGCAGAGTGACTGCAGGCCAGGGGAGCAGCCTGTACCAAAGGTGTGAGTCTAGAGAGGGTCTGACATGTTTGAAGGATAGCGTTTGCTGGCTTGACTGTGTATTCAGAGGGAAAGGTCGTGGAAGCTGTAAAGAGAACAGAGGCTGGAGATTAAAAATCGGTGCCAGATTGTGGGGCCTTTCTGCAGCAGAAATACATATGTTGTTTTCTTGATCTCTAAGACCTTCCCCAAATTTTCTACTGGTTCTACCTATTCTTAAGTTTCTAGCTCAAATCCTATGATACCTTCCCCGTCTACCTCAATCTATTTTGAGTTTTTCAGAATGTTTTTAGTGCCTATAGTCTATATACATCATTTTAATACTTAAGTGCCTTCCTTCTGGCAGGTTCTTAGATTGTTTTAGGTGTCTTGACCATCCAAAAAAATTAAATTGGGTTATATACTTGTCATGTATCGTGAAATCACTAAAATGGGTGTTAGGATCATAATGGATGCCTGTATGTTCTAAGTTGAACTAAGAGGAGATAAAGTGGTACTTTCTAGGCACTCCAACAGAATTAGCCATTAATATGGGCAACAGTACAAAGAGTAAGTTCACAGGAAGGCATTCATTTCAGTATCCATTTTATTAGCTCTGTTTCTTTGAAGGGTTGTTTGCCTTCTTTGTTACTCATTTTCATCATTTATAAAGTAGGGATGATAATAACACATTTAATTTTTTTGGCCTTTTGCAATATGCCGGGAACACAGCTGTTCTTTTTCTTTTAAAAACACGTAACAGGTACAAATCGGCACCATGACACTTACATAAAATAATTGTTATATTTCTTTAGTTTTCTAAATCAAATCAAATCTAGCTTAATCACCACCTGTCAGGGTTTTGAAAAATCATCTGACTAGTCCTCACCCACAACCCTTGGGATTGATACGAGCTTTAGGTTTAGTTTAGAGAAGTTGGACTTTGTATGTGTATCATTTTATGTGCTTATTATTCAGTTTTAGAGGTCAATTTAAAGGCAGGTACCTTTGCAGCTGAATGAATTCCCTCCATTCTTTCCATGCCAAATTCAGCCTCTAACACTGCTGTAAGGCAGTAGTTCTCAATAGGGGCGAGGGGGATTTGGCCCTCCAGGAAACATTTGGCAAGGATAGGTGACATTTTTGGTTGGCACAACCTGGAGGGGAGGTGCAATTGGCATCTAGTGGGTAGACACCAGGGATGCTGTTAAACATCCTGCAATGCCAGGACAGCTCCTGACTACAAAGAATTATCCAGTCCAATATATCAATAGGGCCAAGGTTGAGAAACTGCTCTCAGGGTTACCAATGATAATGTAGACAGAACCATGGGAATTTTGCTGTTTACTGAGAACTAATGAGTATGACCAGAACTCAATTGATCACATAACCCACTAGGACTCCACCCAATTTAGATGCAGAGTTCCAACTACATCTTCCTCCTTCCCCAAAATGCTCTAGCTTCTCTCCTTCCTCCCAACTATGATGAAATTGCAGGTTCCTTTCAAAAAATAACAGTTTGGTTCTTTCAAACAAGGACCAGTTCTTAAAGTTTCTTAAGAATGGATCTTGAAACCCAAAGAAGGTGGTTAGAAAGGCTAGAACATTGTAGACTGGCTGTCCATCCTACCTCAGGAAAATCAAGGTTGGAATTAATATGTCTTTAAATGATCCTATAACATTTTTCAAAATAGAAAACTGAGACTTGGGAGAGGTAAGGTCACTTGTCTAAGACCACTAAGCTATTAAAGATCTAGAGCCAGTTAACTGAAACCTAAGCTTAGCAGTTTTCTTCAATAAGAAAAGATCGTATTTAATTATGAAGTTGATAGATGGCCTGAAGTCACTTTCAAGGTCACTTTGTCCAGGTAAACATAAAACAGATGAAAAGTAATACATATTCCCCTGTAGCACATGTTTTAAAGTATTTTAGTGAAATATAATATACACACTCAAAAGTGCACATATTATATGTGCAGGCTTGATGAATTGTTACAAATTGAATCTACCTACGTAACCAGTAAGCAGATCCAGAAACAGTATATTATCAGCACCCCAGAAGCCCTCTTAAAGTCTCTTCCAGTCATGAATCTCTTCTCTCCCCATAGTGTAACATCCGTTTTCATATTGGATCATCTACAGGTGTCTCTCAGGAGCGCTATAATACCAACAATACCCAATTCTATTTTTTTGTACATTAAAAAAAATTGAAGTGTAGTTGATTTACAATGTTGTATTAGTTTCAGGTATACAGCACAGTGATTCAGCTATACATATATATATACAGCCACACGTATATAAATACATATATTCTTTTTCAGAGTCTTTTCCCTTATAGGTTATTACAAAATATTGAGTATAGTTCCCTGTGCTATACAGTAGGTCCTTGTTGGTTATCTATTTCATACATAGTAGTATGTATATGTCAATCCCGTCTTCTTAATTTATACCTCCTCACCTCTATCCCCTTTGGTAACCATAGGCTTGTTTTCTATGTCTGTGGGTCTATTTCTGCTTTGGAAGTAAGTTTATTTGCCTCTTTTGTTTTTTAGGTTCCACATGTCTTGGCTTGGCTTTTTTAGATTCCATGTTTTGGCTATGGCAATTAATGCTGTTATGAACGCTGGGGTTCATGTATATTTTTGAATTATAATTTTCTCCGGATATATGCCCAGGAGTGGGATTGCAGGATCATGTGGCAACTCTGTTTTTAGTTTTTTTAGGAACCTCCATACCATTCTCCACAGTGGCTATTCCAATTTACATTCCCATCAACAGTGTAGGAGGGTTCCTTTTTCTCTACACCCTCTCCAGCACTTATTACTTGTAGACTTTTTCATGATGGCCATTCTGACTGGTGTGGGGTGATACCTCACTGTAGTTTTGATTTGGCTTGCTCTAATAATTAGCAACGTTGAACATTTTTTCATGTGCCCGTTGGCCATCTGTATGTCTTTGGAGAAATGTCTATGTAGATCTTCTGCCTATTTTTTGATTGCATTGTTTGTTTTTTTGATGTTGAGTTGTATGAGCTGTTTGTATATTTTGGAAATTAGTCCCTTGTTGGTCGCATCATTTACAAATATTTTCTCCCCATTCTATGGGTTGTCTTTTTGTTTTGTTTATGGTTTCCTTTGCTGTGCAAAAGCTTTTAAGTTTAATTAGGTCCCATTTGTTTATTCCCAATTCTCTTTTCTCTATTTTTCATCTCTCTGTCTTTTTTTACTCCTCCCTCCCTCTTTCCCCATTTTTTCTCTTCTTTTCCTTTCTCCCTCCCTGTATTCCTTTACTCTTGGCTACGGCGAGTTCACTAAACATTTTCTTCCATTACTTTTAACAAATTTTGGCCAGTATAAAAGAGAATGGGTACCGAAGTAGAGAACTATTATGGCAGAAGGAAAACACTGCAAAGTTATGCCACAGTCACAGTAATGTTATTTGCTCATCTAAATCCGTTACTACTAAGCACCTGGGTTCTATGGAAGTTGGCATTACAAATATGACTTTTAGAATAAAATCCCATATGACTGGAAGAAAACCATGTAGACTGCCAAAAACAGTAAACCGGGAAATGGCAGGCAGTATTAAAACAAACAAAAAACTCCTGTCCCTCCTGGATTCTTCTTTCAATTGCATGCTGCTTGGGAGTGTGTTTAACATTAAAGATCAATAATTTATCACTTTTAAACATTCCATAGACCAGTTTCCCCCTCATATAGTAAAGCTTGGTAAAATTTAACCACTTAGGGAATTGCCATAGTATTTGAATTACAGAGCATATGAGCCTCTTTTTGAACAGTGGGACTGAGGAATTGAAGAAGTAGGAGTTACACCTGTTTTATAAATTAATTATGCTGCCACAGAACTTTACGCTAGGATCTGGGGAATAATCAGCCATATGAAATTGGAGTTTTTCTTGTTTGTTAAAAAACACCTCAGTCTTATTTCTGAGTACATTCAGTTCCTCAAACTAAGTGAAAAGTCCTGCCAAACAGAGGGCTTGCTGACTAAGGAATAGAATAGAGACACATCTATCTGTAATTAGCACGTTAGTTGATTTAGTAGTACAAATGGTTACTACCACAGTATTTGAAGACAGTTGCAAATAGCTTAAACATTCCTAGGATCTTCTTCATCTGTGAATTTGCTTAGCCTGTCCTTTCTTCATAGAAAATGCAAAATCTGAGCTTTGGTAAAATTTTCATATATGTGGATTAGCGAAGTTCTATTAAATGAAATAGCCCTATAAAAGTCTGGGGAGGGCGTCCCTGGTGGCGCAGTGGTTGAGAGTCGCCCTGCCGATGCAGGGGACACGGGTTCGTGCTCTGGTCCGGGAGGATCCCACATGCCGCGGAGCGGCTAGGCCTGTGAGCCATGGCCGCTGAGCCTGCGCGTCCGGAGCCTGTGCTCCGCAACGGGAGAGGCCACAACAGTGAGAGGTCCGTGTACCGCAAAAAAAAAAAAAAAAGTCTGGGGAAATTACTACACGTTCAAAAGCTATGCCTGGTCATACCAACAAATCAGCTGTTTTTCAGTTGATTTAGCTTCCAAGTCCATCTTAACGTGGTACAATCTACTTAATGAACTATGCTGTGATTGAATGGGCCATTAAGAGAGCCCCAAGTTGTCCAAATTTGGATCTGAAGTCTTTTCTCATTGAAATGTGGGGAAAATTAGTTATCTATTTTTTCTTGCAAAAGTTGAAAATATGTGTACTCTTGGAGCACAATACTTCTTCCAAATATATTTATGAAATAGAAATTATTCTATTTTACAGTTACTTATCAATCTTCATTGAACATTCTTTTCTGGTATTTTTTTGTTGTTGTTCTGACTGGGATTTTGATTAACCACTCAACTGATGGATTAATATAGGATAAAATTCAGCAGTTATTCCTGATTTATTTCTTAGTTATTTCTAAGCAGATATTGTTAGAAGAAACAAAACTTTTTCTCATATTTCATAGGTAGCTTATCACATTACCTCTTATTTTTAAAAAATAACAGGAAATTTACACTAAATAATAAATTCTATAATTGCTTGAAACAATTTTTTTCTCAGCTTGTAATACCTGAATATTTCAAAGACAAATATCAATGCATTATATTTAAGGTAATACAACTGAATTCAGGTTTTCAAGAAGGAGTGATATCAGAGTTTTTAACAAGATTTTTATGGGGCAAAAATTGGGATTATGTATATGAAAGTATTTTGAAATTGCTTAAAATCAATGTTAATGTTCCATATTTGTCCTGTGGCTTTGGCTGCCTTCCCAGCCCAGAATGTAATGTAACAAGCATAGTATTATCTGTCATGGCTGGAATTAATCTCAGTTAACTAGCCAGTAACATAGGAAGCCTCCCCCACTCTGAGAAAATGGGACAAATTTACAAATGCTAGACTTGGGAAAGACCTTCAGGAAAGTTCCTGAGACTATGGCCTGACCTGAGTGTGGGGAAAGGCTGAAGAAACCCCAGGATTTAGGTAACTGTGTAGTGAGAGTTA
Organism: Monodon monoceros; assembly: GCF_005190385.1. NCBI lineage: Eukaryota > Metazoa > Chordata > Mammalia > Artiodactyla > Monodontidae > Monodon > Monodon monoceros. The sequence continues at coordinate 39,887,645 of NW_021703765.1, forward strand.
TTTGTAGAATTTCAGTTTAATATATTTTTTAGTTTTGCCTAAAAATACTCCAGAGGGGATGGTTTCCCCCTGGTGCACTATATGACTACACCAAGCAGGACCTAACAAAATATCTCACCTAGTCATTATTCATAGAATGGGTTCTTGATAAGTACTTGACTGAGGAATAAAGAAAGCAATGGTATATAACTCATACACTTTTGGATTTTCATTAGTAAAATATTTTGGAAAATGTCATCTCTATTTTGTCCCCTCCCTTTCTTTTTGGTTCTTGGAAATAAATTGATTTACATGAATGATATGTTATCTAAGCCAAATGCTTTAAAGTAGAGTGAGTACCAAGGCGGGGAAAGTGGGGGTGGGGGGGTGGTGGTGGGATGAACTGGGAGATTGGGACTGACATGTATACACTGATGTGTATAAAATAGATAACTGATAAGAACCTGCTGTATAAAAAACAAAAATCAGCAAATGTGTTCTGCCCTCTGTTCTTTTCTCTCAGAGCCTCACCTCTCCACCCCCTACACATACATCACATACGCAGTATATCCGCACCCCCCCCCACCCCCCCACCCCCCCACACACAGGGCTCTTGCTTCATGGTAACAGCTCACATTTGCAAAATAAATAAACAAATAAACAAATAAACAAATAAATAAAACTAGAGTTAGTTTAGTATATAGTCTAATTAATTCTTGTCCATTTTTCAAATTGTATTAACTGAAATTTGTAGCACTGTGTGTACGTATGTGTGTGTGTGAATTATAGCCACCCAATTCCTAATTTTATTCTATTAACAAATGTGACTATCACTTGAATTAAATGGGAAAAACTCTCCTAACTTTCTAGAAGTTATACTATTGCTTATATTGAGAGGAAAAACCTGAAGCATCTTTATTTCCTTTTTCAAATGTTTTATTTTTCCTTTTTCGGCATTTGCCTGCATTCAAAAATAGAAGCTCTTTCTGTTTTATTTGAATAATAGTCTTCTTATTTTGTGCTTCATGAATATTTTTCTCATATTCCTTATTAAACAAATTTCCATGTTAAAATTCAGTTTATTTTGCTTACATCTCATGTGATTTTAAAGACTTCTTTCTTGAAAATGCGTTTAGCTCAGCAATGTTAATGAAAGACTGCATTATAGGCATTTGCAGAAGCATCTGTAAATCATAAGATATGATGAAAATATGTTTCACAAATACATATTCATGATTACTTTAAAAACATGACAAGATAACTCCAATCAGATACCTATTTATTATGAATAATTAACACTGGTTCTCTATTAAAAACACAAGTTTAATAAAAAAAAATTCTAGCCAGGATTTACAATGAGTAAATTAATATGCTGTAATTACTTTTTTTGAACTTTAAGTTTTTCTCTGCCTGACAATATAGGAAAGAATGAATCTTTTATAAGGAGATGATTCCCAGAGTGTGAATCTACCCACTGCTTTTACACTCCTTTACATCTCTTAAAATTGGCTGTTATCAAGCAATCCAGCGTTGACGGAGCTGGAACACAACACAACAGGATCCTCCCCTGTAGCATCCTGCTGGATTTGTTATTACTGAAATCAAGCAGATGGTGGCACTCTCCTCCACTAAACTCTCTCAATAGGATCAATCAGGCTTACACCAGATGGATGTTTGTGAGCTGCAGGAATGGACAGGAAGAGGATTACTTGAAGGGCTGTTGCCATTCAGGGTTTCACCTGAGTTATAATAAAACAAGGGTTTAAAAAAAATTTTGCCTTCATTCTGAATCTCTGCAGTGGGGCTCTTTCAAAATTCTTCCCTAAGCAATTCACACTTCTTGATCATGGCACTTCTCAAATTGGACAGCTTCTGTGTTACCTGTATTACTTTCCCCCCTTTTATTCTTTTATGTCAGCAAGTCACATCTCTTTTTTAAAATATGAAATCCATCTGGTTACGATGATAGGTTGCTTCTTTCTATGCTACATCAAAGAAGAGCTGTGTATGATTTGATTTTATCCTATGATGCAAAATCTCCCTTATTATTCCCTTGTCTTTCACTTTTCCTTCCCTCCCTTCCCTCTCTTTCTTTTCCTTTTTTATTTTATTCTCTTAGGTGAAATACTTTTATGGTAAGTTGAATAATAACCACCTAAATATGTCCATCTCATAATCCCTGGAACCTGTGAGTATTTCCTTATGTGGTAAAAGAGACTTTACAGATGTGATTGAATAAAGATTCTTGAGATGGAGAGATAACCCTGGATTATCCAGTTAGCACATTGTAATCATAATGGTCCTTATAAGAGGCACACAGGAGTCAGAGTTAGGGGAGAAGACAATGTGATGATGGAAGCAGAGAGATGAACTTTGAAGTTGGAGGCAGGGGCCACAAGACAAGGAATAGAGGCAGTCACTAAAAGCTGAAAAATGCAAAAAAAAATGGACTCTCCCCTCAGAGCCTCATGAAGGAACCAGCCCTGTAGACATCTTGACCAGTGAAACTGATTTCTGACTTCTGACCTCCAGAACTGTAAGGATATGTTTGTGTTTTTTAAACCACTGAGTTTGTGGAAATTTGTTGTAGTAGCAATACCAATCTAATACAGCTTTCAAGGAGAAAAATAAATACATCGAGAATCTGTTATTATTGCACATACTGTTAAAGAAAAAATAAAAACTATTAGAGACTAAACATTGAGCACTGAGTGAAAATTTTTCCTGCCAAGCAGGGAATCCGATCCAGCACAAAGTCCAGGTAGGCTGTTGGCATGAAATTCAAGGTAGGAGAATGGGGTAGGATTTTAAAGGCAAAGTTCCATGAGCTGTTACTGCCCCATATTATGAAAGGGACATCACTGAGTAATGTGTTTTGGCTGCAGGACCAGGTTAGTCAGCTGTGTAAGCACTGGGCTGGTTGGCGGTGGTCTGCTGGGAATGTGTAGATTATCTGGGGCTAACAGCCTCCACCTACCTTGTGACATGCACAAATTGGGATGTGTCTCCTACTCAGGTCTGCACTAGTGTCAGTAACAGAGGTGGAAGATCAGGGTTTATGGAGACAATAGAAAGGATGAAAGCCATATGTAAAGTGTTAGTAACTCTATCAGAAAGAAAGGGGAGAAATAGGAGTAGGGAAGTTAAACTAAAAATCGTAACAATATAAGACCTAACACTTAAAATACTATCTGCTAGGAATTTTTTAAGTCCTCTGCATGTATTAAATCATTTATTGCTCACAACCCTATTTGGGGGATACTATAATCACGCCATTTTACAGATAAGGAACCTGGGGTTCTGAGAAGTTATATAATTTGGCCAAGGTCACAGAGCCTCTGGCCAAGCTAGATTCAAATTCAGGCCTGCCTGACTCCAAAACTGAGCTGTTGAACAGAACTTGCTTTGAATTTGAGTATTACTGGAGCTCATTCTATTTTTATAATTTGCTTACTGGGTGCAGTTACCACTGTTGCCACTAAAAAGGCTAGTCACATTTCTGAGGGACTTAAAGGATTATAAAGAGTTCTCTCTGTTAAAAGATAAACTGAGGCACATTAAATTTTTTTTAAAGTTTACTTGTGCAAAAATCTATTGGAATCAGGCAGCATCAAATTGAAAGTGTCTGGGAGCACTCCACCAACGGGAGCTAAGAGAAAGACTTTTATATGGAAGCGATGGAAGCAAAGCAAGGAAATTATTTGATTGGCTGTTGCTTAGCGGGTTGCCTTATTTGGGAAAGCTGATTTGGCAGTTTGTGATGGGCTGTCCTTTGACTTCGATTTCTTACCTTTGAGGCATTGCAGGCTTAGGTTTTGGTTTGCTTAAGGAGGCTACTAAGGCATTGAAAGCACCTCAATCTAATGGTCTCCCTGTTTAATTAAGTTAATATCTTATATTAGAGCAACACTCAATTCTAGTTCTTGTATCACAAAGTTTCATTCTTATCTTTATAAATTGTTATAAGTATGTAAGTTTAATATAAACATGTTAGGTTTTATTTCTTTTCCATTATATTTGTAGCATGAAATTCATGGAGCTGTATTTATATTTAGTGCCCAAACTCAAGGTTATAAATAGTAGAATTCATCATTACTTGTCTTTCTTTTTTTTTGTTGTAAAATCCGAAGTTTATGAATTTGCTTAAAAATTCATAATTATAATCTTGTAAATTTCTAGTAAGACTGTGAGATGTACTTGATGTTTTATCTGATCATGAAACTTTCTTCAGACAAATGTAGACTATTCAATGGATAAGCCAACTTATGTAGTTAGGGAGTGACACTTTTCTTCTGTTTCCTCCTGCCTTCCTAAGGAAGGCACATTCCAAGGCAATGGCAATATCATGTCCTTGTCAAGACAAAGAAGGAGTCAGATGTATTCAGCAGGATAATAAAAAGAGACAGACAAGGAGGATCCCCCCTTCACAATATAAAATACCTGTGTATAGAAACATTACTCATGGAAGTCAGAGCCTCCCCATGATGGTGGCCTAGTATAAAAACTGTGTTTCCAAATAGAGAGGCACAAAGGTGGTAAAGGGACACAGACCACAGGAGGAAAACAGAAGAGAAAGAGGTTCCAAAAGGGAAGTGGCTGCTCTCCAGTGACTCTAATGAGAAAGATGGCCTCGCAGTACAGTCAACAAGTCTAAATTGAAGAACCTTCACATGTTAAGAAAATGGACCATAAGTTTAAAAGAACAAAAGAGAAATTTCAGACCTTCTCTATCCTTCTCCTACCCACAGATTGCATTTGGTTTGGAAAATAAAGCAAAACTGAATGAAATGCTTTGTATATGTTCAGGACTATTTGTTGGCTTAATTGTTAAAGCTATATATTCTTTGATTATCCACTGTATCCTTTACATTCTTGTGCCTCTACATGTAGATGCAGAGCCAAAGACTTTGTTATATGAGGAGGTTCAAGAAAGCACTCCTTCGATGATCAAGAAGCACCTACTTTTAAAGAGACCAGTCGAAACAAATCAGACATAAAAGCCCTGAGATTGAACCAAGGTTCCAGAATGCCTGTGATACAACTATTCCACAAGAACGTTTACTGAATTGAACATGTAAAGTCTTCCTGTGGCTGGTGACTAGTAGAAAATATGGAAATAATATAGTAAGAATTTGAGCACATTCTGGAAACTTGGAAATGTAGGTACATTTCACTGACACCCTCTTTTCTTTTTAATTGGGCAAAACTGAGTTTATTAAACTTAATGCAGCAAGGAGAACTCTGTCTTGAGAGTTTTAGTGGTGTCTAAAAAGGAGGAAGCTATGGAACGGTATTTATAGGATTTTTAGGGTCAGGTCTAGTTAATTTTTTAAATTTAAGTTTTTATTTTGAGATAATTATAGATTCGCATACAGTTGTAAGAGATAACACAGAGATCCCATGTATCCTTTACCTCAGTGAGAACATCTTGCAAAACTATAGTATAAAATCACAACCAGTATAGTGGTATTTATACAATTCACAAATCTTATTTAGATGTCTGCATCTGTCTTGTACTCATTTGTTTGTGTGTGCAATTTAATCCCATGCATAGGTGCATGTATCAACCATCACAGTCAAGATACAGAACAGTTACACCACAAGGATTCTTCCTGTTGCCTTTTTATACCACTTTTCACCTCCTTGTTACCATATCACCTTAACACCACTTCAAGTGAAGTATGGAAACCTTACCTCCATAGGTCCCTCACCTTCCCCACATTTAAATACCATTGTCTTGAGTATCACCTGGTGTTGTAACTTTTGTTTCAATCAACAGATATGATTTATAAAACTCATGAGGTGAAGGACAGTCTGTACTTATATTACTTTTCTTTCCACTTTTTTTAAACATCTTTATTGGAGTATAATTGCTTTACAATGCTGTGTTAGTTTCTGCTTTATAACAAAGTGAATCAGTTATACATATACATATATCCCCATATCTCTTCCCTCTTGCATCTCCCTCCCTCCTACCCTCCCTATCCCACCCCTCTAGATGGTCACAAAGCACCGAGCTGATCTCCCTGTGCTATGCGGCTGCTTCCCAATAGCTATCAGTTTCATATTTGGTAGTGTATATATGTCCATGCCACTCTCTCACTTTGTCCCAGCTTACCCTTCCCCCTCCCCGTGTCCTCAAGTCCATTCTCTAGCAGGTCTGTGTATTTATTCCCGTCCTGCGCCTAGGTTCTTCATGACCATTTGTTTTTGTTTTTGTTTTTTTAGATTCCATACATATGTGTTAGCATACGGAATTTGTTTTTCTCTTTCTGACTTACTTCACTCTGTATGAAGTAAGTAGGTCCATCCACCTCACTACAAATAACTCAATTTCATTTCTTTTTATGGCTGAGTAATATTCCATTGTATATATGTGCAACATCTTCTTTATCCATTCATCTGTCGATGGACACTTAGGTTGCTTCCATGTCCTGGCTATTGTAAATGGAGCTGCAGTGAACATTGTGGTACATGACTCTTTTAGAATTATGGTTTTCTCAGGGTATATGCCCAGTAATGAGATTGCTGGGTGGTATGGCAGTTCTATTTTCAGTTTCATAAGGAACCTTCATACTGTTCTCCATAGTGGCTGTGTCAATTTACATTCCCACCAACAGTGCAAGAGGATTCCCTTTTCTCCACATCTTCTCCAGCATTTATTCTTTGTAGATTTTTTGATGATGGCCCTTCTGATTGGTGTGAGATGAAATCTCATTGTAATTTTGATTTGAATTTCTCTAACAATTAATGATGTTGAGCATCCTTTCATGTGTTTGTTGGCAATCTGTATATGTTCTTTGCAGAAATGTCTATTTAGGTCTTCTGCCCATTTTTTGATTGGGTTGTTTGTGTTTTTGCTATTGCGCTGCATGAGCTGCTTGTAGATTTTGGAGATTAATCCTCTGTCAGCTGCTTCATTTGCAAATACTTTCTCCCATTCTGAGGGTTGTCTTTTCATCTTGTTTATGGTTTGCTTTGCTGTGCAAAAGCCTCTAAGTTTCATTAGGTCCCATTTGTTTGTTTTTGTTTCCATTACTCTAGAAGGTGGGTCAAAAAGGATCTATGTTTTACTCTAAGAGTTTTATAGTGTCTGGCCTTACATTTAGGTCTTTAACCCATTTAGAGTTTATTTTTGTGTATGGTGTTAGGAAGTGTTCTAATTTCATTCTTTTACATGTAGCTGTCCAGTTTTCCCAGCACCACTTATTGAAGAGGCTGTCTTTTCTCCATTGTATATTCTTGCCTCCTTTACCAAAAATAAGGTGACCATATGTGCGTAGGTTTATCTCTGGGCTTTCTATCCTGTTCCATTGAACTATATTTCTGTTTTTGTGCCAGTACTATACTGTCCTGATTTCTGTAGCACTGTAGTATAGTCTGAAGTCAGGGAGCCTGATTCCTATAGCTCCGTTTTTTTTTCTCAAGATTGCTTTGGCTATTCGGGGTCTTTTGTGTTTCCACACAAATTGTGAAATTTTTTGTTTTAGTTCTGTGAAAAATGCCATTGGTAGTTTGATAGGGATTGCATTGAATCTGTAGATTGTTTTGGGTAGTATAGCCATGTTCACAATGTTGATTCTCCCAGTCTAGGAACAAAGTATATCTCTCCATCTATCTGAATCATCTTTAATTTCTTTCATCAGTGTCTTATAATTTTCTGCAAATGGGTTTTTTTTGTCTCCTTAGGTAGGTTTATTCCTAGGTATTTTATTCTTTTTGTTGCAATGGTAAATGGGAGTGTTTACTTAATTTCACTTTCAGATTTTTCATCATTCGTGTATGGGAATGCAAGAGATTTCTGTGTGTTAATTTTGTATGCTACTACTTTACCAAATTCATTGATTAGCTCTAGTAGTTTTATGGTAGCATCTTTAGGATTCTCTATGTATAGTATCATGTCATATGCAAATAGTGACAACTTTACTCCTTTTCCAATTTGGATTCCTTTTACTTCCTTTTTCTTCTCTGATTGCTGTGGCTTAAACTTCCAAAACAATGTTGAATAATAGTTGTAAGAGTGGGCAACCTTGTCTTGTTCCTGATCCTAGTGGAAATGGTTTCAGTTTTTCAACTTTGAGGATGATGTTGGCTGTGGGTATGTCATATATGGCCTTTATTATGTTGAGGAAAGTTCCCTCTATGCCTACTTTCTGGAGGGTTTTTATCATAAATCGGTGTTGAATTTTGTCAAAAGCTTTTTCTACATCTATTGAGATGATCATATGGTTTTTATTCTTCAGTTTCTTAATATGGTATATCACATTGATCTGCATATATTGAAGAATCCTTGCATTCCTGGGATAAACCCCACTTGATCATGGTGTATGATCCTTTTAATGTGCTGTTGGATTCTGTTTGCTAGTATTTTGTAGAGGATTTTTGCATCTATGTTCGTCAGTGATATTGGCCTGTAGTTTTCTTTCTTTGTGACATCATTCTCTAGTTTTGGTATCAGGGTGATGGTGGCCTCATAGAATGAGTTTGGGAGTGTTCCTCCCTCTGCTGTATTTTGGAAGAGTTTGAGAAGGATAGGTGTTAGCTCTTCTCTAAATGTTTGATAGAATTCGCCTGTGAAGCCATCTGGTCCTGGGCTTTTGTTTATTGGAAGATTTTTAATCACATTTTCAATTTCAGTGCTTGTGATTGGTCTGTTTATATTTTCTATTTCTTCCTGATTCAGTCTTGGAAGGTTGTGCTTTTCTAAGGATTTGTCCACTCCTTCCACGTTGTCCATTTTATTGGCATATAGTTGCTTGTAGTAATCCCTCATGATCCTTTGTATTTCTGCAGTGTCAGTTTTTACTTCTCCTTTTTCATTTCTAATTCTATTGATTTGAGTCTTCCTTTTATTCTTGATGAGTCTGGCTAATGGTTTATCAGTTTTGTTTATCTTCTCAAAGAACCAGCTTTTAGTTTTATTGATTTTTGCTACTGTTTCCTTCATTTCTTTTTGATTTGTTTCCTCTACTAATTTTGGGGTTTTATTTTCTTCTTTCTCTAATTGCTTCAGGTGTAAGGTTAGGTTGTTTATTTGAGATGTTTCTTGTTTTTTAAGGTAAGATTGTATTGCTATAAACTTCCCTCTTAGAACCGGTTTTGCTGCATCCCATAGGTTTTGGGTTGTCGTGTTTTCATTGTCATTTGTTTCTAGGTATTTTTTGATTTTCTCTTTGATTTCTTCAGTGATCTTTTGGTTATTAAATAGTGTATTGTTTAGCTTCCATGTGTTTGTATTTTTTACAGATTTTTTCCTGTAATTGATATCTAGTCTCATAGCGTTGTGGTCAGAAAAGATACTTGATACGATTTCAATTTTCTTCAATTTACCAAGGCTTGATTTGTGACCCAAGATATGATCTATCCTGGAGAATGTTCCATGAGCACCTGAGAAGAAAGTGTATTCTGTTGTTTTTGGATGGAATGTTTTATAAATATCAATTAAGTCCATCTTGTTTAATGTATCATTTAAAGCTTGTGTTTCCTTATTTATTTTCATTTTGGATGATCTGTCCATCGGTAAAAGTGGGGTGTTAAAGTCCCCTACTATGATGGTGTTACTGTCGGTTTCCCCTTTTATGGCTGTTAGGATTTGCCTTATGTATTGACGTGCTCGTGTATTGGGTGCATAGATATTTACAATTGTTATATCTTCTTCTTGGATTGACCCCTTGATCATTATGTAGTGTCCTTGTTTGTCTCTTGTAATAGTCTTTATTTTAAAGTGTATTTTGTCTGATATGAGAATTGCTACTCCAGCTTTCTTTTGATTTCCATTTGCATGGAGTATCTTTTTCCATCCCCTCACTTTCAGTCTGTATGTGTCCCTAGGTATGAAGTGGGTCTCTTGTAGACAACATATATATGGGTCTTGTTTTTGTTTCCATTCAGGCAGTCTGTGTCTTTTGGTTGGAGCATTTAATCCATTTACATTGAAGTGAATTATCAATATGTATGTTTCTATTACCATTTTCTTAATTGTTTGGGGTTTGTTATTGTAGGTCTTTTCCTTCTCTTGTGTTTCCTGCCTAGAGAAGTTCCTATAGCATTTGTTGTAAAGCTGGTTTGGTGGTGCTAAATTCTTTTAGCTTTTGCTTGTCTGTAGAGTTTTAAATTTCCCCATCCAATCTGAATGAGATCCTTGCTGGGTAGAGCAATCTTGGTTGTAGGTTTTCCCTTTCATCACTTTAAATATGTCCTGTCACTCCCTTCTGGCTTGCAGAGTTTCTGCTGAAAGATCAGCTGTTAACCTTATGGGGATTCCCTTGTATGTTATTTGTTGTTTTTCCCTTGCTGCTTTTAATATTTTTTCTTTGTATTTAATATTTCATAGTTTGATTAATATGTGTCTTGGCGTGTTTCTCCTTGGATTTATCCTGTATGGGACTTTCTGCGCTTCCTGGACTTGATTAATTATTTCCTTTCCCGTACTAGGGAAGTTTTCAACCATAATCTCTTCAAATATTTTCTCTGTTCCTTTCTTTTTCTCTTCTTCCTCTGGGACCCCTATAATTCAAATGTTGTTGCATTTAATGTTGTCCCAGAGGTCTCTGAGAGTGTCCTCAATTCTTTTCCTTTTTTTTTCTTTATTCTGCTCTGCAGTAGTTATTTCCACTATTTTGTCTTCCAGGTCACTTATCCGTTCTTCTGCCTCAGTTATTCTACTTTTGATTCCTTCTAGAGAATTTTTAATTTCATTTATTGTATTGTTCATCATTGCTTGTTTAGTCTTTAGTTTTTCTATGTCCTTATTAAACATTTCTTGTATTTTCTCCATTCTATTAACAAGATTTTGGATCATGTTTACTATCATTATTCTGAATTCTTTTTCAGGTAGACTGCCTGTTTGCTCTTCATTTGTTTGGTCTGGTGGGTTTTTACCTTGCTCCTTCATCTGCTGTGTGTTTCTCTGTCTTCTTAGTTTGCTTAACTTACTGTGTTTGGGGTCTCCTTTTCGCAGGTTGCTGTTTCGTAGTTTCTGTTGTTTTTGTTGTCTGCCCCCAGTGGGTAAGGTTGGTTCAGTGGGTTGTGTAGGCTTCCTGGTGGAGGGGACTAGAGCCTGTGTTCTGGTGGAGGCTGGACCTTGTCTTTCTGGTGGGCAGAACCGCATCCAGTGGCCTGTTTTGGGATGTCTGTGACCTTTTTATGATTTTAGGCAGCCTCTCTGCTAATGGGTGGGGCTGTGTTCCTGTCTTGCTAGTTGTTTGGCATACGGTGACCAGCACTGTAGCTTGCTGGTTGTTGAGTGGAGCTGGGTCTTGGCATTGAGATGGAGATCTCTGTGAGATTTTTGCCATTTGATATTAAGTGGTGCTGGGAGGTCTCTGGTGGACCAATGTCCTGAACTCGACTCTCCCACCTCATAGCCACAGGCCCGATGCCCGGCCGGAGCATGAAGACCCTGTCATCCACACGGCTCAGAAAAAGAGAAAAAGGAGAGAAATATATATATTGTTGCTCCCAAAGTCTACTGCCTCAGTTTGGGATGATTCATTGTCTGTTCAGATGTTCCACAGATGCAGGGTAAATCAAGTTGATTATGGAGATTTAATCCGCTTCTCCTGAGGCTGCTGGGAGAGATTTCCCTTTCTCTTCTTTGTTCGCACACCTCGTGGGGCTCAGCTTTGGGTTTGGCCCTGCCTCTGCGTGTAGGTCGCCTGAGGGTGTCTGTTCCAGCTTAGACAGGACGGGGTTAAAGGAGCAGCTGATTAGGGGGCTCTGGCTCACTCAGGCCGGGGGGAGGGAGGGGCACAGAATGCGGGGTGAACCTGTGGCTGCAGAGGCCAGCGTGACATTGCAACAGCGTGAGGCATGCCGTGTGTTCTCCTGGGGAAGTTGTCCCTGGATCATGGGACCCTGACTGTGGTGGGCTGCACAGGCTCCCAGGAGGGGAGGTGTGGACAGTGACCTGTGCTTGCACACAGGCTTCTTGGTGGTTGCAGCAGCATTAGCATTTCACGCCTGTATCTGGGATCCGCGCTGATAGGCATGGCTCACATCAGTCTCTGGAGCTCATTTAGGCGGCACTCTTAATCCCCTCTCCTCATGCACCACGAAACAAAGAGGCAAGAAAAAGTCTCTTGCCTCTTCGGCAGCTCCAGACCTTTTCCCTGGACACATTCCCAGCTAGCTGTGGCGCACTAGCCCCCCTTCAGGCTGTCTTCACGCAGCCAACCCCAGTCCTCTCCCTGGGATCAGACCTCCGTAGCCCGAGCCTCATCTCCCAGCCCCCGTCCGCCCTGGCTGGTGAGCAGACAAGCCTCTAGGGCTGGTGTGTGCTGGTAGGCACTGACCCTCCATGCAGGAATCTCTCTACCTTGCCCTCTGCACCGCTGTTGCTGTGCTCTCCTCCGTGGCTCTGAAGCTTCCCCCCTCTGCTACCCACAGTCTCTGCCTGCGAAGGGGCTTCCTAGTGTGTGGAAACCTTTCCTCCTTCACAGCTCCCTCCCACTGGTGCAGGTCCTGTCCCTATTCCTTTGTCTCGTTTTATTTTTTCTTCTGCCCTACCCAGGTACGTGGGGAGTTTCCTGCCCTTTGGGAGGTCTGAAGTCTTCTGCCAGCGTTCAGTAGGTGTTCTGTAGGGGTTGTTCCACATGTAGATGTATTTCTGTTGTTGTTGTTAGTAGAGGTATTTTTTTACTGGTATATTGAGATATAGTTGACATACAGCACTATGTATGTTTAAGATGTATAGCATAATGATTTGACTTACATACATAATGAAATGATTTCCACAATAGGTTTAGTGAACATGCATCACCTCATATAGGTACAACATTAAAGAAATAGAAAAGCAATTTTCTCCTTGGGATAAGAACTATTAGCATTTACCCTCTAAACAGTTTTTGTTTATAACGTACAACAGTGTTATCTTTATCATGTTGTACATTACGTCCCTAGTACTTATTTATCTTATAACTGGCAGCTTGTAATTCTTGACTACCTTCATCCAATTCCTCCCTCCCCGCTGCCTCAGGTAGCCACAAATCTAATCTCATCTTCTATGAGTTTGCTTGTTTGTTTTTGAAGTGTAATTGACCTACAACACTGTTAGTTCTTAGTACACAAGAGAGTGAATCGATATTTCCATACATTGCAAAATGATTACTATGATAATTCTAGTTGTTAATCTGTCACCATATAAAGATATTATGTAATTGTTGACTACATTCCCCACACTACACATTTCATACGTGACTCATTTATTTTGTAGTTGTAAGTTAGTACCCCTTAATCTCCCTCACCTATTTCTCTCCTCTCCCACACCCCTCCCCTCTGGAAATCACCTGTTTGTTCTCTGTATATATGACTGTTTCTGTTTGGTTATGTTTGTTCATTTGTTTTGTTTTTCAGATTCCACAAGTGAAATTATACAGTATTTGCCTTTCTCTGTCTGACTTACTTCTGTTGGTCATGTTGTCAGAAGTGGCAATATTTCATTTTTTATGGCTGAATAATATTCCACTGCATTCCCCATCTTCTTTATCCATTCATCTATTGATGGGGACTTGCATTGCTTCTAATCTACATCTTGGCTACTGTAAATAATGCTGCAATGGACACAGGGGTGCATATACCTTTTTAAATTAGTGTCTTTGTTTTCTTCATATAAATACTCAGAGGTGGAATTGCTGGATCATATGGTAGTTCAATTTTTTAATTTTTTTGAGGAATCTCCATACCATTTTCCATAGCGGTGGCACCAAGTTACATTCCCACCAATAGTGCATGAGGGTTTCCTTTTCTCCATATCCTCGCTAACACTTGTTATTTGTTGTTCTTTAGATAACAGCCATTCTAACAGGTGTGAGGTAGTATCTCATTGTAGTTTTGATTTTCATTTTCCCAATGAATAGTGATTTTGAGCATCTTTTCATATGCCTGTTAGCAATCTGTGTGCTTTCTTCTGAAAAATGTCTATTCAAGTCCTCTGCCCACTTTTTAAATTGGGTTGTTTATTTTTTTGATGTTGAGTTTCTATTTTGGGCTATTAACCCCTTGTCAGATACATCATTTGCAAATATCTTTTCCTATTCAGCAGGCAGCCTTTTTCTTTTGTTAATAGTTTCCTTTGCTGTGCAAAAGGTTTTTAGTTTCATGACATCCAGTTTGTTTATTTTCGCTTTTGTTTCCTTTGTCTGAGAAAACATATCCAAAAAAATATATTGCTAAGACCGTTGTCAAAGAGTGTACTACCTATGTTTTCTTTTAGAAGTTTTATGGTTTCAGGTCTTACATTTAAGTCTTTAATCCATTTTGAGATTTCTCTTGTATGTGGTGTGAGAAAGTAGAGCAGTTTGATTCTTCTGCATGTAGCTGTCAAGTTTTCCCAACACCATTTATTGCAGAGGCTGTCTTTTCCCCATTGTATATTCTTGCCTCCTTTGTCACAGATTAATTGCCCATATAATTGTGGGTTCATTTCTGGGCTCTCTATTTGGTTCCATTGTTCTATGAAACTGTTTTTGTGCCAGCACCATACTGATTTGGTTACTGTACCTTTGTGACATAATTTAAAATCGGGGAGCATGATAACTTCTGTTTTGTTCTTATTTCTTAAGATTATTTTGACTATTTGGGGTCTTTGGTGTTTCCATGTTAATTTTTGAATTATTTGTTCTAGTTCTGTGAAAAATGCTGGTGGTATTTTGATAGGGATTGCACTGAGCCTGCAGATCATGTTGGGTAGTGTGGTCATTTTAACAGTATTAATCCTTCCAGTACACGAGCACTATATATCTTTCCATTTGTTTGTGTCGTAGTCAGTTTCTTTCATCAGATTCCTATAGTTTTCTAAGCACAGGTATTTTACCTCCTTAGTTAGATTTATTCCCAGGTATTTTATTCTTTCTGACGTGATTGTGAATGGGATTGTTTTCTTAATTTCTCTTTCTGATAGTTCATTGTTAGTATATAGAAATGCAATGGATTTCTGCATGTTAATTTGTATCCTGTAAATTAATAAATTCACTGATGAGTTTTAGAAGTTTTTTGGTGGCATCTTTAGGATTATCTATGTATAGTATCGTACATCTATATAGTATCATCTGCAAACAGTGACAGTTTTAATACTTCCTTTCCAATTTGGATTCCTTTTCTTTTCTTATTTGATTGCTGTGGTTAGGACTTCCAATACTATGGTGAATAAAAGTGGTGAGAGTGGGCTTCCTTGTTTTGTTCCTGATTTTATAGGAAAGGCTTTCAGGTTTTCACCATCGAGTATGATGTTAGCTTTGTGCTTGTCATATATGGCCTTTATTTTGTTGTGGTATGTTCCCTCTATTCCCATTTTCTGGAGAGTTATTTTTTTTTTATCATAAATGGATGTTGAATTTTGTCAAAAGATTTTTCTGTACCTATTGAGATGATTATATTACTTTTATTCTTCAATTTCTTAATGTGGTGCATCACATTGATTGATTTGCAGATATTGAACGATTCTTGCATCACTGGGATAAATCCCACTTGAT
Source organism: Monodon monoceros (assembly GCF_005190385.1). Lineage (NCBI taxonomy): Eukaryota > Metazoa > Chordata > Mammalia > Artiodactyla > Monodontidae > Monodon > Monodon monoceros. The sequence goes on from NW_021703765.1 coordinate 39,903,094, forward strand.
TTATATGGTATATGATCCTTTTAATGTATTATTGAATTTGCTTTGCTAATATTTTTGGAGAACTTTTGCATCTGTGTTCATTAGTGATATTGGCCTGTAATTTTCTTTTTTTTGTGATATCCTGGTGGTTTTGGTATCAGGGTGATGCTGGAATTGTAGAATGAGTTTGGAAGCATTCCGTCCTCTGAAAATGTTTGGAATAGTTTGAGGATAGGTGTTAATTCTTCTCTAAATGTTTGGTAGAATTCAACTGTGAAGCCATGTGCTCCTGGTCTTTTCTTTAGTGGGAGGTTTTTTAAATTACTGATTCTGTTTCATTACTCATAATTGGTTTGTTCATATTTTCTATTCTTTCCTGATTCAGTCTTGGGAGACTGTACATTTCTATCAACAGGAATTTGTCCATTTCTTCTAGGTTGTCCATTTTACTGGCATATAATAGCTCATGGTAATCTTTCATGATCCTTTGTATTGTAAGATTTTATGGAAAAACCCTAACAAACTTTTTGGCCAACCCAATACATCTGTGGCTTTGGTTGTAACTTCTTTTTCATTTCTGATTTTATTGATTTGGACTCTTGCTTTTCTTGATGAGTCTGACTAAAAGGTTTATCAATTATGTTTATCTTTTCAAGGAACAATCTCTTAGTTTCATTGATCTTTTTTATTGTTTTTTTGTTCCTATAATTTTTTTATTAAAGTATGGTCGATTTACAATGATTTATATTAGTTTCAAGTGTACAACAAAGTGATTCAATATTTTTATAGATTACACTCCATTTAAAGTTATAACAAAATAATGGCTATATTTCCCTGTGCTGTAAAATATATCCTTGTTGCTTATCTACTTAATACGCAGTAGTTTGTATCTCTCAATCCCATATCCCTATCTTGCTCCTTCCCCCTCTCTCTCCCCATTGGTAATCACTAGTTTATTCTCTATATCTCTGAGTATGTTTCTGTTTTGTTATACACATTCTTTTTATTTTTTAGATTCCATATATAATTGGTAATATAGAGTATTTGTCTTTCTCTATCACTAAGCATGATACTTTCCAGGTCCATCCATACTGTTGCAAACAGAAGAATTTCATTCTTTTTAATGGCTGTTTTTTAAACATCTTTATTGGAATATAATTGCTTTACAATGATGTGTTAGTTTCTGCTTTATAACAAAGTGAATCAGCTATACATATACATATATCCCCATACCTCCTCCCTCTTGCATCTCCCTCCCACCCTCCCTATCCCACCCCTCTAGGTGGTCACAAAGTACAGAGCTCATATACCAACGTGTGTGTGTGTGTGTGTGTGTGTGTGTGTGTGTGTGTGTGTGTACATCTTCTTTAACCATTCATATGTTTTTGGTCACTTAGGTTGCTTCCATATCTTGCTTATTGTAAATAGTTCTGCTATGAACATTCGGGTACATGTTTCTTTTTGAATTAGTGTTTTCATTTTCTTCAGATATATACCCAGGAGTGAAATTTTGGGATCATATGGTAGTTCTAGTTTCAGTTTTTTGAGGAATCTCCATACTGTTTTCCATAGTGGCTGCACCAATTTACATCCCTACCAACAGTGTACAAGGGTTCCTTTTTCTCCACATCCTCCCAACATTTGTTATTTGTGAACATTTTGATGATAGCCAATAGCAATGGCCAGGATCAGGTAACACGATTGGCTGCCACACAAGGATCACATACAGCAGAAGAAAATTAATAGCCGTTTTGACAGGTGTGAGGTGATATCTCAGTGTTTTGATTTGCATTTCTCTGATGACTAGTGATGTTTAGTATATTTTCATGTGCCTGTTGGCCATCTGTATGTCTTTTGAAGAATGTCTATTCAGGTATTCTGCCCATTTTTAATCAGTGTGTTTGCTTTTGTTTTTTTGCGGTACGTGGGCCTCTCACTGTTGTGGCCCCTCCCGTTGCAGAGCACAGGCTCCGGACGCGCAGGCCCAGCAGCCACAGCTCATGGGCCCAGCCTCTCCACGGCATGTGGGATCCTCCTGGACCGGGGCACAAACCCATGTCCCCTGCATTGGCAGGTGGACTCTCAACCACTGTGCCACCAGGGAAGCCCCTGTTTGCTCTTTTTGATGTTAAGTTATATGAGCTGTCTATATATTTTGCATATTAACCTGTTATGGGTCATATCATTTGCAAATATTTTCTCCCATTCATTTTGTCGATGGTTTTCTTTGCTGTTCAAAAGCTTTTAAGTTTAATTAGATCCAATTTGTTTCTTTTTGCTTTTATTTCTTTTCCCTCATAGAAAACTTTGCTTTTCCCTTGATGCTTTTAATATTCTCTCTTTATTATCTTTTTTTTTTTTGACATTTTAATTACAATATGGTTTGGTGTATTCCTCTTTGGGTTGATCCTGTTTGGGACTCTGTTTTCTCGACCTGGATGCCTGTTTTATTTCCCAGGTTAAGTAAGTTTTCCATTATTATGTCTTGAAATATGTTCTCTGCTCCTTCCTTTCTCTCTCCTCCTTCTTGGACTCCTACAATGTGAATGTTAGTACACTTGATGTTGTCTCAGAGGTCTCTTAAACTGTTCTCATTTTTTAATTTTTTTTCTTTTCTCTGTAGTTTCAATAATTTCCACTACTCTGTCTTCCAGTTCCTTGATCTATTCCTCTGTATCATCTAATCTACTGTTGATTCTACATCTAATCTAGTGTATTTTTAATTTTAATTATTGTATTTTTCACCTCTGTTTGGTTCTTTATATTTTCTAACTCTTTGTTAAAAACTTCTAACATCTCACTCTGTTCATCCATTCTTCTCCAGAACATCTTCGTGATCATTACCTTAAACTCTTTATTGTGTAGATTGCTTATCTCCACTTCGCTTGGTTCTTCTAGGGTTTTATCTTGTTCCTTTGCAACATATTCCTCTGTCACCTCATCTTGCCTAATTTGCTTTTTTTAAATTTCTATGTATTTGGTAGGTTGTTATGTTTCTCAGTCTTGGAGATGTGGCCTTATGTAGCAAATGTCCTGTGGGGTCCAGCAGCACATTCCCCTGTGGTCACTTTAGGGCTGCCCTCTATGTGGGCTGCATGGGTCCTTCTGTTGTGCCAGGTTAATTACTTTGGGCATAGTGGTAGACATGGCTGGCCCTTGGTCTGGTTGGTTCCCAGGTTCTGCCTTTTGCAGTGGCTGCCAGTTGCTGGTAGATGGGGCCATGTCCTGGTCCTGGTGCTGGACCAGAGGTGGGTGGAGTTGGGTCATGAAGCAATTGGTTAGAGAGTCCTTGGGTGTTCTGTGGCTAGTGTTGGCCCCCTGGTGTGTGGACCTGGGTCCCAGGGTGGCTGACTCTGCTCCAGGCATCCCAGAGATAGTGTCGGCCTGCTAATGGGCATGGCTGTGGCTCAGGGAGGTCCAAGGCTTGTGTTGTGTGTCCTGAATCCTGACACATCTGGCTGAGGGGTCCAAGGTGTCCTAGAGCTGGGGTTGGCGTGTTGTTGGGTGAAGCCAGGGCTCAGGGCATCCCAGGGTGGTGGTGGCCTGCTGGTGGGTGGGGCTCTGTCCCTGCCCTGCTAGCTGCCTGGCCTCAGTCAACCCAGGACTGGTGCTGAATGGCTAGTGTGTGGGTGCAGGTCCTGGAACTAGAAGGAGTATTCCAAAATGGCTCTTACCAGCACTAGTGTCCTCATAGTGGGATGAGCTCCCCAAAATGGCTGCTGCCAGTGTCTATGTCCCCAGAGTGAGCTCTGGTTGCCTCTGGTCACTCTGGGAGGCTCTCCAAGATCAGCTAGTGGGTCTGACCCAGGCTCCTTTCAAATTACTGCTTCTGCCCTGGGTCTTGGAAGGTGTGAGATTTTTAGAATGTACTTTATGAATGGAGTCTGTTTTCCACAGCCTCCCAAGCTCTCCCAATGCAAACCCTGCTGCTTTCAAAGTCAGGCGTTTTAGGGGCTTATCTTCCCAGTGCAGGACCCCCATGCTGGGGAGTCCGATGTGGGGCTCAGACCACTCACCCTTTGGGGGAAACTTCCGTAATTGTAATTATCTTCCTATTTGTGGATCACCTACCTGAGGTTATGAGTCTTGACTATACTGCAACTCTGCCCCTCCTACCCATCTTGTTGTGGTTCCTTCTTTATATCTTTAGCTGTAGAAGATCTTTTCTGCTAGTCTTCAGGTCACTCTCATGGATAGTTTCTCTGTAAATAGTTGCAATTCTTGTGTGCCTAAGGGAGGAGATGAGCTCAGGTTCTTCCTACTCCACTGTCTTGGCCACTCCCACTACTCCTTTGGCAAATTTTTAATGATAGGTCTGTTAGGGACAAATTCTTTAGTCTTTCTTTGTCTGAGAATGTCCTTATTTTCCCTTTACTCCTGAAGAGTAATTTTGTTGCGTATGGAATTCACAGTTAACAGTTGTATCATTTCTTCTGACCTTCGTAGTTTCAGGTGAGGAATCCACTATCACATAAGTAGATGTTCTCCTACAGGTAATGTGTCATTTTTGTCTGAATACTTTCGATATTTTTTCTTTGATTTAGTTTTCAAAAGTATAATTATGCTGTGTCTTCATGTGCATTTCTTTTAGTTCTCTTACGTGGGTTTTATTCAGCATTTTGAATCTGTAGGTTTATGTCTATTGGCAAATTTGGTAAATTTCCAGCTATTATTAGTTTTTAAATCTTCTTTTATCCTCACTCACTTCCTCTCCTTCTGGGACTCCAATGTTCCAAATCATTGTCTCTTTTGTTATTGTTCCTCAGGTCCCTGAGGCTCTGTTGATTTTTCTCTCTGTTATCCAGATAGGGGAAATTCTATGATCTGTCCTCAAGTTCATGGATTCTATCCTGTCATTTTCACTCTATTATTGGCCCATACATCTAGGTTTTAATTCTGTTGTATTTTTCAGTTCTATAATTTTCATGTGTTTTTAAAATATAATTTCTATTTACTTATTGAGGTTTTCTATTTTTCTCATTTGTTTCATAATAATTTGTAATTGCTTATTGAAACATTTTTATGATGGCCATTCTAAAATCCTTATCCGATAATCCCAACATCTGATTCATCTGAGTGTTGGTATCAGTTAACTTGTTTTCTCATTCAAGTTGTGATTTTCCTGGTTCTTGGTATGATGGGTGATTTTTCTTTTTTTTGTTCTGGAAATTTTGGCTATTATGTTAGGAGATTATGAGGCACTTTTAAATCTTTTATTTTGGTAGGTAGTCACCCTGTTTATGTTTAGCATGCAAATCCTAGCCTAATTTCTTGGGCTGTGGTCCCAAAGGAAGTTTAATTTCAGAGCCTTTGCAGTGCTATTTTGGTCTGCTTGATTTATTGCAGGGGCTTTCCTAGTGTCTGCTGGTGCTGTTTGAGGGGGTGGAAGGAATTTCAACAGACTAGATTGGCTGGTCTTCCCAGGCTTGGTGTACTTCCTACCCCAGCCCACTGCCCCAGTGTCTCTTGTTGGGGAGAAGATTCTCAGCCCAGTCAGGAAGGAGAGCCCTTCTGGGGCCTGGCACTTGCGGTGGTGGGACTTGCCTGCCTGTGAGGGATGGAGAGCACTCCTGGGCCAGGAGCTTGCTGTGGAAGGATCCCCCTTGCCAGTGCCTCACAGCCACCTCGGATCTCTTGGTGGGGGAGGTAACCTCAGGAGAATGAGTGCACTTTCTCTGCCTGCTATTGTCAGCATGGCTCTCTATCCATCACACTTGCCAAGACTCTCAGTTTTGCCTGGTGTTGGTGGTGTTTTGATTTAGGGAGGAATCAGTGTCTCTGGTCCAACTTCTGTTGCAAGGTTGTGTGAGGGTCATAAATGATGGAACTGGATTGCCCTCATCTGCTGGGTGGGGAGTCAATATAATGCCCTGTTGCTGTGTTGTTTCTCAGGTCCAGAGGTCCCTAACTAGTTTGCCTTCCTCTTTACATCTTTCAGAGTTCTCCATTTGTTGTCTGTTGTATGATTTTCAGAGTTTATAATTGTACTTGGCTGAAAGGAGTAGAGAGAAAAAGTCTATGCCACATCCAATTATCTTTTTCTTAATCATTCTCTGGAGAACGATCACAACCAGCTCAGGAACTGGCTTAGTCTTTTAGGTTGCATGATGTGGCTGGATCTGGATAAGAAGGCAGGTGTAGGACTCTGTTTTTCCTACACCTGGCCTGGGCTCAGGGGCCAGTGGCGGAGGCAAAGCCAACAGGAAAAAGTGCTTTCCTTTTCTCACAAACTGAAGTTTCTTATCTCTGCCTGAGGGCTTCCTCCAGCTGCAGAGTATGCTCAGTCCATTAACAGGCAAATAGGAAGTGCATTTTAGTGTATCTAAAATTATACTTTCATACAGCTGATTTAAAAAAACAGACCCAAGGTGAAATCTGATTTGATTAATTACTGTTATTACATCAGAAAGACAATTTAAAACCTACATTTTAAAGATATGTTTTTAAGCTTGGCTTGAGAAGACTATGGATATAGTTTTTGTCTAGTTGAGAGGAATTTAACCTGAAAATAATCTAATACATAGAAAGCCTATGAAGCTTTTTAGGAGGTTGTACTAACAGGTAGGCTACCAACTTGGACTAAAATGAACCTAAAGCTTTTCATATGCAAACAGGGTATAATTCTTATGCAATTGTCCACAGGAAGGAAGAACATCTCAGAGGGCTGAGTCAAGAGCCAAAAGGGCCAAACTATGACACAAACAGAACAATAGACTAGGGAGCCATTTCTAGGCAGTAGGATCTGGCCTTAATCAAAGTGCATTCCATGTCCCCAGAGTAAGGGAATCTTGCAATATTTTTCCAGGTGGATTTCAGAATTGTTATGGACCAGGGACTGCTTAGCACCTCACATTCCTCTCATTTTGAAAGGAGTCTCTATACTGGTTATTCTATCCCTATCTTACTATTGCATTTTCGGTGTGTGAGGACAGATAACTTGTCTTTTTACTTCATAGGTCTTTAGATCAAGAGCCACATCCAGATCAGATGAAGACCATGAGATCCTGAGCCACAAGGTTGATGCCATACTGGATGAGACACTGGGGATCCTAGATTGAGGTGAACATGTTTTGCAAGTGGGAGGGATATGAAATTTATAGTTAGAGGGATGACTCTGATTGAATAAAAAATGGCCACTCATTCTTTTCTCCCATCATAAGTGAAATTTATTTCTTCACTCAGTGAATCTGTACAGGCCATGTGACATGCCTTGGCCAATGGGATATTAGCAAACAAGGCAAACAGAGACTTGAAAGGCATTTGTCTTTCATGGCTGGGATCCTCCATCCTCCAATTTCCAAAAGCACTTTCTTCACTTCCTTCTGAGCACTCATGGGTAGTGTGATTTTTTTCTAATTGTCAGTTCAAGGTAATTTAGACTTCCTCTATGATGATCACTGAAATTCAACAAGTCTTTACCACTTCTAGATTCCTAAGCCACTCCCACATCTCTATGCATTTGTTATGGAAGCACTCCATTTCCAGCTACCAAACTCTTTGTAAGTTATCTATCATCATTTGCAATCATTTGTAAGTTATCTATAATCATTTGCAATCTCAAAATTTGGCAGTTGAAAAAAATACACAGAATTCTGAACTGGGCATGACTTAACTGTGTCCTGTTTCATGGTCTCTAGCAACAGTGGAATCAAAGTGTTGGCCCAGGGCCTGCAGCTCTACTGGGAAGGATACAATTCCAAGTCCATGTGGTCACTTGCAGGATTCACTTCCTTGGGGGTTGTTGGATTGAGGGCTTCAATTTCTCACTGGCAGTTGTATGGAAGGCTCCCTCAGTTCCTTTTTACATGGGCCTTCCCAACTTGGCAGCTTGCTTCATCAAGGTATGCAAGCACAGAAGGCAATAGAGTCAACTAGCAATAAAGAAGTTGAAATCTTTTGTAACCTAATCCTGAACTTTTTGTGGTATTCTATTGGTTAGAAGCAAGTTATTAGGTTTAGCCCACATTGAAAGGAAAGGGATTACACAAGGGTGTAAAATCCAGGATGTGTGATCACTGAAGGCTGTTTTAGAAGTCTGCCTATCACAAGGAGTCAGGAAGACAGAAAGGTTTGAGTATTTTCTGGCTGTCCCTTCTCTGCTTTGAGACACATTCCTGGTAGTGGCTGCATCTCTACTGATGGACTGCCAATACACTGTGGCTCCAGGGACATTATTTTATTCCCTTGCCCTTCAAACCAAGGGGTGGAATGTTTTCTTATCATTGGTAGTTTCTGGTTGCTTCAGCTGCTCGTTGTTATTGCCCTCAAGCCTACTCTTCTTCTATACGTGGCTTATTAAAGACTCTTGTTCCAAAATCACTTGAGTTGAATTCTGTTTTCTGTTGGAACTCTGACTCGTGAAGACAATTTCTGCCACAAAGAAGTCTTTATTTTTATGGAGTCAAATTTTCCAATTTTAATTTTTTTGCTTTTCTTTTTATTGTCATACTTTGAAAGGCTTTCCCTTCTTTCAGATAAGTAAGATGTAACAAAAATTGTTACCCTACCTTCATGTCTATCTCTAGTATGTTTATGGTTTTATTTATTGTACATTTAAATATTCAATCCACTGAAAATACATAAGCAGTGAATTATTTCTCTTATGACTACCCATACATTGCAACATTATTTATTAATATTTATTTTCCCTATGAGAAATATCATCCATATCATATAATAAATTCCCATATATATTTATTTCTATTTAAAACAGCTATAACTTCTATGTTATTTAACTTAGATAAGACCATACGTAAAGATGAAAATATTTTTCAGTTCTTTCAATAAAGCTGACATAATGCTAATTCCCTAAATCCAAACAAAGCACAACACTGATGTCAACTTTGAATACAGATGCAAATGTTCTATATAAAATGTTTGCTATTTGAAATGAGAGCAGTGCATTAAAGAAAATTTGAGAATAAAATGGAATTTATTCTGGGAATGCAAAGATGATTTAATACGAAAAAATCTTTCATCAAATCTCATGATTTTAATGTCTCTTGATTATGTCATCAGCTACTGAAAAGACATTTGGTATAATGTTAAAAGTGTAGCAATCACTTTTGACAAAATCTTAAAATAGGAATAAAATACTCTATTAAATTTATAAAGAGCATATTCAGAAAGTCAATAATAAACTTTAACTAAAATTTGAAGATCAGAACGTCTAGGAAGACCCACGGTTACATCTATGACTCCATATTGTTTGGTGGTCCTAGCTAATGCAATTAGAGAAGGAAATCCACATGAGAAGAGACCAAACTATATTCAGTTGCTAATTTTGTGATTCCATACTTAAAATAAACAAAAGGTTAAGAAAACTTCCCAGAATTAATTTAAAAAAATACTATGCTGGCTAGATATAAAATAAGTATATAGAGATCAATATGCTTCTTCTATACAACCAATACACACCCAGGAAAGCAAATGACAAAAATAATTCAAGCAACTTTTTTAAAACATTTATTTATTTATTTGGCTGTGCTGGGTCTTTAGTTGCGGCACATGGGATCTTCATTGCTGGGTGTGGGATATTTTATTTGAGGCATGCAGGATCTTAGCTGCAGTATGAGGGATCTAGTTCCCTGACCACGGATCAAACCCGGTCACCCTACACTGGAAGCTCGGAGTCTTAAACGCTGGACCACCAGGGAAGTACCCTGAAATGTTAGAATAAAAGCTACAAAATACCTAGGATAAATTTGAGACATTGTGTATGACATTTACAAAATTCTCTATAAAATACAACTGAGGAACATAAAACAAAACCTGAAAAAATGAATAAGTATATTCAATTTTTAAAAAACAGAATGCCTACAAATTTTCTGGAGTTATGAATGGGTAAAGGATTTTAAATTTCACATAGACAACTAAATGTCTGGGAATTGCCAAAAAATAATGAAAACAGTGAGGATATACTGTTTTAATGGGACCAAACATTGGTTATAAAGCCATTGCAATACAAACAGCACAACTTTTACCTAAGAGCAGCCATCAATGAATCTAAGTATAACTAGAAATTTAATGTATGACAAAGATCACTGGAAGAATAAAGTTTAATCAATAAACTGTAGGATTACAATTGGCCACCCATGTGAATATACATCAATCAAAACCTCTATCCCCCAAAGCAAGCTACAGATTCAGTGCAATCCCTATCAAATTACCAATGGTATTCTCACAGAATTAGAAAAAAAAAAACCTTACAATTTGTATAGAAACACAAAAGACACCGAATAGCCAAAGCAATCTTGAGAAAGAAAAACGGAACTGGAGGAATCAGGCTCCTGGACTTCAGACTATACTACAAAACTACAGTAATCAAGACAGTATGGTACTGGCACAAAAACAGAAATATTGATGAATGGTACAGGATAGAAAGCCCAGAGATAAACCCATGCACATATGGTCACCTAATCTACAACAAAGGAGGCAAAAGTACACAATGGAGAGAAGACAGCCTCTTCAATAAGTGGTGCTGGGAAAACTGGACAGATTCATATAAAAGAATGAAATTAGAACACTCCCTAACACCATACACAAAAATAAACTCAAAATGGATTAAAGACCTAAATGTAAGACCAGACACTATAAAACTCTTAGAGGAAAACATAGGAAGAACACTCTTTGAGATAAATCACAGCAAGATCTTTTTTGACCCACTTCCTAGAGTAATGAAAATAAAAACAAAAATAAACAAATGGGACCTAATTAAACTTCAAAGCTTTTGCACAGCAAAGGAAGCCATAAACAAGACAAAAAGACAACCCTCAGAATGGGAGAAAATATTTGCAAACAAGTCAATGGACAAAGGATTAGTCTCCAAAATATACAAACAGCTCATGGAGCTCAATATCAAAAAACAAACAACCCAATCCAAAACTGGGCAAAAGACCTAACTAGACATTTCACCAAAGAAGGCATACAGATGGCTAAGTGGCACATGAAAAGCTGCTCAACATCACTAATTATTAGAGAAGTACAAATCAAAACTACAATGAGGTCTCACCTCACACTGGTCAGAATAGCCATCATCAAAAAATCTACAAACAGTAAATGTTGGAGAGGGTGTGGAGAAAAGGGAGCCCCCTCTTACACTGTTGGTGGGAATGTAAATTGATACAGCCATAAGTTCTGTATGGAGATTCTTTAAAAAACTAAACATAGAACTACCATATGACCCAGCAATTCCACTACTGGGCATATACCCTAAGAAAACCATAATTCAAAAAGAGTCATGTAACCCAATGTTCATTGCAGCACTATTTACAATAGCCACGTCTGGAAACAACCTAAATGTCCATCGACAGATGAATGGATAAAGAAGATGTTGTACATATATACAATGGAATATTACTCAGCCATAAAAAGGAATGAAATTGGGTCATTTGTAGAGATGTGGATGGACCTAGAGTCTGTCATACAGAGTGAAGTCAGTCAGAAAGAGAAAAACAAATATTGTATATTAACACATATATGTGGAATCTAGAAAAATAGTACAGATGAACCTATTTCCAGGGCAGGAATGGAGATGCAGATATAGAGAATGGACGTGTGGACTCAGACAGGGAAGGGGAGGGTGGGATGAATTGGGAGATTAGGTTTGACATAACACACTACCAAGTGTAAAACAGATAGCTAATGGGAACGTGTGGTATAGCACACGGAGCTCAACTTGGTGCTCTGGGATGACCTAGATGGATGGGATTGGTGGGGGAATGGGAGGAAGGTCCAAGAGGGATATATGTATACATATAGCTGATTCACTTCATTTTATAGGAGAAACTAACACAACATTGTAAAGCAATTACACTTCAATTACAAAAAAAAAACCCCTCTCTCCCACATTATGTTCAAACAAATATTCTAGATGGGTGAAAGATTCAGATATACATCAATATAATAACATTATAGTTCAATATAAGGAAACAGAAATTTGGTTGGGGATAACATTCCTTAGGAAGATTAGAACTCCAGAAGCTATATAAAATAGAAGACAGACTTATTGGAGGAGATAAGAATTATAAATTTAGGTATGAAAAGCTGTTGTTTAGAAGTCCAAAGACCTAATGTACTAGGGAAAAATATCACATCTCATATTATATGTCAACAGAACATATACCTAAGATTTAAAAAAAGGCCAAACACTTGTTAGAAAAATAGAGGCTATAAATTAGCAATGGACAAGAAAATACAAATGGCACAAATAAATAAGAGTTGTTCAACTTCAAATGTACTTAGAAATATTTTAATTCAAGCAAAATTTAGATAACAATATCACGTTTCATACTGGCCATGATTTAAGAGAAAAATATGAAGTGCTAAACAAAAAGGAAAATATGAAACTCTGCTATGTTGTAGATGGTAAAATGAATATTTTCAGAAATTAATTTCACAAAAATTGATTAAATATTTTAACAAGCTACTTTGGAAATCTTTCCTATATAAATAAAATGCAAATGCACACACACACACACACACCAGATGTATAGACATACAAGGTTGTCTATTATGGCATTGTTTTCAGTAGCAAATGCTGCAAATAAACTGAATTATCTAAACGTTTAATATAGCAAATTGGCTTGATACGTTGTGGTATACTTATAATATGGAATATTAAGCAGTTATTTAAAAGAGTGGGATACATCTATGTTCCTTGACCTGAAGGGAGGTCCTGGCTATAGTGTTAAGCATAAGAAGCAAGCTGTAGAGTACTGTGTATGATACGATTCTATTTTGCTAAAATCCAATGAACAGCAATAACACTGTGTATGTGTATGTATGTGTGTGTGTGTGTGTGTGTGTGTGTGTGTGTGTGTTCATAAAAAGGTGGTGAAATACAACCAGGCTAACATTTACTATCTGAGTGAGGATAGGGGTGTGATTATAATTTTCGTTATTTTTTTGCTCTAATTCTTCAGTTACAGAGAACTGCTTACATTATTTAAAAAGTTAATATCAATATCTTGTAATAACCTATAATGGAAAAGAACATGAAAAAGAAAAATATATATACATGCATATATTTATAGATAACTGAATCACTTTGCTCTAGACCTGAAACTAACACAATATTGTAAATTAACTATACTTCAATTTAAAAAGTTAATAAAGAAATATATATTAAAGTAAGTTGAGGTAAATATTAATTAATATATCTTGCCTTCCATGAATCAAATGCTCAGCATTTGAATAACTCTAAAGGGGACTTTGTTACTTCCTTTTGGATTACATAAACATCTAGTAGTTTTTAATGTCCAAAATCAATTAGCTTGTGTACTTCACAATAAATAGAGTGTAAAGAATAAAAAAAAAATTAGCAGTGTGGTTGTAACAATGGGAAAACATCTGCAGTATTACAAAATAGGTGATGTCGCTGTCCACCTGGTGTTCCATTCACATACCTCTTTCCTTCTACTGGTGCCTCTGACTGTAATAAACACATATCTTAAAGTCCATTCTCTTTTGTTTTATTTTTACATCTTTATTGGAGTATAATTGCTTTACAATGGTGTGTTAGTTTCTGCTTTATAACAAAGTGAATCAGTTATACATATACATATGTTCCCATATCTCTTCCCTCTTGCGTCTCCCTCCCTCCCACCCTCCCTATCCCACCCCTCTAGGTGGTCACAAAGCACCCAGCTGATCTCCCTGTGCTATGCGGCTGCTTCCCACTAGCTATCTATTTTACGTTTGGTAGTGTATATATGTCTATGCCACTCTCTCGCTTTGTCATAGCTTACCCTTCCCCCTCCCCATATCCTCAAGTCCATTCTCTAGTAGGTCTGTGTCTTTATTCCTGTCTTACCCCTAGGTTCCTCATGACAGTTTTTTTTCTTAAATTCCATATATATGTTAGTGTACGGTATTTGTCTTTCTCTTTCTAACTGACTTCACTCTGTATGACAGATTCTAGGTCCATCCACCTCATTACAAATAGCTCAATTTCGTTTCTTTTTATGGCTGAGTAATATTCCATCGTATATATGTGCCACATCTTCTTTATACATTCATCTGTTGATGGACACTTACGTTGTTTCCATCTCCGGGCTATTGTAAATAGAGCTGCAATGAACATTTCGGTACATGACTCTTTTTGAATTATGGTTTTCTCAGGGTATATGCCCAGTAGTGGGATTGCTGGGTCATATGGTAGTTCTATTTGTAGTTTTTTAAGGAACCTCCATACTGTTCTCCATAGTGGCTGTACCAATTCACATTCCCACCAGCAGTGCAAGAGTGTTCCCTTTTCTCCACACCTTCTCCAGCATTTACTGTTTCTAGGTTTTTTGATGATGGCCATTCTGACTGGTGTGAGGTGATATCTCATTGTAGTTTGATTTGCATTTCTCTAATGATTAATGATGTTGAGCATTCTTTCATGTCTTGAAGAAACTTCTACGAGGACTCTGGAATTTGAATTGTCTGGCTGAGCTAAGAAGGCTGGGCAAGCCACCTGGCCACTAAAGCAACAGCAGACACCCAGTTAAGGAGTCAGAAAATGGGCATTCATAGGCAATTTTTTTTCTTTATTGATTGTCTCTTATTTGGTCCTTTGCTGCCTTTAGAATTTTTCCCTTTGCTTGTGTTTTCAAAACCAGTGCAAAATCTGATGCAGAGCTTTCAAGTATAAAAATCCAGAACCATCTTGCCTTGCTCCACATGTTCCAGTATCTGCAACTGTTTTATGATAAATACTTCTTTTTCCACTGCTTAAATCATGTTAGTTTGGCTTTAAATTTTTCCCAGCCCTCGGATTTTGAATCTTCCTGACTCTATCTCATTGTTATTGGTGTCTTTCCTTCTCCCCTGTTCAAATATATATACTGCAAATATTTTCAAATATGGGGCTTACATTTTAATTTCTTAACCACCTTCTGATTAGCTGAATATTTTAATTTTGGTAATCTCCAATTTACCAAATTTCTGCATCCTTTCAAAGAAGTCGAGCATAATTTAAAGTAATGTGATGGAGATATTCTCTTTTTTGTGAAGCTTTATAGCATTAGCTTTATATTTGTCTCAAATTAAATTTTATCTGTGGGATGAGGTAGGCATCAATGTTAATTTTTCTATACATGAAATCTACTTGTTTTAGTACCATTTATTGAGAAATCTTTTCTTTTCACCCATTAAATTGCTCTAGTTCTCTTGTCGAAAATCAATTGAACATATATACATGTAAGTGTATTTCTAGACTCTCTATTCTGTTTCATTGACCTATTTGACTATCCTTATGTCAATACCACAATGTCTTGATCAATGCCTTTTTAATAAATTTTGATATTTGCTGCTATATGCCTTACAACACTATACTTGTTCTTTAAAGTTTTTGTTTTTTTTAACTACTCTAGGTTGCTTTCCATATAAATTTTGGAATTATCAGTTTCTACAAAAAGGTAGATTTTGATAGGATTTAGATTGGTATTGTGTTGAATTTCTATGTTAATTTTGGGTGAACTGAAATGAAATATATTAAGAATTCCAATCCATAAACATGGTATATTTACTCATTTCTTTAGCAACAGTTTACAGTGTGGATTTCTGAGTTATAGATTCCTTAGGATTTTCTACATAAAAGATCATGTCATGAATAAAGATATTTTTATTCTCATCTTTGTTATGTATTATATTTTTCTTGCCCTTTTGTTCTATTTTCTCTAGTACACTTTTTTTTTTTTTTTTTTTTGCAGTACGCGGGCCTCTCGCTGTTGTGGTCTCTCCCGTTGCGGAGCACAGGCTCTGGATGCGCAGGCTCAGCAGCCATGGCTCATGGGCTCAGCCGCCCCACAGCATGTGGGATCTTCCCAGACTGGGGCACGAACCCATGTCCCCTGCATAGGCAGGCGGACTCTCAACCACTGCGCCACCAGGGAGGCCCTCTGGTACACTTTTGAAAAGAAGTGGTAAGAGCCTTGTTCTCAATTGTGGGGAAAGTACTCAATATTCACTTTTGTGTATGATGCTATCTGTAGATACTCTGTAAATGTCTTTATCAGATTAAGGAAGCTTCCTTCTCCAACTTTTTTGCTGAGATGTTTTCATTTAAAAAATGTTAATAGATATTGAATTTTATCAAATGATTTTTCAACATCTATTGAGATGGTAAAAGATGGCTTTTTTGTTAAGTTGAGGAATCATAGTCTTGATTTTCTAATGTTGAACTGACCTTGCATTTCTGAGATAAAACCTACCTGGTTATGATTTATTAATATTATAGAATTTTTATTTGTTGCTAGATTTACCCTGTTTATATTTTGTTCAATATTTTATATCTGATTATGAGATTTATTGGTATATCATTCTATTTTGATGTATTTGTTTTTGGTATCAGGTTAGTGCTGCCCTCACAAAATGAGTTGAGATGTATTTCTGTTTTTTCTATTTTCCAGAAGTATTTGTGCCAATTATTATTTTTTTTAAAGTTTCACAAAATTCATCAGTGAAACCATCTGGATCTCAAGTTTTCTTCTGGGGAAAGTTTTTTATTATGAAGTCAACTTTTAAAATAGATATAGGCTATTTGGATTATCTGTTACCTTTCCTGTCAGTTTTGCTAAGACTTAACCTTCTCCCCCAGAATTTTCCCATTTGAACCATGTCGTCAGATTT
The DNA here is from genome assembly GCF_005190385.1 of Monodon monoceros. Classification (NCBI taxonomy): domain Eukaryota; kingdom Metazoa; phylum Chordata; class Mammalia; order Artiodactyla; family Monodontidae; genus Monodon; species Monodon monoceros. Next base: position 39,919,690 of record NW_021703765.1, read on the forward strand.
ATTAGCATAAAGTTGTTTATAAATGCCATGACTATACTTAATATCTATAGGATGTCTAACAATGTGAATTTTTCAATTCTGATACTGGTAATTTGTATTTTCTCTTTTTTTCTTGATCAGACTTGCTAGAGATTCATAAATTTCATTAAACTCTTAGGAGGACCAAATTTTGGCTTTGTTAATATTATTATTTGATGTAACTTTATAATGACTTTAATAGAGGCTAGCTTATAGTCATGTAAATATGAACTAGTAAAACTGGAGGTACAGAGATTCAAACACAATTCTTTCTGATTCCAACGTCTGATCTCTTTCCATTTCTCTATTAGATCTCCTATTTCTCAGTTAGACTTTAGTTGTAGAAATTGCAGCTCTGTACTTTTTATTTACAGCATAAAGATTGTTATATAGAATTATTTTCTGAATAGGTGTAGCACAGCTTCATTTTAGTTTAAAGAATTCATACAATTATCATTGTAGCTCATCATTCAGCATGAATAAACAAAAGAATAATAAGAGAAAAATCACAAGACTCTTCCCTAATACCATCTACCATTTATTCTCCTAGAGCCATTGGTTGTCAACCTGCTTATGTAAAACAATTTAGAAGTTCTATTCTCACATGGAAACAGCTAGGGAAAAGAAGTGGTTCTCAACCAGATGAGGGTATCAAGCTCAATTTAGGAAGTTTTAATCTGATGTCTGCTATTCAATCCATATCTGCTAAATCAAAATAATAAGGGGTGAGCCCCTGACATGTATGTTTTGGAAAAGTTTCCCTGGTGAGTATAATGTACTCCTCTGGTGAAGAATCTGCCTAATTATTTAAAAAGTTATGTTATGCATGAGGTAAATTATATGTGCCATAGGCTATTATATGTTATTAATAGTATTTATTCCTTTGAGTTTTTGGTAATATGCACTGGGTGGGATAGCTAAACTAGGTTATTTGTACGGCAATGAAGGACTAATTAGTTAAATTCTTTGGTTAATACATATATCTTCTATTATTCTACAAAGTATGTCAGAATTGTTGATATTTTATGTTTTTTAACTTGATTTTTGCTATGAAAACATGCATACTTCTGTAGATGTAGAGAATAAAAGCTCCAGGAGCTAGGGGCCTGAGTGTGATGATATGAACAAGACTGGATGCAAGATTTAGAAGAGGCACAAAACTGGCTGGTCTAGTACAGGGGTTCTAACACTGGGACTATTCTAGAATATTGATTAATATTGATTCTGATTCACCAAGAGGTTACTAAACAAAATGGAACACCCAAACTAACCTTAAGAGTGGCCCAGATAGAACCACAGAGTGAACGTACACTTACCAACTTCTCCAAATGTAAGATAGTACAGGTATATAGTACTGTACATCTGAGATCACCCTTGAGCTGACTTTACTACAAGATGGGGATTTTTAGACCAGTATTGTAAAATTTCCTTCAGGCAACACTTTACCTGGCAAGCCTTTCAACATGTTATCCTCTAAAAGCCACCACTAAAAGTCTCCACATTAGAGTTATTGCTTATAACTTAGAAAACAAATACAGTGTTTTAATAAAGAGTACACAAGCTTGCATTATAATTACTGATACTTCTATTGACTTCATCATAGTTGTGAATGTCAACAACATACTCATATTGAATTACCTGTAGAGTATATCAAACTGTGTTAGAAGGGAATTTAAAAAAAAATATTTATTTATTTATTTGGCTGTGCCAGGTCTTTAGCTGTGGCATGAGGGATCCTTTGGTTGTGGCATGTGAACTCTTAGTTGTGGCATGTAGGATCTAGTTCCCTGACTAGGGATCGAACCTGGGCTCCCTGCATTGGGAGCACAGTCTTAACCACTGGATCACCAGGAGAGACCCTAGAAGGGAATTTTTAAACATTTAATTTCTTTTTAAACATTTAATTTCTTACTTTCCATAGTCATATAACTTTCAGTAAGTCTTGATAATAAAGACAAATGTAATTGAGGAATAAAAATATAAATGAGGGCAATGTATATAATATTATAATATTTATGGTTTTAAGTACATATACAACCAAAATAAAAGGGGTTATGATTTTTTTTGCTCCCTAAAAATACAGTTGTCAGTAAAATAAAGAACACCAGTTAAATTTAAATTTCAGATAAACAACAAGTAAGATTTTAGTAAGTATCTCCCAAATATTGCCCTGGACACACTTATGTTAAAAACGTATCCCTTGTTTATCCGATATTTAAATCTTATTCAGCGTCCTGTTTTTCCCTTCTAAAAACGGGAACCCAGTTGAAAAAGAAAATACTTCATCTTCAAAAGTTACTAAGGATATTTAACAAAGTTTGTTTTAAACTAAAGATTTTAGGTAACTTATTTGAATTATAGTCTTCTTTTCCTTACTAATTTGTCCCTCTTTAAATAGGTCACACTTGTGTTAACATGAAAATTGCTGTCTAAGAGAAAAAAAGTTCACAGACTTCTTATTTTCAAGATCTAATTCATCAAGGTCACTCACACCTACAAAAACGTTTCCAAGTGATTAAAACAGATGGGGAAAGGTGCCAACATTCAAAGATTTATCTTGACACAATTTATAACTTCTATAAGCTTTTTCTTTGGTTGCTTTCTCTATGTGAGTTTGTTCAGCCATAGTCTAGATGTTAAATGCCAGAGTTCTCTGACATTTTGAGCCAGCCAAGGGAATTTTCTTCCTTTCTCCTATAAAAAGGTTCTGTTGGTGCAAATTTAAGCCCAAGTGAGATGTTTGCAATTAACTGTAGAATGCAGGCAAAAAGGCAGCATACTAGAATAAAAATGCCTCCTTGTATCCCCGTCATAAACTTTCCACAGTGAAATCATTCAACAATTAAATTATGCTCTATACATGCTCCATCTCAGATCATATTTTAGATTTTAGATTTATTATTTAATATATGGGTAGAAAGTTGAAAGTTAAACAAATTATCTGCAAAACAATATTTTCTATGCTAAGCATAGCAGCTTTTCTTTATAACCCACATAGTGTCTTTGTGATTTGGCTGTAAAAACAACTCATTTTTTTCTATAGATGCAGAGAATATAGCCTCCAGTTCTTTTTCATCCTTCTAATTAAATACTATCTGAATAAACTGGAATCTTACTTGAAACCAAATTATAGTATTAACATTCAAAGTAAAATTAAAGAGCATAATTTAATCACTGCTTGTTGCAAATTTGGTCATCATTCCAAAAACTAGGAATCTGTCTAAGGCTGAACTATTTTAATGTTTTGATGTAATCAAAACTGAAAACTCATGAAGTTCAAAAACTGCTTTATTCTTGGGCTTATTTTGGTCATAACCAGCTAAAGCAAAGCATCTAGACTTTAGTACCTTTGTTGACAGAAGTTAGAAGTGCTATGCAAGTGGCATTTCTCTCAATCTAAGGTGGAATTTAAGAATCTTTCAATATAGAATAATATTGACAGTTATCTTTATTATAATGGACGCAGCATAAATTTTGCTTAATAAAATTCTAAGCATCACATCAGAGATCACCCTTCTTACTATACCTCCCTCCTCCTTCCAGAATCACTCTCTATCCAGTCCTAGTTAGATGCACATACCCCTCCCATTTATCACATGTATGCCTCTACATTCTAAGTTTTGGTATATTTCTCTATTTCCTACATCAACTCCTAGCTCATACAAGGAAGTGTCAGTGTCTTTCATCTACAGTGAAAGAAAAATACATGTTTATGAACCAATCACAAATGTCATTAGCTAATTAATAAGAACAGCTCAATGACAAGTTCAATGGAGTAGGAAAAATAGTATACTGTTAAATCAGAATGAAAAAAGATAACAGATACTTTATGTGAGTATAAAAACAATTATTAGGTCATAATTCTGGCAATTAAAGAAATAAAATCTGGGGAATGAGAATTAAGTTTGGTTTTAATAAAGGGCAGAAAGTCAGATTATTTATTTCGAGTTGTAATTATGTTGAAAATTGAGAGAAATATATATACTTATACATACATATTTACAGATATTTTAAATATATATTTAATGAGAAACTTTTTCTTTGTATGTATGTATACATGCATATTTACTCTGTATACATACAGAGGATACAGATATACAGGAGAAACATACAGCTTCTCATTAAACTTGTCTTTCTACATATCTCTCTTTCTATCTCTTATCTCTAAATCCAACGAATTTGTGGCATTTTCACAAATTTGTCTAAAAAACTCTATTAAAATATATTTTAATGGTAATATTTTTCATGGTAGAAAATGTGGAAAGTACTGAAAAATCAAACACAGAATAAATATGGTTTTGACTGACAGAAAGTGACAGCAAAGTGGGCAGACAGTTATTTGAAGCTCAAAAATGTGTGATCCTTTTACAGTATTTTGATCTAAGTATATTGGACGCTCGGCATGTGTGCTAATCTGGACTAGGGAGTTAAGAAAAACAGTGAAGAGGGAAGTTCACGGCTGGCTCTACAGCCTTTCCTCAAGTTTCATCTGATGACTCCAGGCAAATTCTCTTGCAACATCAGCTAAAGGTATTGTTAGTAGATCACCTATACTTGATCCAAGATAAAAGACTCTTAGGTTAAGTTCTGTATATTAGAACACGCTTTTTTACTTCTTCATTGAGGTTAATGATCAGTGGTACTGATGAGATAAAGCTGCCCAGATAATTGGGACTAGTGCAATACAGCTGAGGAGAAATGCCTGGGAAACTGGAAGCTATGTCTGGGTGTCATGAGACTTCTGCTCTGTTCTTGCTGTGCATGCGCCACCATTTCCTGTCCTTTATTTTTTTCCTAAGTCAAGTGAAGTTGGTGCTGGGTGAATCTTATTATGCCTCATTAGTTTAATTATGGAAAAATTCAAAAGACTGGCAGGTAATGGTTATCTCTTAATGATTTTTAGCAATGCCCTAAGTGGATAAACTCAGGACATACGTAACCTGTCCAGCCTGTTGGAAAACAGAAAGGTCAGAAAATAAAGCCGTTTTTAGTTTCCTGAGTATGTACATTGAAACCATAAATGTTGGGGAAAACAATAAACAACAACAACCACATTTTCTACTCCAGGCAGAAATTGATACTACCAGAGGTAGCAAAGTCTCAGCCTTAGAAGAATATTAGATTGGGGTCCCAAGTAGCAAAAAATGAGATTAAAGTATTGCTTTCCCACTAAATACTACGCTTTAAAAGTGCATCTAGTTAATGGCCATTAAGCAAACGAAGCAGATTACAGATAGGTATAATGGTCTGCTGATTAAAGATTAGATTCTTCAGGTTTATTGACTATGTTTAGACCATGTTTGTAGGTACTTAAAAATGACAAGGCACAAATAAAATAAAAACCTAATACCTTTTTGAAGAGAACATATTGCCAAAAATCGTCAGGCCAGGCTAGCAACAGCTGTGACTTTTTTTTTTTTTTTTTGCGGTACTCGGGCCTCTCACTGTTGTGGCCTCTCCCGTTGCAGAGCACAGGCTCCGGACGCGCAGGCCCAGCGGCCATGGCTCACGGGCCCAGTCGCTCCACGGCATGTGGGATCTTCCCGGACCGGGGCACGAACCCGTGTCCCCTGCATTGGCAGGCGGACTCTCAACCACTGCGCCACCAGGGAAGCCCAACAGCTGTGACTTTTAAAAGTTCAGGCATTTCTTAAAGGTGAGTTCAGTTTTGGAAGGGATGAGTTTGAATACTTAAGTATCATAAGTGTACATGTCCCATAATAGCTATATTTGCTACTTTTATATAAGTTCAAATTTGCTTAAAGACAGAAGTTTGTAAATGTCAAACAATAGATAATTGTTAAAGTATATATAATGTATATATTTCAGTGAGAGTCTGCACTTTGGAAGGAGTGGTAATGGCAGAACAGAAATGTAAAACAAAAACTTAAGGGTCAAGTAGAGGAGGCTATGAAGCAAAAAAAGCATGCAGAGGCCGAAGACATAAGAACAACTGAGCATACTGCATCAAAAGCCACACAAAGGCATGCCCTCACTTGTGTAAAAAGTTACTAAATTTCTTGAAGTCTTCCAAGACCTTATTAGGGAAGGGGCACTAGGATCTGGTGTAAGAAGACTGTTTTACATTGATGTTATTTTTACAGTATAGTTTTAAAATTTTATTTTAAGACATGTATGTATTACTTTTTCCATAAGGATAAAATTATTTATAAAAATAAAACAAAACCCAACTGGAGGAATTGCTCTAGAATAGGAAGAATACTCATGGTCATATATAGGAAGGAAGAGGAGAAGTGTGTGTGTGGACAATTTTCTGGAAGAAATGGCAGAAATTTGAGAATGTGCTGGCAATCTCACTTTTTATTTCAATTAATTACTAAGGAAGTTAAGGAATAACAAGTTATGTAGGTGACTTTAGGTGAGTAGTGGTGATATGAGAAAGGGAGCTAAAAATGGATAAACGAAATGGTTGTTGAGTGGTGTGGAGTGCTCAGCTAACATGAACACCATGACGAGTATGACTTGCTCTTAAAGAGATTTCTATTTCTTTACATTGTTCCAAAAAGTTAAATAGAAATGTAGCTATTTTTCTATCTCATTTTCCTCTCCCTCTCTTTTTATTTAACATGGAACACTAATGAAGGGTGACTTTACAACTGTAATATTAAAAATATATATTATATTTCTGGTGAATTAACATTTTTATAATACACAGAAAAACCCTTTTATCCCAAATGGATTTGCCTGGTGATATATGCTTTGTCCTCTTAAATCAAAGTATTTTTGTTAGTGAGCATTGCTGTGAACAGAATAGATTACTAAAAATAAATGAAATTCTTTCTCTTTCTCTTTTTCTCCACACACACATGCACACACAGATGCATACACACACAATTTGCATATATCTTTGATGATTTTGAGAACAGACAACCAGAAACCAAAGTCTGCTGGGAGCAAAATTTACTGTTACATTTTAAATAGCCTGCCATTATTTATACTACTGCCATTTTGTGCTGTAACTGAATTTGTCTACTGTACTTCATTAGTGGCTTAATAGTACTCAATGCTTTCCTGAACCTAAAGTGCTGTGATAATTCAAGGTTCTTGCAACATTACTACCTTTGCTATATTTAGGATTATAAAGTTAGTATATAAGGCTATTTATTTTTTCAAAGCTCCTCTTCAATTAAAGTAATGTGCACTAGGTGAGTAGTGGTTTGGGAGCAGGGAAATGATGTGGTTAGAGCTGTGCTTTGGGAACATTAATCTGTCAGTATTATGGAGTATGGAATGGCATCTACATGACTTGGCAACCAATTGGATGCTGAGCGGGGTAGGGTGGGAGGTGATGAAGCAAGAAGTCTTCAAAGGTGGCTCCAAGTCTTTTAGAGTTTGACTCTTTTTGGTGTCTTCAAACGTGACTCCACGGCCTTGAGTTGTATGTACCGTGAATATTAATTTGTATTAATCACAAAAGGAAGCAGAGGAATATCAGGTTTAGGGAAGGTGCTCAATGTGTTTTGAATATATTCAACTTATGAGTTTGTGGAGATAAGAGTATTAGACAGTTCGGATCTGAGTTCAAGAGGGAGACTGGGGGGATACACAGGAGTTGCTTCACTGAAGTTCATAACTTCATGGTATATTTTCAACAAATGTTAATATAATATGTTGCATGGATGGATAACATAGTAAATAGACAATAAAGGAAAAACAATAAAACACGAGATGTAAACATTAGTGTCAGACCATGAAGACTTATAGAAAATGAAATCAATGTATTAGCTTCCCCACTAATCAACTAAAGGTTATTCTCCCTTTGAATGACAGGTACTACTTGTCCTTCAAAACAAAAATTTTAGTATCTAGGAACTCTCTATCAGGGTCTGTCAAGGTTCATTCTTTACTCTCTTGCTTCCACCCTATAGTTTTCCTAATTCTTCCCTGGCTAAGCCCTTACTGCTTAGGGACCACTAGTATCTCTACTGTACGAACTCTGAATAATGACTTTTGTGTTTGGCAGTGAGTCTTCTTGGTCTGTTACACTACAACCATCTCTCTCGATGGATTTTCCCAGTACCTCCAACACCTATCAATACCCTGGTGGAAGTACAGACTTCTGCCCACTTCATGCAGCTTTTTGTTTTCTATTACCTTGATCAGCAGATTTAACTGCTCAGTAGCCTTGAACAAGTTCTTGCTTCTCAGCCCAACTGCACTTGAGCTTCTGACCCCTGTACCATTAGAAGGAAAGATCTATTAGGCAGAGAACTGGGCAAATGTGCAGTTCACCTCCTATTTCTTCCTTCTTTCATGAATTATGATCCTGATTTGCCTGTTTTCTAATGCTCAAAAAGTGAGATACTTTATATATTTTGTTCAGTTTACAGTTGTATATGGTGGGAAGGAAATTCCTTTAGTGTAGATATGCCATCGTGGCTGGACATAACACTCCCCAAGGCTACACAATTTCAATAAATAAATGTTTCTTAAAATATCCAAATTCATTTGTGTGTGGTGGTCCTCAAGACTACCTGCAGATTCAGCAATCCACCAGGAGGACTCCTAATACAGTCATCTCATGGTTGTGGTTTACTGACATTATAGCAAAAGGATACAAAGCAGAATTGGCACAGGGCAAAGGCTGTAGGGTGAAGTCTGCAGGAAACCAGGCACAAGCATCCAATAGCCCTCTCCCAGTGGAGTCACGAAGGATCACTTAATTCCTCCAGCAATGAGTTCTGACAACAGGAGTGAAATGTCTACCAAGGAGGCTCATTAGAAATTCAATGCCCAGTTATTTTGGATTCAGTTCCCTATGCCTAGTATGTATCAAAGTTCCAGATTCCCATAAAGAAAGTAAGTGTTTAGTATAAACCGCCTTGTTTGCACAAACACTTTGGGCCCAGTGAGCCACCATATCATTTAGGGAATGGTGGGAACCCTCCTAAAACAGTAGTTCCTTGACGTCAGCCAAGGGTAAACCTTGCAAGTATCTAAGAATAGCAGTCTCAGACTTATGATAACTCTTTTCTGCACAATTTGATATCTTTTTCACCGAGATACAGAACTTAACATGATCTACTTATTTTATGAATCATGTCCCTCTATCTTGTTTTTCTGCCTGAAATTTTAGGCTTATGTTTTTCAAGAACAAAATAAACTACATATTTGTTTTTCAAGTAATAGTAAAATATACTGATGTAATTGACTATATATAGAGATAGATATACAGTCCATCTTCACTGTTCCCAAATTCCATATTCACCTACTCATTAAAATTTATTTGTAACCCCAAAATCCATACCCTTGGCTTTCATGATTATTTGTGGATGTGCACTTAGTGGTGAGAAATTTGAGTCCACCAATACACGTATTTGTAGCTGAGGTCACACAAGGCTGGGCTCTGCATTCTTGCTTCAGCTCTCCTGCAAAGATGACCAGAGGATTAAGGGAGTAGGGGGCAGTGCAGAATAGGGCAGGAAGCTCTGGCTCCAAGCAGGTTGGATGGTGTTTAAGTCCCCGGTCTGGCACCTGACAGAGGCGGTGGCCTCAGGCAAGTCACTTAAAACTTTTGAACTTTGTTTTCCTTTTTGTAAACTAAAGAAAATAGAATGTACCGGAATGAGTGATTTTTAGGATTTAAGATTATAATCTATGTGAGAGATATGTGTATTTCCCCTAGGAGCAATGGTTCAGTATTCACGAATTGAGTGTTCCCAGTGACTTTCTAGAATATAACTATTGTGAATGAGAATCAATGATATCTTTTTATCCCATTCCTTCATCCTGTATTGGATTTTCTTCTTGCTGAAGTTCAGGCTTTATAGATTTTATTGTGTGCCCAATACTGGCAAGCTATCTTAACCTTTTTCAACATAAAGTGAGTTAATTTGCCCTCCTTCTAGAGTAATAATTAGTAGGGTATCAAATTTTTGATTTAGGTTGACAATTTGCATACATTATTCCATTTTTTCCTGGCATGATTGAGCTGATAAGAAAACTGCTGTAGGTATAATTATTGTTCCTTTGTAAGTCATCAGTATTTTTCTGCAGGTGGCTTTTAAGATTCTTCTCTTTATCTTTGAGATTTTGCAATCATGCTATAATGTATCTATATGTTGATTTATTTTTATTACTCCTGCTTAGCTGTCAGAGTCCTTCTGGAGTACTAATTAATTTATTCCTACAAAATTCTTTACCTTTACCTCTCAAAATATTGCTTTCTCACTAATTCCTCTATTTTTCTTCCAAATCTCGTTATGCTAAATCTCTTAACTGACTTCATATTTTTAAATGATGTTGCATTTCTGCATGCGTTCTTGGTTTTCCAATATACTGATTCTTTTAAAGTTTCCAATCTAGAGTTTATTTCTTTTTGCATTTAAAAAATGCTAATGACTATCTTCTTATTTCCAGTACTTCGATTAAATAATCTCATAGACTCATTCCTTTTTAATCTATTTCAGAGTTTCTTGCCTACTTTTATGGGTATTATTTCTTCAATTATTCTTACCCACTGAAATGTACGCTCCATGAAGGTAATGATTTTTGTGTGTCTTGTTTTATCTGCTTTATTCCAAGCACCTAGGATTGTGTCTGCCACTGAATAGGAATTTCACAGATATTTGCTGAATATCATTTAGGATTCTAAAATATTTGAAGTATTTTGCCCAAACCATTCTAATTTTTTAATGTCACCTGAAATAAAGTCACTTCCAAACTGTTGATGTTTTTTTTCTTATTGTTGTTTTTCTTATGTGTTTTGTAGTTTTGATTTGCAGATTTTTTTTTTTTTATGAAATGTTCACATACTCCTCTCTCTCTCCTGGCAGTTGAGGATCAAGCTATCTGACTTCTTCTATTGCCACTTCAGGCTTTATGTTGCATGACAATACTGCAGATACCTTCAAGAGCGTCTCCAAGCTAAAAGGTGTCTTGGTTCAATTTCTGGGCAAGTGGTCACACTTACATCCTCTCATTCTCTCTAAAAACAGTTTCATATAAGCCATAGACCCAACCAGTGGTCAACAGCTTTTTTTTTTTTTCCAGCACCTGCTCAAAAGTTGGAAAGGTGGTAGGCAGCATTTTAGAAGTAAGCTTGGCTCTGGACACTCTTTTTTTTAAATTGAAGTACAGGTGATTTACAATGTTGTGTTAATTTCTGCTGTACAGCAAAGTGACTCAGTTATACATAAATATATATATATATATTTTTTTTTATATCCTTTTCCATTATGGTTTATCCCAGGACACTGAATATAGTTCCCTGTGCTATACAGTAGGACCTTGTTGTCCATCCATTCAAAATGTAATAGTTTGCATCTAGTAACCCTAAACTCCCAGTCCATCTCTCCCCCATCCCCCATTCCCCCTCCCGCTTGGCAACCACAAGTCTGTTCTCTATGAGTTTGTTTCTGCTTCGTAGATACGTTCATTTGTGTCATATTTTAGATTCCACATATAAGTGATATCATATGGTATTTGTCTTTCTTTTTATGAATTACTTCACGTAGTATGATAATCTCTAGTTGCAGGGTCACTGACTCTTCCTCACCTCTTGGCATGTGGGATCTTAGGTCCCCAACCAGGACCAGGGATCGAACCCGCGCCCCTTGGAAGTGGAAGCATGGAGTCTTAACCACTGGACCACCAGGGACGTCCTGGTCACTGACTCTTAAAGAGCACTTTTAGTCTCTATTATTAATATAATTTAATTTCCAGGTGCTTCTGTTGGTTTCTGGAGCCCAGGAAGCTTACACCTTCTGCTCCTAGAAACATTTTGTATTTCTGTTTTGTTCCATGTCCTAAGGAATATCTAGCTTGTTTATGAGACCAGCAATATTTAAATATTTTTTCTCTTTTTATAGTCTTGGTTTTAGCCTAGTAGTTCTCTAAATGTAAATATATCATGCATTTTACTCTAGTTCTTTATTTTTTCTCCATCCACATTCATTTCCTTCCTCTCTTGCATGTTAAGTGCTCTCTATGCTGGACTATTTCCATTACCACATATACATGCTATAAAATTTTCCATCTTACTAAAACCCTCCTTTATCTCACATCTCCCTCCAGCTACAGTTCACACTTTAATTTGGCTTTACATCACACACCTCACAATGGTTGTCTATACTGGCCAACTCCATTTCTTCTTCTATTCTGTTCTCAACGCACTCTACTGCCTCACTGAAACCGTGCAGGTCAAGGACCTGCACATCCCCAAGTCACGGATTGTCAGTCTCGTGTGGCATATTGAAAGCATTTGACACTGTTGATCACTTCTCCCTTCTTAAAACTTTTTCTTTACTTCAGTTCTCCCGAGTGTCCTTTGCCTCACTTTTCACTCATTCTCAGGCTTTTTGCAGCACCCTTATCAAGTTTTTTGATTTTTTTATTAATGTCTGTTTGACCCAGGAATCACATTCAGACATCTTCTGTATTTATACTTACTCCCTAGGTGATCTCATGCAGCCCCATGCTTTCAAATGCTATACATATGATCATAATGTAATTATTTATAGTTTTAGGCCTACCTTTCTTCTTCATTTGGGACTTCACATCCCTTCTTGGATTTCTATTAGGTATTTTAACTTTAATATGTCTAAAATGAGACTGTTGATTCCTTTTTGAGCCCCTGTTAAAATTACTCCTTTCCCTGTGTCTACCATCTCAGTAAATGGGACCTATATTCAGTTGGATTAGGCAAAAATACCTTGTAATCTATTGACTTCTCTCTTCTTCTCAGAAACTACATCTAGTCCATCAGAAAATCCTGTTGGCTTTATCTTTAAAAACATATTCACAATCTGACCATTTATTACAATCACCATGGCTCAATGATGTTTAATTCTCCATAATCTCTCACCTGGATAGCTACTTAACTCATTTTCAGTTTTCCCTTTTTGTTCCCTAGATCCTATTCTCCACACAACTGCCAGAATGTTCCTTCTAAAATGGAAGACAGATTACTTTACTCCCCTGCTCATAACCTTCCAATTGCTTCTTATCACACTTACACAAAAATCCAAAGTCCTAAGGTCTGTATGATTAGGATCTGTCTGCCCTTCTAAGCTCTATAGGATTGGGTCCTGGCTACTTAGCTCCTTATTTGATGTTATTTCCTAGAACTCCTGCTCACTCACTGACTTCTGGACACACTGTCCTAATTTTTCTTCCAATAATACATCAAATTTTGTCCTTTCTCTACATGTGTTAGCAATGCATATTAGCTTCTGTTTTATTGGTGAACAGGGTAATGAAGCCAGCAGAATGCACTGGGTTTATATGTGATTTTTCCTAGCCAAAGGGAGCCAAAATATCGAGAGGTTACTTCAGCAGGAGAGAAAGCTTTGCTTTGCTCAGCTGGTACATTAGGGGTAAGAACCTACGCTAAGAAAGAAAAAGGCTCCTTTCCCAGCATCCCTAACCTAGCCAGATGCACCCCCAGCCTTGGGTAGCTCTCAGCTATGTGGGTTGGACTGTCTCTCAAGCCCATCGAATGACTGGCCCATGCTCTTAGAAACTTATTGTCTTCTGCACTCTCTCAGCTCTTGACAGCCCTGTTCCGCTATTAAGCATTGCCAACTGATTTTCGACCTATTACTTTTGTGAACTTTAAATATTCACTATGGTTGCCTTCATTCAAACTTAGCTACCTGCCTGGGTGACCCAGTTTGTGGTACCAATGACTTCTACATTCTCTGATTTCACATTTGTACAGATTTTGCACGATCTGCTCTTAATCTTAATTCCCCTTTAAGGCCATATTTTTGCAGAAAGCAGTTCTACCCTCCACTACTAGTATAAATACAGTAAAAATAGCAGAAACACCTCATTTTCTTGCCTCTGAGAATTGGAAAATGTGGTTCCCTCAGTCAACGATACTCTTCCAAGTATTTATTCATGATTTATTTCCTCACTTCATTCAGCCTCTTTTCAAATGACAACTTCCCCAAAAGGCCTTCCTGTATAATACATCTCAATAACACCCACCCACATTACTCTATCCCCTTAACCTTTCTTAACTTCCTTTCGGCTCCTGACTTTATACGTATTCATTTGTGTATGGAGTAATTGACTGTCTCCTGCAGTAAAATGTAAGCTCCATCAGGGCAGGCCCTTTATGTGTTTTGTTCACTGCAATAAAAATATTTGGCAAATAGCTAAGTGCCCAATAAGCATTTGTTGAATTAATGAATAAATGACTCAATGCATGGATGGTTTCTTCTTATAATAAACACTTTTTTTCACAAAGAACTTTTGATGCAGACTACTTTGGGAAAACCATTTCTCATTTTCAACTACATATTAAATAAAAGAAATCATTTTAGACCTAAAAGTTAAAGTAATTTCATGAGCTAATACATTTAGCCATAAACCAATGCTAATAACTTAAATATAATTGCTAAAATTCTTTTAACTAAAAAGAATTGCCTGAGGATGCTCATTGTTGTCGTTAATAATTTCAAGAGAGTAAGTTAAAGCTCTGTGGCATGGTGGGAATGCTGGATCTTTAAATCAGAAAATTTAAGTCTAACTGACTATAGTAATATCCATACATTTGTTTAGTTACATTCTTTATTTTCCAGTGAGATATCTGAAGGATCAATACTAGGTGATACAAACATTTAATCTCTTCAGTTATTTGTTCCTTTTAAGTTTGGATTTCACAGCCTATTTTTGACAACCCCCTATTAATCTTCCTTATTTCTCATGTATTAAGTGGAATAGTGAGCTCTCATTTCCCATTGGTTAAGAATCTGGGGGAAATAACAGGTTTGACCCTTACTAAGCAGAATTGAGCCATCCTGGACAGGCTTCTATGGAAAGTGTGTGGGAGTGGAGACACATGCAAGCTTACAGTAGAAACTAAGTAGAGGTACGTGAGGGAGGTCATAGGACTTGATTATAAAAATTGTATTTAAAATATAAAAGACAGTGATTTTAGAGTGAACAGTCTGTATTTTCCTATGTTTTCTCATATGTGAGGTGGTGCAGCAAAGTGGCTAAGAGTATGTCTGTAACTTAGCTGCCTGCATTTGACTGCTTTCTCCATCACCTACTGATTTTGTGATATCTTGGGTAAGTCTGCCTTTGTTTACTCACCTATAATAATAAGTACCCCAGAGAATCACTGTGATGATTAAATAAATTAATGAATGTAAAGCATTTAGACCAGTGTCTGGTATGTAATAAATATTCAGTAAGTATAATAAGTGTTTGCCATATTTCATTCTTCTTCCTAAATGAGGTTGGAAATCAATGGGATGAGCAGCAAAGCATTTAAGAATGCCCAAAAGAACAATAGCTAAATACAAGCTACTTACTAAATAAGTAAATGGAGAGATCCTTTATTTTTAATAATAAATTAAGGAGAATTTTAATCTTTCTGATGTAAATGTTTCCTGAATGAAGCCTGTAGACCATGTAGCCTTAGAAGCACTACTTTTGTTAGTGTGTGTTTCTAGCTAGGTGTATAAATCTCTCAATGAAAAATACATCTTGAAGCAGATGAATTTAATAAGATAGAAAATATAAAAGAACATTTTAACAGACAGCATGGCATTAAAATCAAGAATCATTTTTGAGCCTCTAGATTATTAAAAAACATAATTAGTGACAAAAGCCTTGAAATTACTGTGTGTATATTAAAGAAGTGTCATTTCTACCATAAAAATTTCTTTTTTAAGATCTGGTGACTTGGTCATAAAAGCTGTCTTGGGGCTGAAACCTGGCATATGTTGTGTTCATTTGAAGCATAAATGGTTTTTCATTAGTTAGACATTTTCACTGTTAAATTTTGAAAAGCAAGAAAAAACATTACTTTTATATTTCTAATTTATCAAACTCTAATGGAAAGTACAGTTTTCTTCAAATGGAAATTTTTGTTTCAGAAGTCATGATTAAATTTTGAAGACTGCAAGGCAACACATGCACATAAACTTAATGGGAATTCTAGATTATAATTAGTTTAGCAATAGCATGTTGTGGCAGAGGAAGAATTTGAAGACCAAATAAGACATGTGGTAAATAGTCACTGGTTGGGCTGACACACCACAGGGGCTTCATTAAGGCTAATAACTGTACTATTCCTTTTGTAAAATTTATAAATTTTAAGTACACTCAATTAGAATTAATCTCACATTCAAGTAAGAGAAAATAACTGCAAATGTATCGCTGCTTTAAAAACATAACTTCCTGATGATATTGAGTTATAGAAATATGTGTTGAAGAGAAAATTTACATAGCTTAAGCTGAATGGTGTTGATTAACCCAGTGTGCCATCTGGGTAAAATATTTTTTTGAAATTATATATTGAAATGCCTGTTGGTAATCAGAACAGAATTATGGATATTGAAAATTATTTCTGTTCCCTCTAATCTAAACTTTTGCTCAAATTGCCCTTAGTGTAGCACATTATGTGAATATACTATATATAAGTGTGTGTTTACAGGTTTTGGGGTAGGATTTCTCAAGTCCGATATTCAAGGGGCAAATGTAACTTTTTACTTGTTTATTGAACAACCTCTGTGTTTTGAACATGTATTCTGACTGATGGCTGATAATTGACTCTAATCAGATTCAGGTAAGCTCTGACATCTCACTGTTTTTCATTTCAATTGTAGTCAGTCAAATCAGAGACATCCAAAACTTCTTCCCATGATGGTTCGTCCCACTGTCGATGATGGGTGTGGCAGATCCTCTGTCCTATGCTGCCAAACTGAGACAGGGCTCATTCTAAGGTCTCTGACTGTGAGCATTCTGTCTCACTGGCATCTGAAGCCATGTTTAAGGTCCCACTGTACCTTTTATTGGTTGGCTGTGGACTCTCATGACTATTTGGAGGGCTTTTTCAATTCCTCCAGCTATCTCAGACTTTCCACAATCCTCTCGAGGAGGGTGGTGAGTTAGGAAAATTTCATTTATGCTTTCTCCCTCTTCTATAGCTATAGGAGACTTGAGCAAGTGCAGGTTAAGGGACTTTCTCAGATTATCTCCGTGTGGCATTTCTCGGTCACAATTTCAATTTACTGTCATTAAACCATGCTGGTTTTAGAGACTTCTCTCTGAGGCTTGGCATCTTTAACCAGAAAGTGAGGCTCATGTATCCTTCTGCTTTAGATCCTTACCCAAAGTATCTGGAATTTCTGCTATTTCCTATTATCTGTTACCATGAGGTTAGGTCCACACTGAGTCCTGTGGGTTCAGGGTGCCTTCTTAGATATCATAAGAGCATTTAAAACTCTGCTGGATACTTCTTATTTGCTCCTTTGGATCCATTTCTGTACCATTTACCACTCTGTGCACTAGAAGGCTGAATTATTTGGATTAACTCCATGGTAACCCTTGCTCTCTAGGTTCTATCTCTTAATGGGGACACCAGTGAGAGACTGGAGGGGTAAGAAGAGAGTACTACTAGGGTAATCATTCTCCCATTTCACTCCTACCAGGTTGCTGAAGGTCAGAACTCTTGTCAGACATCCTCTTCTAGGATTATATCTCATTTTTCTTCATTCTGCTAACCTCTGTTTCCCATTACATCATCAGGCTGTGGTGGTAACAGCTCCCCTTTTTGTTATTCCCAGGAATTTTCACTAATAATTTGGTTTCCCTTAAACCTACTTACATGTTGTGAATTGTCCCTTTATTTAGCTCTCCACATTACCATTTTAGGATGCCTTCTTTTTGCTGATCATACTTTGTTACAGTAGAGTTGACCTTTGAACACCATGGGTTTTATTCAATATATAGGGCACTACAGTACTACACAATCTGATTTGAGGGTGGTTGAATCTGCATTCAGGGACCATGGATACAGGGGCCTACTGTGAAGTTATAGTGGATTTTTGACTTTGCCAAGGTTGGCACCCCTGACTTCTGAGTTGTTCAAGGATCAACTGGATTTGATAGCAGAAGTGACTGTGGTCCCAGAAAACAGAACTTCAAATTGAACTTCAGAAATTGGTTTTCTCACCTAGCTAAGGAGCACTAGTGAACACTGCTCACTAGAGAGAAATGTAACAGTAGTATGAGTCATGTGATGGCATTATCGATATTCAAATTGTTACTAGTGGTAGCATAAGATGAAGTCTATGTGGAAAGTAAGGTGTTGGGAGATAAAGTGGATTTGTTAACTAGTCCTGTGGAAACAGTAATGATTATAAAGGCTAGGTGATCACTTGACTTTTCATGTGATCCTGTATAGCAATATACAGAGAAATGACAAACTGAGGGCCTTGAATGCTAATTCAGAACATGAGTGGAAAATCAGAAAGCTTCTATGTTAGCTTTCAAGGAACTCCTCATCTCCTGAAGTCTCAGGGAAAATATGGCTAAGGATCAAGCCCATGGCTTGACTCTAATGAAGGCAGAGATCCAGCACCAATTAAGAGCAGGACACTTTCAGGGCTCTTATGCTAACCCAAGGGCATTGATGGAGAAAGGATTAACTGAGCAGTAAAAAGGAAAACATTGGACAGACACAGGTGAATCCTCAATCTCCACGAACCTCCTTTCACGTCAGTCATTCCTTTGCTTATAGCACTTCCCTGTCAGATAAAAGGTGAAAACAATGACCATAATGAACAGCACAGGTAGAGTGACAATCAGATGAAGTGTCCCATAGGAAACTGTGTTGTAGTCCTGTTGTTTTGGGGGTCTCTAGGAATAAAATAGTTGGGCAGCCTATAAGGTGCTTTTTTACACATATAGGCAGAAAGTCTCTAGATCTATTGGGCAAAAACCAAAATCATGTCTCTTAAGGGATTCATATATTCTTACTTACTTTCAGACCTCAGCCAGTTCCCAGAAATAAAATACCTTAATTGAGCAATTGCTAGTATAGACTGACTCTTTCTCTAAACCTTGCACACAAGGACCAATGGTCATTACCACATGCACTGGGTTAAGGAATTTACCCAGAACTTCTGTACATTACTAGGCCCTGCTTCTGAAATGATGCTTATCTCTGGAGACCCAAAATGCCATAAAGTATAACAGTCAGAGTGAGGACTACAGAAATCCTAGGTGATACATGGAACTTGTCCTCCTTTCTCCTTCCACTAGTTTCATTGTGACCATACACCAATCACGTGGTTATTACCCTAATCCAAAAATGTATAGTGCAAATGGGATATATTTAGCATTTAGTACAACCTCAGCAGTGATACTGTGGCCCATGAAGTGGTAGTTATTATGGTGTAAAAGACAAGTGGAAGCCCCTTTACCTAATCCTATCTCTCAGCAAGAAAATAAACCAAAAGTAATAATGCCACATCTCCAGATGAATTTCACAAAGTAGTTCTTTGATTGAAGACTTGAAGAAACCAAGATACTGATTCCTAACATATCCTCACTTTACCTCCCTGTTTGGTGCAAAAGTCACTTGGGTCTTGAGAATGATTGTAGAATTGCTGAAAATTCAGTTGGTGATTTGCAACTGTGGTTCCAGATGTGTTATTTTAATGCAGCAAATCAACAGATCCCTTGGTCCATGCTATACAATTATAGGCTTAGCAAATGCCCCCTTTTTCGGTTCCTATCAGCAGATACAATCAGAAACAAGTTAGATTCATTTGGAAGACAGTAATATGCCTTCACTTCCTGCCATAACAATAAGACAAATCTTCACCTCTCTTTCCTAATGTAGTCTGGAGGACCCTTTATCATTTGAGAATTTCAGAGCATATAATACAACTTCCTTGTGTAGATGAAACAAGGCTAATTTTACTAGTGATTAAGAAAATGAACTTTCCCTAGATGCCTTAGTAAAGCACATGAATTCCAGAGAATGGAAGATATCTTGCAAATACTCAGGGTTTTGCCACAAATATGAAGCTTCTTAGGGTCTGGTGGTCTTAAGCATGTCAAGATACTTTCTACAGAGAGACAACAAATGGTGGCACCTCTTATCACTAATCAAAGAAGCAAAACACTTGGTGGACCTCTTTGGATATTGAAGGCAACATAGACTAATTTTGTGTGTGCTGCTTTGACCTGTTTACCAGTAACCCTAATGCTGTCAGTTTCCAATTGCACCTGGAGTTGTGAAGTGCTGTGCAGCATCTTCAGGGTGTAAAATATCCTGCTTCTTGCCTTTTGTCTTGGTAAATGCAATAGTATTCAGGGAGTTTGTCACAAGTTGAGATGTTTTACCGAGCCTCTGGGAAGCTGCACTAGAGCTCATATTGCATTTTGTCAAAATTCATGATCTACTCTGCTGAAAATTATTACCTATTGGAGTAACTGTTCCTCGATTGTTAAATGGACTTCTTTGGGGGTGTACATCTGAACTAGAACACCAAGTAATTACTCAAAACTGCTTTGAAAGCCATGGAAATGCCCAGCTCAGATGTCCCTGTGAGAAAGGATATAATGTAGTTAATATAATTAGCTGGCAGCCTCTTGCTGATGCAACTTTGGGATGCCTCATAGCATTCACACTGAGGCCATGCTCTCCCCAGGATCCAGTCAATGACTGAGTACAACAGTGGTACCATGGCAGCGATACCAGAACCAGGCCATTGCTGCCCAACACAGGACTCCTATAATGGACAGGTGTTGCCCTGGAGCTCCCCCTTGGCTTGAGTGAGACATTCTTAGGACTGCACTATAGCCTGGGCCTCATCTTACCACCCTATTTTCACAAATTTATCAGACCTGAATCATAAGGTGTCTGTTCAGTTTGGACCATCAAAAAAGAAAGCTGCTTGTTGTTGAGTTTTGAGAGTTTTAAAACATATTCTGGATACAAGCCCTTTATAAGATACATGTTTTGAAAATATTTTCCCCCAGTCTATGGCTTGACTTTTCATTCTCTTAACAGCATCTTTCAAAGAGCAGATAGTTTTAATTTTAATCAAGTCCAATTTATCAATTTTTTCTTTCATGGATTGTGCTTTTTTGGTGTTGTATCTAAAAAGTCATCACCAAACCCAAAGCTACTTAGATTTTCTCCTATGTTACTTTCTAGAAGTTTTAAAGGTTTGCATTCTACATTTAGGTTTATGATCAATTTGACCTAATTTTTTTGCGAAGGGTCTAAGATTGCTGTAGAGATATATATTTTTTTATTTGGCTTGTGGATATCTAGTAGTTCCAGAACCATTTGTTGAAAAGACTATCTTTCTCCATTGAATTGCCTTTGCTCGTTTGCAAAAGATTAACTGACTTTGTTTGGGTCTATGTCTGGGCTTTCTATTTTGTTCCGTTGATTGGTTTGTATATTCTTCCACTAAAACCACACTGCTTGATTACTGCAGTTTTATAGTAGTCTTGAAGTTAGGTAGCATCAGTTTTCAATTTGTTGAATTTGTTTCTTTTTTTTAATCTTCCCCTTTGTTTCTGCCTTTTGGGAGGTTTTAATTGGGCATTTTGTCTTATTCCACTCTCCTTTTTATGATATCAAATATACTTCTTAAAGAATCTTTTTAGGGATTTCTATATAGTTTGCAGTATATATTTACAACTAATCTAAGACTGCTTTCAACTAATTCTATATTGCTTCCTGGGTGGCGCACTGTGTAAATAGTGCCTTTATTAAGTTTTCCTCTGTGTCCTTACACGAGTGTTCCATCTATTTCCTAACAGGATCCCAACTAAAGAAAACAGGTTCTTTTCTTTCTGACTCTCATCCTCATGTCTCTCTTGATTATCATGACCATATTGTCTGGTTCATGTTTCACAGGAAATAAGAAGAGTAAACAATAATTAAACACCTATTTGGGGATGAGCTTTTATATTTTCCTGTAAAACAGGCTCTGTGAGTAGTGTGTTGTGAAGAGCACAGATTTTAGTCACAATTTTGTGTGACTATTACTCTACTAATTACTGGGCCAGTAATATTACTCTACTAATGACTGGTCTCTGGGCCAGTCATTTAACTTATTCCAAATGACAATTTCATTTTAAAAAAGGGGGAGGATGATATCTATCCAAGAGGTAGATCTGAGTATAGGAAAGTGCACAGGCTGGCATGTGCCAGTGTTGAATAAATAAATGATAGCATAAATATTACAATTTATTATTCAGAACTTTCTCAGGAAAAGCAAAACACAAATGAGTAAACTTAGAAATGATAAATGATCCTTCTCATTGATCATAGATACAGAGGCTTGAGCAAAGATGGGAGATTCTTTTCTTTCTCTTTCACAAGTGTTTTTAGTGAAAGGTACTTCATGAGACCTGCTCGTGTTATGTATATATGTATGTATGTATTTATTTATCCAATTCACCTATATTTTTAAGTGACTTGCTTTGATGAAGGAACAAAGTTTCCCACCAGAAGATTAGGACTCTACCCCTTGAAAGAGGAAAGGAAAAATCAAAAGAGGGAAAGATGATCAAATTTAAGATGGTGCCTGCTACTAAAAGGACTGCTTTGCACAGGTACTTGAGATAGGGATTCTGGCATAGGTAATACGCCAAAACCACCAGAATAATTCCTCACTAAACTGCTTAGGTTGGAGATGTGAGTACTATGTCTTTAGCAAACTGCAAGTCTTCTACTTTTCACTATCAAGATTAATTCTAAGGCACTAGTTTCTGCTTTAGTCAATGCTGTCTTATAGGCAATACCTAAATGTGCTATGACAGTGTTATGGACCAGATGACATCATGACTGTCTTAGAAAATAGCAACTTATTTTCCCCCAATAATGCAGAAATTAATATTTATAGGTTATTGAATGATAGGAATTTCACAGGTTATATCTTTATTGAGCATTACTCTTCATAAACACTTTTGATTTATGTTTATATAAATCACTTTTTCTCACAACAAATGTAAGGTCCTATACAACAAAAATATATAATGAAAACAAATGCAATGTTAATTGCAATAGAAAATAAACACGAAAGGGCTAACATGGTTGCTAAAATTAAGCTTAGTGTCTGGGAGACAAGATAAAAGGATAAACTCAGATATCTATATAAATCTCATAATTTATACATGGTTTACACTGATTTCTTGCGTTAACTGCCTGTTTGATCTCACCTAATACTCAATCTCCTCAACTTCTCTCTTTCCCTCCCTCCCTTTCACACACACACACACACACACACACAGACACCAATTTCTTACACAGAATTTTGTACGGGTCCATTGAGTGATATGAAGGACATTATCATCCACCATTAATGTAGTGGTACATTTCATTTGTCTTTTTTTTTTTTGCGGTACGCGGGCCTCTCACTGTTGTGGCCTCTCCAGTTGCGGAGCACAGGCTCCGGACGCACAGGCTCAGCGGCCATGGTTCACGGGCCCAGCCGCTCCGCGGCATGTGGGATCTTCCCGGACCGGGGCACGAACCTGTGTCCCCTGCATCGGCAGGTGGACTCTCAACCACTGTGCCACCAGGGAAGCCCTCATTTGTCTTTTTAATCAGAGGTCCCTTCGATAAAAGTTGAAAGAGAAATTTAACAGTAAAAATGATCCCATTATGTGGGAAGCTAGTAATGTTCAAATAGGTATTTTGATGTTGATTGCATCTGATTCAGGAAAAGAGCTTTAAGCATATAGAAAAGGCATACAACTTTACATCTTTAAAACAACAAATATTCTGCATATAGTGTCCTTTTAGGCAAGCTTTTGATAAAACTGCCCAGAGAGAATTTAAGGTTATGTATTCTGATGAAGTACTGGATTGTAGGTATTTTATAATGCATATGGATTGAAAGCAGATCCATATGCTTTATGAAAAGCAGATGAGATGGATGTAATCTTATGAAGAAAACTCAGTGGCACTTGCTTGGATAAATGACTACGACTTACAGACGGTGGCAACAGAGATATCTGTAAGAATGTGTAGTATTTAGGATCATTGAAAATTTAATTTAGAAAGCATAAATGGTAATCTTTAGCACATGAATAGGTATAAGATTGTCTCTGAATTCCATAGCATTGATGATAGAGCAAAATGGTTCTGATCTTGAAATATTTTGAATCATATACCATTAAGGAAAAACATCAGTAATGCTCTTTTTGAATGTCTTATTTTCTCCTTGTACATTAGTGTTACAATGTAAAAATAAGCTAAGTTGCTATAAGAAGTACTATAATTTGATGTAAGAAAACTGAAATTTGGAGAATGTCTACCAAAGACAATAATTTTTAATTTAGAAAAATTTATATCAAGCCACTCTTTCAGATGTAATTATATGCCAATTCCAGCTGTTTACTGAGGATCCTTCTGGTCCATCTTAATAAAACATTATTATTAATAAATAGGAGTATTCAGCCAATTTTCTATGGCAGGTGTGGTATGCATTTAGTTAATCTAAAAGTGGCTCTAAGTAATTCCAGTAAGTAAGAAAGGAGAGGCCCAGAGCACTCTGTTGTTAAATCTAATTCTCGAAATAGTCTAGCACTGTCAGGAGATATATTAAAACAGTTGCATGCATGTCTTAAGGACAAACTGGACAGGAGATAATTAAGAAGAGAAAGACAAGAACAACTAGAAGACAGGTGGATGGTTGACTGTTTTCATATAGGCAGATTGTTTAGATTTAACCACACATCTTTCCAATAGCTTTACTATTTTCATTCTTCCTAAAGTGCATAGTTCAGTATAGCTCTGCCAATGGTTTTTGTTTTTGTTTTTGTTCCTTCAAAATATGGGTTTTTTTGTTGTTGTTGTTCTCATTCTTGAATGATAGTTTTGCAGGGAATGTATTTTTATTTGATCATTATTTTCTCTATGTACGGTTAATATTTCATTCTATCCTTTCACTTTAATTGTTGCTACAGAAAAATCAGCTATTTCTATTCTATTTTTGTAGGAAATCTGTTTTTCTATTTGCTAATAAGATAACCTTATCCACTGTGTTCTTTATGACAATAGATCTAGTATTGATTTCATTTTGCAGTGTCTAAGTCTGGTCTATTTGAGTTTCACCTACAATCCTGCCCTGAGTTTCCTGAGATACCCCTGTATCTTCATTAAAAAATTGCTACTTTTGTTTATTTTAAGTAAGTTAAAAGGTATATTAGTTTTCTATTGCTACATAACAAATTGCCACAAATGTAGCAGCTTAAAACAGCATCCATTTATTAGCTCACAGTTCTGTAGGTCAGAAATCCAGGTGACATTGACTGGGTTGTCTGCTCAGGGTTCACAAGGCCAAAATCAAGGTGTTGGCAGGATGTATTTTCATTTGGAGCAGACTGTCTTCTAAGCCCATTCAGATTGTTGGTAAAATTCAGTTCCTTGAAGATTGTAGGACTGAGGTCCTCAGTTTCCTTGCTGGTTGTCAGCTGGAGCCACTCTCAACTCCCAGAGGCTGCCTGAATTTCTTGCTACATGGCTTCTAAATCTTCAAAGCTGACAATGAAGAATATCCCTTGTGTCAGATGCTTCTCTGAAGCTTCAAATCTCTGACTCCAGGAAGAGGCCAATCCATTTTAATGGTTCACCCAATTAAGTCCAACTCACCCTGGATAATTTCCCTTTTTAAAGCCAATTGTATCATGTAACAAGCTAATCACCAGAATAAAATCCATCCTATTAATAGTCCGGAGGATTATGCAAGGCATGTATACCAGGGAGTTAGGGTCCTTGGGGGTTCACTTTAGAATTCTGCCTACCACAATAGGTGCATGTATAGCAATTAACAATCACTGAGTTCTAATTAAGAGAAAAATTTCAAGAATGAAGTTTCTAGTAGGTAAAGTTTTGTTTTGCGAGAAAAATCTAGGTATTGCTTTGTTTTAATATACTCACTTAGATGATTTGAACCCTCATGAATATATATTTACTGGTATGCAAATGATTCATCTGGTTTAAATTTAACATTGTATTGCTAACATGTCAAATTTAAATAATTAATGGAGGGAGATGGGAAACTGGAGAGTGCATTCTGGAGTCTAATTTTTAATTACAAAAAAAACTCTGCTTCTGCATATATGAATTTAAGATTAAGACCTCTCTCCAGGTTGCTTCTTATTGCTTTTCCTCTTTTACATCTTTGGCTGGAATGATCTTATTCCAGGTATGGCCCTGTGGACGTCCTTCCATTAAAAATGATTACTAATTGAATTGTGTCTTAAGATAGTATATTTTGCTTCCTTAACCTTGGCAGGCCTTTGCCTGTATACAGTGTTGCCTGGAAATATGATTTGTCTGCATGAGGATACTAATCTTTATCCTAATCCTAAGTTTTTAACCATCTTCGGTTTATCATTTAGTGTTTGATTTCATCCCAGAAATACTGAAGGTAAGCATACTGTAATTAATGCACAAGACTCTTTCTTGGAAGACACTTCTATTTCAGGTCACAGTATACATTCATTGAGGTGGAAACAAAGTTTTGGCATGTATTTTGTGGCACTTGATATTTTGTGAGATGAACCACGCTTCAAAAATTTGTTTTTATTAGAAGTAAACCGTTAGACGGCTTGAATGCATCATTTTCCCTACCTCAACCTACAGACGCAAAGTTTTCCTATTCTCTCCCATAGCTTGTTCAGATTTCTCAATACCAAAGTCACCTTAGAACCGACAATCAAACCAAGCGGAGCTTATCACCTGTAGTCCTTGAATTCCTCTTAAGAGGTGATAATGAGGGTAGCATATCAGAAACCTCCCATTTGTGAGTGTAGAAAAAAGTCCTACTGTCTTCACATTAAAGAAGTCTGATCCCGATTCTAATCATGACTACTGCAGTTCACTCGTCCCCACCCCTCCCTCTTCAGTAAGGAGGGAAAGGAGTTTGGCGGGGTTAAACTGGTTAGAAAGGAAATAAAAAAGAGCGGGGAGGTGGCGGCACCGAGAAGGCCTAGCGCGCTCAGAGCCCCAGCAGCACCGGTCTGCAGCGGAAACGCGGGGCAGGCACAGGACCCGCCCGGGAGGCCCGGGGAGCAAGAGCCCGGGGTCCCAGGCGGCTACCGCCGCGGTTGCCTGGACACCGAGTAACCGAACTGAGGGCCTCGGCCGCCGGCGCCGCGGAGCCGGCGGGGTGGGCAGGCGGAGCCGGTGAGTCTGGGGCGTCCACCACTCCAGCCGTTTTCACGGCTCCCATGGGCGGCATAGAGACCCGAGTACCCTGGGCCGCTTCCGCCTGGGTTAATATCCCATTTGGTTAGTCCCTTAGTTATCAGTCCCTTTCTGGAGGCTGAGGCGAAGCTGTCACTCAGAGAGTATGAGAAAAATCCCCAGGGCCTAGGGAAGGGACGGAAGGTCTCCCTCCACCGGCCGCCCAGTTGTACTTCACGTCACGTTGTCTAAAACTACATCCCTAGGGTCTTATTCTTTTAAAATAATTATTTCTACCTTTTATTTTGCTTATAAGACCTCCTTGTGGGGGCCGAGTATTATTATTTTGAATTGGTATTTATATGTCTTCTTTTGATATTTCATCTTACAAGTGTCGGCCCGAATATTGCACGTCTTCTTAGGGAAGAGGCTGGGGATTTTGTATTTCTTTACTTGCTCTGCAAGACCCCAAATGAGATGGTCCACAACACCTCCCTTCTGCAGATAAGGAAAATGAGGCTCAGGCTGTTACATGACTTAACGAAGGTCAAGAATTTGCAAGCTTCAGACTGGGAAGACTAAGGGTCTCCTGACTCCCAATTCAAAGCATTTTCTATTGTTTCTTTCTTGACGTTCATTGGTTGTTCAATAAATGTGAGTTGACTTGGTAGCTTCGCAGGCCTACTTACTACTGCGTGATCCGTCTGGGCATCCTGACCCAAATGTAGCACTCTTGAGATATTCCCCCCCCCCAATAATTTTTCTTGGTCCTACCATGGCAATAGCAAATTTACCAAAGTTAGGAGCTCAGAGACAAATGGGTGGCTAATTGGCAGACACATCAAACAATCTGAAGGATTTTCAGCTGTTTATGTTGAACTATTACCTAGACATTTGCATGTGAGACTAGTGCATTTTTATCTCGAATATATAATACTTCTCATTTTACTGTTGTATTCTGAAGCCTTATTAACAATATCTGGCTAGTTTTCAGAATTATTAAAAATATGAGTTTGAAGTTAATCTGCCCCTTCTCCCTCTGTAAAGTCCCATCATGGTAGTAACTGCCATAGCTCTTATCCACGACCCTGCCTTCTCTCCTCTGTTTTTGTCCAAGATTCAGCATAATCTCAGACTTAACTCACCTGTAACTACATCCTAAGAGTTTGTTCTTCCTTCTCTATTCCCTAGAGAAGTGAATGATAACATGCATACACTCTTTTTCCTTTTTCTTTTTAAATACAGACTTCATTCTCACACTGGCTTATTCCACCAGGCTAGAACCATGACTTCCAAGAGCTCTGCAAATCTCACAAATTGGAAATTTGTGAGCTCTGGACTAACGAATTCTCAGTCTTGCACCTAACAAGAAAGATCTAGAAATGCCCTAGCACAACTCTCCCCTACCCCAACTGGTTCAACGTGCCTATCCCTAGAGCAGTCATGTTGGGGATGGGGCCACTAGGATTGATAGCAATCTATCAAACCATGTGGATGGCATGGGAAAACAGTATCTCAAAAGAAAGGAGCCCCCTTTCTGGGAAAAAAAGCAAACAATATTTGTCTACCCAGACTTACGCATATGAGAATGTTGCTAAAATGCAACATTAGAGAATTGCTAAAACGCTAGACACCAGGGTCCAGACAAAACAGAAAAGGTGGGAGGTATGATCAGAAAGGAAAAGCAGAGAGATTAAGCACCTGAAATACTCAAAGTAGTTGAATGTGTGTTGTGCTAATGATGTAGGGAGAAAACTGGATTGATCATAAACATTTGTATTATGTACCTGGTGGAAAAGTAGTACATCCACAAGTAGAGATGGTTGCATGGATGAGCCTTAATGATCATGATGTCTGTTTTCTGCACAATAATAATACTAATGAAATATATATGGCATTTTAAAATTGGCATTGAACTGAGGTTAACCTCAGTTATAATGTTGTGGAAAAAAGACCACCCAAATGAAAAGAAACAGAGATAGCTTTTTATTTAGAGCTTGCTATAGCAAGGGAGTCAGACACCATCATTGCTTAGGGCAGAGACTCAAAGGCAGATAGGGCAGTGGGAAAGTTTTACAGTGGAAAAAATAAAGGTTTCAGGTATGCTCTGACTCGAGGCTGTTGACATGGGGAAACTGGAGGCAGGCTAACTAGAAGTGGGGCATCCTATGGGATTGGTTTTAGGGGCTTATTTGGCTTTCTCTGGTGGGTCCCAAGTTAGAAGTGCAGGCAAATAACAGGGGAGCTGGATGTCACTGACAAAGCCCTGACTGTTCTGGGATGATTTACTACAGAGGCTGTGGTTTGGCTTCCTGTGCTGTTTGGTGCAGAGACTGTGGGTTGGAATTCTATTTTTATATGTGATCTGGTCATTATCCATTTGTATATTCAGTCCCTCCACGCTCATAAAAATTTAGTCAGGTAAATTTAATTTTACTCTCCTATTAGGAAAAACTGAGATATGGAGAGATTTGGAAAGGTTAAGTATTATATTCATGAATATATAATTTGTTAATGAACCCTCATTCACTGAATTTAAATCATTACCATTTATTAAGCACTTATTATACACTGGTCAATGGACTAAACAGTTTGCATATATATGTTATATTAATCCTCACAATAACACTATGAAGCATTATTGTTTTCACCATTTTTCAGTGGAGGAAACTGATGCTCAAATACATTAAGTACCCTTCCCTTCTCAAGGTCATATCTAGGAGCCCATCTGGAATTTAATCCCACATCTAACTGATTTAAAATCTATGTTCCTTGGCACTTTATTAAACTGTCTGATAATCTCCTGCTTTCATCACTATATCACTCTATTTCACCTTAGTTTGTATCTATGTACATTACCATCTGGACTCTTTTCCTAGGTTCTTATAGGATCTTTGTGTGAACAGAGATAATTAAAAGTCTTTTCTGTGTGAACTGAAGGGACTCAATCCACTGTTAAGGATGCTGGAAAAACTTTGGCTTTAATCACAAACCAAAGAAATGGATGAGATGCCTGGGCATGTAAAATTACATAGTGAAGGTGGAGGGGTAAAGAAATGGTTGAAAATACAGTGAAAGAATACAACCAAGAGGGTATGAGTACCTAAAAAGGATTGCTTCTCTTAATAAACTAATCAAATAGTTTGCATGGAAAATCAATTATGCAAATATCCCTGTACTGATTGTTAGTAAGATGTTTCATGGTTAACTGGACAATTATTTTTCTTTCTTTTAAACTTGTTTTGTGGAATTGAGACTATATTTCTATTTTTTTCCTTTAGGAAAAAACTAGCCTCAGGAATTGTAATTGTTGAGCCCCAAAATTACACTTGTGACAAATTCCTTGAGAGACTTAAAAACTGAGGATTTTTGCTAGTGAAATTATGTTAGCCAGTGTTAATTATGTGTTAATCACCCTTAGTATCCCACTGCTTTATGGAGCTCAGTTTACTCAGTTTATGCTCTCAGAACTTTTTTACAGGCAAGGATATAGCACAGACACAACAGAAGAAGACATTCATGGGGAAAGGTCCAGAGATCTCAGGCATAGATTTCTTTATTCTCCCATCTCTGGGTCACACAGCTACTCTTGGTCTGTATAGGTCTGCAACCACTACATGTGCACATCTCAAGCACGCAGGAAACCCAATCTGTTCATGATGGAAATCTCATAATGAACTCCTCATAATAGGCATATTCTAGGTATGTTGCCAGCCTTTAATTTGTAAGTCCCCTCCTGCAGGCTCTACTGAAATTAAGTACAATTATAAATCTAATTATTATTACTAAACAGTGCTGGCAGGCTGATACATCCTGTTCTGCAACAATTCACAGGCCCATGGTTTCAAAACATTTTATCTTTAGTTAATGCATTCCATAGCATTGGCCAAGCTCTGTAGGTAAGCTTCAATTAATCCACACCAGCTAAGATGAACCCATTATATGCATGGCCTATGGACACAGCAACTTTTAAACTAAATGCTCAAGCCTTTTTCCATAATAGAAATAGCAAATGAGTAAACATCCCTTCTTGCATCTACATATCATTTCATGTATAGCTCTTTCCATCTCAAATCTGTTCAATTTCTGGAAAAAATGGTCTAATTACACCTTTCCTTCTTCCCCACTCATTCACTCCTGGGTTTCTTGCTACCGAAATTCTGCTAGTGTCATTTAAGGTATATGTTCATGTTAAGTTCACTTATGACCTATTGGCATGGACACTTTTTTCTAGCTTTTATCTCATATAACTTCTTAAAGCTCTTTAGGTTGTTGGCTCCTTCTTGAAGCTCCTTTCTCTTGGTTTCTATGATCCCATTCATTTCTGTTTTTCCTGCGATTTTTCTAGAAATTCTTAATGTTAATTTTCTTGGCTTTCATTGTCAACATTCCTTTTTGTTGTTGTGTGATCTCATCCACTACCAGCTCCACAATGTTAATATCAAAAAAAAAAAAACCCTCTAGTTCCAGTCTCAAACTTTCTCATAGATTTTGGACAAACATACATTATAACCATTAAAAACCACCCATATATAAAATTAAAAGGCATCTCTCCTCTAAACCCTACTGGTTCTTCCTCACATAGACTCAATTTAATATAATGATATAATATAATGGTGATAACATTCTTTCATTCCCTCATGATAGAAACTTGGGAGTTATTCTAGACTCCACCTTCTCTGTTACTTACCACATCCAATTTCTCACCAAATCGTGCTATTTATGCCTCTTAGATATCTTTTGGTTCTTTCTTCTCCTCCCCATTTCTACTTCCTCTGCCTTAATTTAAAAAATATTAACCTTGATTACTTCAGTAATGAATCTTTAGTAATCTTCTCCATCTTTTTTGCCTTTCTTCCTATTAACCCTCCATGGCATGGCACTGGACTGTGGCTATCAGATCACTAATATCTTCCTACGAAAGATTCTAAATGGTTAAAAAGTGGTCTTGCTTATTTTTGTATCTTCAGTGCCTAATATATAAGGTATATTCAATAAATGAATATAGAGTTTAGAAAATATGTATAGAAAATGATGATCTGCTACTGACATGCTCTAGAACAATGTCAAAAGTCTTTTCAATGACAGAACTGTTTGATAATGCAGATGCCACTAGCTACCTGTGGCTACTGAGTACTTGAAGGTGGCTAGTGTAGTTAAGGAACGGAATTTTTAATTTTAAAGTTTTATACAGCTAGTGTCTATAGTATAGGACAGCACAGCTCTAGGAAATTGCTCTTTAAAAATTTTGTATTTAATTAAATCTTAAGTGGAATAAATTAAAAGCAGTTTTCTCTTTCGCTCCATTAATCACCACTTAAAACTAAAATTCTGGAGATGTTCTCTCACACAGTGTTCATTCAAGAAATATTTTTGAACACTTAAGATATGCCATACACTGTGGCTTCAAAGAGAAATAAAACACTTAATTTCTTCATTCAAAGGTGCAGCAGGAAAACACCAACTGGTAATGGAATTTGATTTTGGAACTGTTGATATTTGTGGGTATTTTGAAGGGTTGATTTAGATAACAGTGGGGAAGAAGATTTTAAATTATTTTTTCTCTTCCTCCTCCCACATCTAGATTTTGAAGTAGCAAATGGGAGTGGACTTGTCAAAATTATACTTGTGATCCCATTTCGGATCCCACTGTCTACTCCTCCTGAAGGTGGTGATAAATTTTGCTGGTTTCTTTGACCTATGTAGTTTTCATTATGTCTCCTCTCTTTTCTACCCTCTATTTTATATCTGCTTGATATCTCAACTGCTTTTAGATTTATTAATTTCTTTGCATTCTACGATCTGATGTCAAAGATGACCCAGTATCATCCCTCTGGCTCTAGACAATTCCATTAAACTGTGTCATTCATTAAAACTGGCTGTTTGTGGTATGATAGCAAATTTTCAATCACTATGATAGCATTTATAGCCAAGATAATTTAGATTAGTTAGCAAATATTATGCCATGAGATCATGTACAAAATGATATCACTAGGGCCCAGATATGTAGTATATAATGTATTTCTTATTTATTTAACATCTTTATTGGAGTATAATTGCTTTACAATGGTGTGTTAGTTTCTGCTTTATAACAAAGTGAATCAGCTATCCATATACATATATCCCCATATCTCCTCCCTCTATGTCTCCCTCCCACCCTCCCTATCTCCACACTCTAGGTGGTCACAAAGCACTGAGCTGATCTCCCTGTGCTATGTGGCTGCTTCCCACTAGCTATCTATTTTACATTTGGTAGTGTATATACGTCCATGCCACTCTCTCATTTCGTCCCAGCTTACCCTTCCCCCTCCCCGTGTCCTCAAGTCCATTCTCTACGTCTGCGTCTTTATTCCAGTCCTGCCCCTAGGTTCTTCAGAACCATTATAATGTATTTCTTTACCCACTAATTTGAACACTTATTGCATAAAAATGCAATAAGAGGCTCTTGGCATAATTTCTTTGTAATAAATTCCGGATGCTGCTTGTTACTTTTGATTTTCCTATTCTCCAGATGGCTACATATTTGCACTCTATTTTTCTGTTATTTCTCTGAGCACAGATTTCTTACTGGGTGCTATTATTTATTTACTTTTATTTATATCTTTGGTTTGTCTTGCAGCAAACAGAAACTGTTCCTCTTAACTGATAATTTAAGAATAGGAAATTAGTGGAGAGCTTAATTTTCCAGTGTGACTTAATATTTTTCAAGAGCTATACCACTGGACGAATTTTGATTTCTATACTGAACGTTAACAATTTAAATCATTTAGTAGTGAAAATTATATAATTCCTAGAAAATATACTAAGTATTGCTTGTATTGAGATCTTTCCTAAATCACAGTAATTAAAAAAATCCAAACATTTATATTTTAAAATCTTTCAAAAATAGAATTATTAATGAAAGCATTACTTACTTTCTTGCCCCCCCAGTGGCATAATGACAACCTCATAGTGACATCCACTTTGATTTTCTTTTTTAAAAGTATAGGAAGTATACCTTTCCATACAAAGAAATCACTCTTGTTGAATTATTGCCCAATCACTGAATGGGAATCTGTTAAGGTGCATTACTGTTTAGAATGAAACATGTAATAGGAAACCTCAGCATATTATTAAATTTTTTCAACTAATGGCTTAAAGCTATAGTTAAGAGGGAAATAAATCTTCATTGTCAAACTTCACCCTATTCTTCTTTATTTTCTTATTAGTTTTAGTCTCATATTTCCCTTCCCTTCAGATGACTTACTGGGCTCTGGTAAAGAAGGTAAGAAGAGGAACACTGAGTGAATAATGGGTGATGGGGTGTGAGTAGAGGCAGTACATTACCTGTTTTCAATTTAGTGGTTGAGGACCTCCAGGGGGATAAAATGACCTTTTGCCGAGGTCATATTCAAGGGAGAGTTAGTCTTTCCATTTTCATTAAATTTTAATTTGGTAGCTCATATGAACAAGAATTCTTTCTTATTTAGCAACATATGGTTTGTATTAATTCAGTAGCTTGCATTCGGGGGAAGATCATTTAGGGAATCTGGATGAATACAAATCAGCTATATGCTCTGGAGGCTCCATGCCAAGGCACGGATATCCTTTAGCAAAAGCAGAAAAATCAGCACTAGGTAACAATTCTCAGTAGAATTTTATAAGTATCCCTTGTGGGAAAACTCAGGATTCCTCTCAGATTATCCAATCTTTAAACCCTTTGAAGAGTTTACATTAGAAGAATAAACAGCTTTTACTCAGCGTCTTTAAAATCTCTAAACTAATGTTAACAAACACTGAGTAGTTTCTTCATTATTCAAATATAACCTCAGAAAAGTTGATAATATTAGAGTCTTTCTTATAAAGGCAATAAATAAACCTCTGGAAAGGTCATAGTTTATGTATCTTAATACCATATTAATCAATGTAACTGAGTTGTCAACACTTAGTTCCTTAATAGATAATAGATTGGAAATTCTTTGTTGTCAAGGGGCCTAGAGTGTATAAAATTAGCAGGAAGAGCCCTTATTGGCTTGTACACCTAGGAGTACTGTATCGGTGTGTGTGTGTGTGTGTGTGCACGCGCGTGCACACGTGTTTGGGGAGAAGACATGAGGGGTTAATACTAATATCTGGGCCAGAGAAATATATTACTGCCATCCTGAAGTGAAACTTATGGTTCCCTTAGAAAAACTCTGCTAAAAGGTGGTTAGATTCTACCAGCAGAATGCTTTTATTGATGTAGAAAGCATAGCTCTTAGTCTACAAACTGAGCTGTGTAAAGAATACCACACTTAAAATTTTCCTCTAAATCAACTAGATTCCAGCTTGGTGGCCCCATCCCACCAGTTTAGCAGGAAATTTACTATTATTCAGTCTTGGTATCGTCTCTGTCCTGCTCCCCAAATGGAATCAAACCATTTGTGCCAAGTATCTGGGGTCTTTGGATGCACCAGAGCATCTAGAAATGTAACTATCCCACCCAGCAACCTCCTTCCATGTGTCCTCTGGTCCACTGGGAGTCCCAGGCTTTTCATGGGCCTGGTTGATCACACAGGTCTTCTGGCTAGATGCCCCCTAGGAGTGTGGAAGTCCTCATGCCTCTGATGCAGTCTCTCTGACTGCACCTAACAGTCATCCCCCCATCCCCCAGGTCTGGTCATCTCCTTGGTTGCTGCCACAGCCTTCTTGGACTCACAGACCTCCTCTATCACCAAGTCTTGGGGAATACTTCTATCTACCTTATTGATCTTACCTTCCTCTCCAGGACACCCCAAGAGCTAAAGATCAAAGTCACTACAGGCTGCCTCTGCTCTTCTCCAGGCTAAAAACCTTACAACAAAGAACTACAAAGTCTTGTTATGAGATTAAAATGGAAGAAGGGGGTGAGGGAGCATATGGGGAGAACAGATACAAGTTAATATTTCAATAGATTTATCTGATAGAATAATATTTTTAACAAACATAGTGTTATTTGGGGGAAAGGTGGATGTGATTTGGTCACTTGGGAACCTAATCATCCTTTACTGTAAGAGCGGTTCCTAAGAGGGGTATTTATATCACTGGTGACAACAAGATTAATTTGTGACCATCCCTGACCATACTTATAGCTAAGTGATTATTTTA
Source organism: Monodon monoceros (assembly GCF_005190385.1). Lineage (NCBI taxonomy): Eukaryota > Metazoa > Chordata > Mammalia > Artiodactyla > Monodontidae > Monodon > Monodon monoceros. The sequence goes on from NW_021703765.1 coordinate 39,955,742, forward strand.
ATATCTAGTAGAAAATATATATTAAAATGTGAATTGGTGTAAGTTACTTAAATTACAGCATAGGGAGTACATGAACCTAATAACAAAAAAACTGATGGTGGTATACAAATGATCAGATGTGAAATAATACAGTATGACCTTGTTTCTATGAAAAATTATGTTCCTAAATTCAAAATCACAGTTAAATTATGTTCATAATTGAGAATGTCTGTAATTCAGATATTCCAAGAAAAATGTGAAAATGCTTTACTACACAGGAATCTTAGCTTTCAACACACAGAACTTTATAAAATACAAGTGGTCTGTTTTGCATATTCTACTATGACATTGTTAAAGGAGTAATTACTTATAGTTCACTTATGTCAACTTGATTCTTCTAGTTTTGAAGACAGTGAATCATCATTTCAGCCATTTCCATTATTATTGCTCTTTTTCATTTTTAAACAATTATGGTTTTAAACTACTGATCAATATTTTAAATCAGCTAATTGTTTTAATAATGCAACGCTCTATTAGAACAGCTTAGACTATGCTATGTAAAAATTCACAAACCACAGTGATTTAATGAAACAAAGGCCTCTTTTTTAATGATGTCACAGTGATGTAGACAAGGGAGTTTTCCTGAGTGGGTGTTTTTTAAGAGATGGCCCAGGGACCCAGTTGCTATCACTGTAGCTCTAAGATGCAGAACACATGGCTTCCAAGGTTGCTGTGGAAAGGAAAAGAGGGCTGGAGGAGCAAATGGAATGTTTATAAGGTCAAGGACTACTCTAATTTAGTTTTCCTATGTGCCCAAGAAGAGAAAATTATGCAATGAACACATAGTGTTGACTCTACCACAATCCCCAAATATAATTCAGAATAGTTAAGATATAAAAGAATATTTAGTCAAAAGTGCTTCATTGTGCACTTAATATTTATTGCTGACAAAAAATGTTATTTAAGAATGAATAAAGCCCCACACTAGGCTTATTGTGGTTAGGTTTAGAAGCTATCAGAAGCCTGCTTTTTTTTTTTTTTTTTTTTGCGGTACGCGGGCCTCTCACTGTTGTGGCCTCTCCCGTTGCAGAGCACAGGCTCCGGACGCGCAGGCTCAGCGGCCATGGCTCACGGGCCCAGCCGCTCCGCGGCATGTGGGATCTTCCCGGACCGGGGCACAAACCCATGTCCCCTGCATCGGCAGGCGGACTCTCAACCACTGCGCCACCAGGGAAGCCCCCAGAGGCCTGCTTTTTATTCAAGCAAGGCTGTTCTAGCATATTTCAATTTTGGAAAAACAAAGGCTAATCTTTTTGGGAGATAATTCTTTGTAGGTGCAGATATATCTGAAGTGATCAAAATAAATTCGATTTATGAACCAATACTTTTTCTTATAGTAGCTGTGCCTTATCATATCTCATAATTATCTATACATGTTTCAAAAGTGTTGAAAAATGAAAAGGTTACATTTTAGGTGGGAGAGAAATAATTTTATAAGCAGGTGCTTATCTTTTTACATGGAATGACTGGAAAACCTAGCACATTAGAACCTAACTCTCACAGTGAAGCAATCTCAAGTTCAAGTTTACTTTTGTTAACAAACAGATTCTCTGGTTCCAGGGGTTGCAAATGTTCTATATCCTCTAGTTTGAATGATTAATGAAGATAAGTGATGTACAACGTGGGTATCTGAAAAAAAAGAATATCTAGGTGAAAGTGATTTTTCTTTTCATTTTCTAACTCCCTGAATTAAAAGACGTCTGTTTAAAAAAATTTATGATTTCCTTTCTCAAAGAGAATTACATTATTTATATTATATACTATTTTCTCTACCCTACAGGATTTAGGTAATCCATTCAGAATGTAAATATGTCATTGCCTTAGGTGATATCCCTTTGCAATTTGCATGTCTATTACTTTTTCCTACGTGATAACATGATTCTTCTATTACTTTACTGTATAATAACTCTGCAAAAAATGTTTTTTTTTAATTAATGACTGATGGCTAAACACTTTTCCTATATTAATTTGCTCTCTCTCCCCCCAGTGTGTATGAGCATGAGCCTGTGTGTGTATAGGGATTGCCAGTTCCAGGTCCTTTGTTAATTTTTTCTGTTTGTATGTTTCATTTTTTAAACCAATTTTTCTAACTATTTATATATTAAGCCAGAAACTACTTTGTTACCCACGTTTTAATAATCTCTTCCTGATTTGAGTGATATTTTTTATAGCAAGGTGGCTTTAAATTTTTGTTTAGCCGTATCTTCTCTAGAACATTATGTGTTTTGCTGCTATGCTCAGAGGCCTTTCTCATCTTATTTTTACATCAACAGTTTCCTTTAGCTGTTTTTCTTTTACATTTAAGCTTTAAATCTATTTAATTTTGAGACTAATTCTGTAGTCTCAGAGACTTTGTAATCATTTCCCCTGATTCCAAAGTTCAACCAGGTTTACATTTTACAAATGGAACATATTGCACAGTTTATTCTTATTTTAAAGTCAATAGCATATTAGAGGGTCCTGAGAACACTTTTCTTACTTCTGTTTCACCCTAGGAACACTGGTCCTCTTTAGCAGGAGTACAGCATGGTGGTCGACTCCAGGGCTATATCCGGTGCTGCACTGCCAGCTACATGACACTGGCGAGTGCTTTCTCCTTTGCAAAATAGGGCCAGTAATGGTACCTAGCTCACAGGTTGTTGTGAAGAGTAAATGCATATGTGGTATGTTTTAAGTATAAGCTATCATTTTTGTTTTCCTTGGGTCAAGATCCCTCTATTTCATGAGTCAGTAATATCTCCAAATAAACTGAAACTTTGGGAGGGCAGTGGTTATTCTCATACTGTTCTTGCATTCCACAAAATGTCTATCAGAAATAGGTAGAAGTGATCTATAAATAGTTATGAAAATTCTAAAAAAGTAAAATCAAAAGGCACATTTCTTCAGGAGCAAAAGCTATCTCATAGTAAAATGGAATAGTATTTTCTAATTAATAAAGAATTTCTTCCATAAGAATTTTAAAAGTCAAATTTATAAGAATTTGTTATTTTACATTGGAGACAAGGTAGTTAATGAATATGAACGACAAGTACTTTATATTTTGTCAGCAAGTGTTTCTCAGTACACTCACTGTAAAATCATTTGATGTGACTCAGAGGTGAAATAATAATTTAATACATGATATTAACCTATGAAATAATTTAACGTCATAAAAAGTGACTTGATTTGCTTGCCGTTCTTTATGTCTCAAGTAATTGCCAAAAGGTGAAAGCTCATTTCTCAGACAAATTCAGAATACAGTACGAGATATCTTTATGAATATATGTGTAGAAACTGGCTTTTTCAGTACTAATTTGATTTGTAGAAAAAGATGACATTTAATCTTTCTGAAGATGTGCTCAGCTTTAGTTAAACCGTGAGATGTAATATTTAATGCATCTTAATCTGTTGAATGTAATACAGACATAAAGTCAATAGAACTCCATCAAAGAAAGAGAGAAGAGATTAGGAATCAGAGGAATAGAGTTTAAAGATTTATAAAAGAAACTATTATAGGTATGGATAGAAAAAAATGTAGAAAAATGCCTTGTCTTTTTGCAATTTTCATTACTATTTTGCAATAGCCTCAACACTGTCTATTGTATTGTATTAAAAAAAAAAGGATTAGAAAAACTACGCTGTTTGTGAAAGCAACACTCAAGGCAGAATTTATATAAGAAAGTACAGGGAGAAGGAGTAGGTAAATTTGTTTTGTAATGAGAAGTAAAAGGAGACATTATATATATTACACTATATTACATAGAGACTTAAGGAAAGGAAGAGTAAAAAGAATGTGCAAGGGATGACAGCATGGAAGTGTAAGTAAGGCTCGTTTTTATGACTGGTGTGGCTGGAATATAAAACATGTGGTAAAGAGGCAAGGAATATTTTTATTTTCATGGACATGTAACTTCTAGGCCTTGTGTTAAAATTCCTTGGTTATTACTAAAAATATACAAGATATAATCAAATTGATGAATACCTTGAGGGTACAGAATATGTACCCTAGCATATTCTTTTGTACCCTAAACAAGTAGCACTGTGACACAAACAAGATACGAACTGAAAATTGTGAAACACATCAATGAATGGATGAAATGAAATAAATTAAGAATTATCAAATATTAAAGTGAAGTGGATCTTAGAAGGTAATTCTGTCCAGTCTCTAGACATTTTCTAAGTTCTTCCTATACAATACTTAAATGATTTTGTAGCTTCTCCTTAATCACTTTTAGTGATATAATGCTTTCTACCTCACAACATAGCTTTGGTCACTGTTGGAAAAACTGGAATTATTAGAAACATCCCTGCATGATTGACAAAATATTCTTCCTCTTGGTGTAGAACCACCACCTATGAGTTTGCCTGCCATTTTTGGAACAGGGCCTCTAGGAGGGTCTGCTTGGTCTTCCCTATCTTCACCCCAAATACATCACCCCCCAAATTATAGTGAGGGCAGCTATGCAAATAGACAGCAATTTTATCCTGGCCATAACTGTGGCCAGGAATAGAAAGCAGGTTCAAACTAGTCCAATAATAATATCCTGACTTCCTAGCAATAAGGAAGGCCAATATTTGATTGGGTCAAATACAGGCACTTGGTCCAAGTAAGGCCAATTAAAATCCTCCTGAGATAACTGGAATCAAATCTGAGAAAAAGTCAACATTTCTTTGGTGGCTGAATCTCTACAATATAAAACTCAGGAGGTGTCAGCAGCCAAGATTTCTGAAACACAGAAAACGTCAAGTTGTAGAAGGAAAACTAGAACAAGTACGAAAAGAATATCTGAGGCTGAGGCACAGAGAATGCTGATGGCATCTGAGTCCCTGTATTCCTGCTTCTCTTACAGATGGATTGCTGATATTTCCATTAATTAACCAGTGTATTTTCCATAAATACTCCTTTTAATGTTGTAGTTTTTCCTCGTTTTTTTTTTTGTGTGTGTGTGTGTTTTTATGTTTTCATTTCTGCTTATGCTGAATTTCTCTCATCTGCAACTAAAGAAGAACCAATATAATTGGCAATCTGGCTCACGGGCCCAGCCGCTCCGCAGCATGTGGGATCCTCCCGGACCGGGGCACGAACCCATGACCCCTGCATCGGCAGGCGGACTCTCAACCACTGCGCCACCAGGGAAGCCCCTGGTTTAGTGATTTTAGATCGTTAGTCTCAGTAGTGATTGGTCATCCTTCTGGTCAGTCAAGTTCCAAATCTCTGATTACTGGCCTTGGCCAGGATCCTGACTCTGATTCCCATTTGCTGCCTTGCTTGATGGTTTGCATTTATACTCTGTGCTCTTTACTGGCTATATTTAAACTGGTTTAGGGATTTAGAAGCTATATAGATAGAATATTTGACATAATTTTTGTTTGAACCATAATTTTAAATGAGCTTAAAAATCTCAGCTTACGATAGGGTAAAAAGTTGGAGAAAAAAATAATTACTTTTGAATATTATAACAGTTTATGAAGTACTTCCCATTGTCAGATCTTTTTAAAAAAAATCTTCTTTGTGAAAAGAATGTGGATTTTAACATTTAGATTAGAATAAAACAAACCAGCTGAATTATAGATAAAGCCAGTGAGAGTAAACAAATAAATATAGTGTTCATAATTACTGGAAGAATATCAGTATATTTGCACTGTTTACTGCAAAGAATGTGTGAATGAATCATGGCTGCTGAAATGATTTAAGGTAAAGTTGCTTAATATTTTTATGAGAATATGAAAGAACAGGAAAGTAGCACATTAATTCATAGCCTTATCAAAGCCATTAAAATAACACGGATACAAACAAACAGCATCTTACAAAGATAAAATCTATAAATACATACAACTTATTAGGTTTTAGAAGAGCAGATGGTACTTTCTGTCACTGACTTTAAGGCTTTAAATTTTGTAGGTGTTGGCTATGAGTCTCTAAGTTGTCTAAATGCTGACTTTTGATATTGTTTGTGGATTTGGGCAATGGCTGATTTACATGCCTAATTCCATTAAAAATATTTTTCTTCAAATAAAAACACTGGATAAACTAGGAGAAGATCTTTGTAACGCATATTAATAACAAAGGACTATATCTAGAACTGCTGATTAAAAAAAAAAAAAGCACAACTCAGCATGTATTTCCCCATGTTTATACTCTAGAGATACTCTAGTATAATTCACAAAGAAAAGTATAAAGGAATCTTATAGAACACTTAGTTACAATAGGGCAAATATTTGAAAAAAATGGAAATGGTCATCAACAGGAAACTGAACAGAATTCTGTACAGCAGTGAAAAAGAATGAAATACAGCTATATGTAACAACAGATAAATCTCAGAAACGTACTAAACAAAAAAGTTGTAGAATGATCTGTAGGGTATAATATCATTCATATAAAGATGTAAAACTCTAAACCAGTATTGTAGAGTATATTGTTTTGAAATACATATGTAATAAAAATAAACTGAAACCATGGGGATTATATATTTGATGGTTGTAATTTCTGGTGAGGGAAGAAGGGAACTGTGACCACTGAGGAATACACTGGAATCTGAATGTTACTGTTAACCACTTACTTCTTAGGCTGCATTGTAAGATGCAAAGTTTTTTTTAATATTGCTATGCAATATTTCACAATGAGAATATTTAAAACAAACAATTACAAATAAAATCATGAGAGGAAATGGCTAATATGAGAAGGTTTTCTGTCTAGAAAGATAGGTAGCTCAGAAATTTTGTTTTTTAAACAAAATTTGAGGAATATAGTGATTTGCCAGGATGCCAGCCTACGAGTGGTGAAACAAAAGGAATTCTACATGTCATATGCTATTCAGGTTTAGAAACAAGCAAAAATTCTAAATGAAAACTGAAACAAAGCCAATGCCAAAAAGCATGACTAGAAGGAGGGGAAGGTGACAGTCCCAAACCAAATCTGTAGGATTATAAGCTGATTGCAGGTATTTCATTCTTTCATGCATTTTTTTTTCATTCACGCATCCTTTCATTTTCAACAAGACCTTTTGGAACCCCTCCAATGTGCCAGGCATTGTGATAGATCTGTGCTGTCCAACATAGTATCCATTAGCCATATATGGTGATTTAAATTGAAATTAATTAAAATGAAATACAATTAAAAATCTATTCAGCAGTTACATTAGCCACATTTCAAGTGAATAGTGATTCTAAGTGATCATGTGGCTTAGTATAATGCTTACCATTTTGGACAGCACAGATTTGGAACACTTTTGTCATTGTAAAAAGTTCTATTTAATGGTACTATTATAGATGCTAGGACGACAGCAATGAAAAACCCAGACTCTGAATTTTAATGGAAAAAAGAGTAAATAAAGGAAACGATTATAAACTTGTAATATATGTTAATAATGAGTCATTAGAAGAAAATATAGTAGAGTAAGTGGATAGAGAGTGAAGGGGATGATCTGATGCAGGGATTTTCATAAGGAATCATAGCAATGGAAGGAAAGGCATTTCCATTTATTGGGAGGGAACTGAAAAGAAAAAAATGTGTGGCTTCATAAATGCCAACAGAAACAACTGTTTTAAGAAAAGAGCACAAGAATTTTACAATTGTAATCAGAAGCAATAAATCAGGAAGGAGAATGTTATGAGCTCCCTGGCACAAGTAGAGGGATAAGACAAACCAGTAGAGGGATACCCTGCATTGTCAGAACAGGAGGAGGCCATGAAGGGCACAGATTTGTTTGGTGATATTAAATTAGAATATAAGTGTGATTCCTTCTAATTCCTCTCTGAAGCAGGGGGTGATATTTTTCAAAAGAAACAAATTGGAAATAATTTAAGAAGATGTAAGATTTGAAACAACTGATGTCTGAACTTTTTTATCCTAAAATTAACTCTCCCTTACCTACCCTTCTTTGGACTCTATTCCTCCTCATGACCCAATTTCTAGAACCAAATTATTCATTGTTTTCCAACTGAGTGGAACCATTCCAGCTTTAATAACCTAGCCCAATTCAAAAATCATATCTGTAATTCTTTCATCCCCTCTTCCAGTAGCCTATCTAATAATGTAGCTCATGTCCCGTCTTCTCAGGAATCTGTGTTTTTTGGTAGTAGTGCACTGATAAATATTTAATAACCACATCTCAAGACAAAAACAAAAACGGAAATAAGACCTGATTTGTGGCATTTGCTGATTTTCATGGTATAAATCTACTCACCATGGCTGATTTCAAACTACCACGTGGTCTCAACTGACTTGCAAAAATAATGAAAATTTAACAATCAGCTTTCTGGCAAGACCTGTGAAGGGCAAGTTAACAAGCTAGTCGGCCGTGGTGAAAACAGCCTGAGGGTTTCTGGCAGCAGGGATCAGGCCCAGGCTGATAGGATGCTTTGGATGAATGTCAGCTGGAATGCTCTAGACCTTTTTGTTGTTATTTTCTGCTCTCGCATTAGGGTTGGTTCTAGAGTAAATTATTTACAATTACTCTTTCTGGGCCATTCTTAGCTCATTCCTGCTTTAGGACTTTCGCATCTCAGCTTTTCCTGGATGACTCCTCCCTAAGATCTTTTGGCACATTCTCTCAGTTCATTATACTCAGCCGTCATTTTCTCAAAGAGGACTTCTCCCTGATACCCTCTTTAAAATGGACTCCCTCCCACCTCCACGCTGTCTCCTCCAATCACTGCTCTGCTTTGTCCCACGTGTTATGGTATGTTTATAGTCATGATCATTGTCCAAATATTTTTCTAAGTTCCATTGTGACATGTTCTTCTATATAGTTTATTTATAGTTTATTTCTTAATTTCCACAAGCATGAGGATTTTCTAGCTATCATCTTTTTCTTTTCTTTTATAGCTTTATATATTGTAAGCTTTTTATTTCAAGATAATTATAGATTCACAGGAAGTTGCAAAGAAATATACAAGGTTTTCTGTCTGCTTCACCCACCATCCCTCAGTGTTAGCATCATAAGTTACTATAGTACAACATCAAACCACAAACCATAGAGCTTATTCAGATTTCACCAGTAATACATGCACTTCTTTGTGTGTGTATATATAGCTCTATGAAATTTTATTACACGTATAGCTCTGTGTAAGCACCACCATGATCAAGATACTTAACTGTACATCATCATAACACTCCCTGATGTCACCCCTTTCCCACCTCTAGCCCTAGACAACCAATGATTTGGTCTCCATCTCTATAATTACGTTATTTCATGAATAAAATGGAATATGCAATACAAATCTTTTTGAGATTGGCTTTTTTTCACTCAGCATAATTAATATGGGGTTCATCCAAGTTGTTGAGTGTATAGAGACTCTGTTCCCTTTTACTGTGGGGTAGTATTCCACACTACAGATGTATACAATTTGTTTCACTATGTACCACAGAAGGTCATCTGGGTAGTGTGCAGGTTTTGGGTAGTATGAACAAAGCTCCTAAGAATATTCTTGCATAAGTTTCTGAGTGAAAATAAGTTTTCCTTTTTCTGGGATATATGTTTAAGAATGCAACTGCAGGGTCATATTGACAAGTCATTTTTAGTTTTAAAAGGAACTGCTAAACTATTTTCCATAGTAGCTATATCATCTCACACTCTAACCAGCAGTGTATGAGTGACCCAGTTTCTCCACATCCTTGCCAGCATTTGGTGTTGCAACTATTTTTTTGTTTGTTTTAGCCGTTCTGATAGGTGTATAGATATCTCACTGAGGTTTTAATTTCTACTTCTTATTGCTGAGAATAGGTTGTGGGTTCTAGCTCCCCACTGGATCTTCACTGACACCTCCTTCACCAGGAGAGGTAGGAGTGCCTAGTCATTGCTTCAGACATGGACGCCACTGACACCACAGAGAGGGTGTGGCCTCATTACTGCTGGACTGCAGTACAAGTTGTGACTCACTATTAAGCTTGCTCTGAGGCCACCCCAGTGGGGAAGTCAAGAGGTACTCACTAGTGCTGTTGGGAGGTGTGGAAGTCCAGTCTCCCCACACAGTATCCACTGATGCTGAGATGGGGGAGCCTTGCCTCCAACCAGTGGGGATGGAAGTCCTGGATTCCTACAGGACATCAGAGTCTTCTGACATTACCCCAGCAGGAAATTGGGGGTGCCTCGTTTCCACCTAGCAAGAGTGGAAATCATCTAGGCTCCTCACTCTGCCTTTGTGGGGTCAGTTTTTTCTGTGGTGTTTGGCTGGAGTGGAGAGGTTATTATCCAAATTTATTCTCTCTTGCTAAGCTGCCCCTTTCCTGGCCCCTTGGCTACAGAGAGCACGCTTTTGTCAGAGCATTATTTGGTCTGCATGCATTGGCATATCTGGATTTCTGGTTTCTTTAGCTTCAAGTATGGGATGTATCAGACAAAAAGAAAATCTTGGAAACTCACCACCTCATTGTTCCTCTGATCTCAAGGTGCCTAGCCAGTCTGCCTTCTTCTCTCCACCTTTCAAAGTCTTATGACTGTTTTATATATAATGTCCAGGGTTTTTTGTTGTATGTAGAGGAAGGAATAGGGATAACTACATTCACTCCATATTCCTGAAAGTGGAGGTTGAGCACACTGAATTTTATGCTTGCTTCTGTATTTTCTGTATTGTTATATTCAAGATAGTATTTTTCCTGAACTTTTTCACTAATTCTTTCTTCAGTCTTGTCATACCTGCTTTTAAATTGAACCAGTGAGTTTAGAATTGCAGTTACATAGCAGTTTGCAGTTCATGGATTTCTAACTAGCTTCTTTTCAAATCTGCAATATCAATTTACATAATTTTTAGTTCTGAAATTTAAAATGTTGATGTTATATTTATAAACATGTTAAGCATAGTTGTTAGGTGGTTTATATCTGGTAATTTCACACTCTGGAGTAACTTTGGATCAGTTTCTGCTGTCTTTCCTTTTCTGTTGACTTGTGTTATCTAGTCCTTTTGTGTGCTGGATTCCCTTTGAGTTGTGCTGGGTAAGAGTCACCTTAATTCACTTTCATCACGTGAGATTTTGAGGCCATTATTGCAATCAAATTACATTGGTAATTCTCTCTACCTCTGTATATATTTGACTTGGTCCATAATAAAACATATTTTAAAAAAAGGAACTGAGGGAATGTAAAGAAGAGATGACAGCAAGGTTTAACTTTATCATATGAAATGAAACAATGTAGGTTCTAGAATTCCCAAAGGGCCTTGAGCCCACAGCTTCAATGATGAATGCTAAATTATCTAGTACTCAGGCCCAGTGTCTGTTTAAGCTAACAGCAGAGCAGGGGATCAAAGATGCCTCTTTAATGAGAATTTTTATATTTGGTTTTCCTAAATAGGTTCATAGAAGTCATCACAGGAAAAAGAGTATATTGTTGGTTTCCTTACATTTTAACATAATTTAGTATTTATTTTTACATATATAAATTGCATACTATTAGAAACCTATCCTGACATTACCAGTTCTTGAGTTGACAATTTATAGTGTAATTAAAACTAATTTTGATTCATGATAGTTAAATGTTTTTCTTTTTAATTAGGTTTCAAAGGACTGTAAATAACCATGGCTGAAAATAAGATAATTTCCCATTCTTCCACTGGAGGAGAGCAAAAAAAGAAAGGTAAGTTTATCCTTAAGTGATTTCCTTTGAAACTAGGTCATAGATAAATGTGACTCAGGTCACTCACAGAAGACAGTTGTAAGGACAGTAGTGTTCTCCAGGACCAGGGGTCACAAAACCAAAATTTACTGGGATCAGGAAGGTGAGGTAAGCAAAAGGAGTAAATCAGTTTAAGGAAAACCCACTGTATGGATTATAATCAATTTCTTATATAATTACTACTGAACTACAGTATAAGCAGTATCATAGGTAGGTAGTACAATGGTCTGCTGGAGTCAGCTCTTACTAGCTCATGTGAGCCAACTGTATACATCTCTTCTCAATTCCACTCCATTGACTGGTTGAAATTGGTGGTATGGTGACAGGTGGTTATTAAAATTTTACCAGCACACCACTGAAGAGAAACATACAAAATGAAAAATGAAAAAAATACTTGTATAATTCTATTTTAAAAATTGTATTAGATTTTACCACATTACTTTGCAACTTGGGCCCCTTTTGCATCTTTTATTCTGCATCATGTTAGCAATATCATGTCTTTGCGTGATATAGAACAGAGGTCAGTAAATTACAGCCCATGGGCCAAATCTGGTCAGCAGCCCTTTTTGTACAGCCCAAAAGCTAAGAATAGTTTTTACATTTGTAAAGGGTTGTAAAAAGAAACAAAACAAAGACGAATATGCAACAGAGACAGCATGTGACTCACTAAACCAAAAATTTTTACTACCTGGACCTTTATAAAAAAAAGTCTACCAATCCTTGGTATAGAATTTTGTCTCGAATTCTTAACTGGGAACAATAGTCTTCATATGAGTTATCCATTGCTGCCCTAAGGCCATGTAACAACCAACCACAAAAAATGCAGGTACATAGAGCATCATAAACATTCATTTTAGCTCACTTGTACTGGGTGGTTCTCAAGTGGGCCCAGGAAGTCTCACTCACACAACTGCAGTAAGCCACAGGCCAGCTAAGCATCATTACAGATCTTGCTCATTTGAGCTGGGCCTTCACAGGCCTAGGGTGTTGGTTGGGAAAACCACGCTGACTCAGCCCTGCACCATGTTGTCTCTCATACTCTTACAGCAGCCTGACCTCGTGGTGTACGAGGGGGAACAGAAGGTCACAAGGCCAAGGCTCAGAACTGGCACCCTATCATTTCTGCTATATTTTATCAGCCAAAGCAAGTCATAGGCCCAGCCTAGAGTCAAAAGGCAAGGGATTAGACTCCACCTCTTAGTGGTAGATGCTGCAAAGTCACATTGCAAAAGAAGGTGAACACTGGAAGGAGAAAATTAGTGGGGCTATTACTGCAATCAAAGCACTACAGTCTTATTTGGGCTATAAAAGAAAGCAGTCAGTTAGTATTACAAACATAGTTGAGGATATCACACAATGGATTTCATGTAGGATTACGAATCTTGCGTAGGATTTTTAGTGGCTTAGCACCACAGTTACTTTCAGAATATTTCAGTAAGTTTGGTTTTTAGCTCTTTATTCATTCTATCAATATTATTTGACAAAATTGATGTTATTTCATTTTCACAGATTTTGTGTAGTGATGTTTAAACAAAAACTTTTCATGTCTGGAAAATGACTTCAACCTCAGATTAGCAAAATGGACTAGGTTTCTCACATAAAACAATTTTCCCAAAGATACAATTTGGAAAGAGATAGGATAATCAAATTATACTTGTGCCTATCTCATGTTTAAATATTTGAAAAGAACTAGTGAAAATTTTTGGATTAATTATAATGTTAATTAAAAACTAATAGTTTGTTCCAAGACTTCAGAGAGCTGAGCTGGTGATTTCCCTCTGAATAACCTGACAAAGACTCTTTATTTTGTACTGGAACATAAAATGACCAGTCCATACTGGATTGCAAGCAAAAGCTCTTGTGTGTGGTACATTAGGAGAAAGTTAATCATGTTAAACACGACAGGACACCTACTTTCCGTCTATGCAATGGAGAAATATAGTCAGATAAAACCACACATCACATTATACAGTGGAATCTAAGGGTTCTTTGATATAGGTTATTCCTGCAAATGCATACAAAATGGAAATACATCTGGCTGGGTAACTGTGTGGAAAATAATATGGTTAATAAACTCTTTTGAAATGTACTTAGTAAGTTCAGGATATTTGTATTTAAATGACATTAGGACCAATATTTGGAACGCTGGCATAAACAGTGATTATCAGTTAAAATTAATTTCTATCTCTTTGGCATCATACCATCATTAAGCTCCCTATCCTCTTTGTAAGACAACAACAAATACTATAAAGAACATTCAGCTTATCAAGCAGAGCATTGAGATGTCCATGTTCAAACTACAGAAACTTAGCAGTCTTAGCAAATTTTAAACTTTTAAGCCCAAAGAAATCTTTGCTGGATAATGTATTGAACCTAATTATGCACCAACCTTTGAAAAGGTTTGTCATTAACATCACAAGAAGACAACCTCAGATCTTATTTATTAACTTCTACCAGATGATATTCAACATAATAATACTCTTCTTCACATGAAAAATAAATCCTTTCCTTATATTGTGTAAATCACCCTGCAACTACTGTGGTTATATCAAAATTCTTATTATACTATAAATAAGCTTAGCAAACTGGATGATTATTCTGTGCTCTCAGTTGAAATAAAAAATAAAACAAATTATTAAACTTTCCAACTGTTCTGTAGAGTCACAGCCATATCTTAAACATGCTGACCAACAGCATTTTCACATGACTCCTGTTTACAAACAGTTAGCTCTGGGATACTAATTTCTATTACAATTAAAAGTACATTTTTACAAACTTACCACCTGTAATATTTGGATACTCAGGCAATATATTCACTAAAGTGCATTTCATGGCACCATCACTTATTTACTTGTATTAAGATACTGATATTGCCTTAATTTTTCTATGTATTCTTTTTCATAATGCATCCTTTCCATATAAAAGGCAGAGGCTGTATAATATTGTGTTTTTAGAGAATAACACCTTTCTATGTTGAAATAGGAAATATTTCATACATGTAAAAATATCTGTAACATATATGTAAAGGACAACAAACACTGATAAAATTGAGTATCTGTGCACTCATAATGCACATTAAGAAACAGTACACTGTGTTCTCTCATCTCTTCCAAATCACATTTAGTTTTATATATTATATGTAAATATGCTAATATACCTTTATTATATAGTTTTACATATTTAATCTCATAATTTTAACTGTCATTAATTCACTAATATTAGACAATCTGAAAATGAGTTAATATTTTTACTTTCTTCTATTGTTTAGTCTAGATCCTTTAGTACTCTGTTAAATGTAGGCAATAAAAATGTGCTCACTTATCTCCCTGTTCCTGATTTTTAAGATGAGACTTTTAATGTTTCACCACTAAATATGACTCTTTTAGTTTTTTTTATAGTTTACTATAAATTGTGAACATGTATTGAATTTTATTTATTTCATTTGGTTAAACTTTACAGGTATTGATACAATATTGTTAATAATGTTTCATTTTTATATCCTCTGTATGCAATATTTCTGCTTTACATTCATAAGTTGTATTTGTTTCTTCTGTTTCTTCTCTTTTGTCTTGATCAATTTTGCGAGATGTATTCATTGGTGCTATATTTTTCAAAGTGGTAATTTCTCACCTTTTAAATAATCTCTAGGGTTGTTTTCTTGTTGTTGTTGGTTTGCTTTCTGTTAATTTCAGATATTATTGCCCCCTTATCTTCCTTCTACTTTCTTTGGGTTTGTTTTCCCATATATTCTTAATTTGGATGGTTAAATCACTAATTTTCAGCCTTTTTTCTTTTCTAATATAATTACTTAAAGTTACAAATTTCCCTTCACATATCATAGAGATAACAAAAAGGACTGGATGTCAAATCAGACTCACATGAAAACTGACTCATCATGCAGAGATTCACTCAGCATGTAGCTTTATTCAGTGCTGGTATCAATAATACTGTATTTAACTTTAAAAACTTGAATTATAATTCATACACTACCATAAAAATTCACCTCTTTCAACTGCGTATTTTCAGTATAATCACAAGGTTGTGCAACCATCACCATTATCTAATTCCAGTACACTTTCATAACCCCAAAAAGCAGCCCTATACCATTAGCTGCCACCCCCCATCCCAGCCCCTGGCAACCACAAAGCTACTTGCCTTTCGGTAACATCGTGGGCCTGGTGGGTGTCGACCAGTTCCTGGTGAAGACAGGCACCATAACGACCTTTGAGCATGCCCACTACACGCACGTGATGAAGTTCAGTGTAAGCCTGGTCTTCAGGCTCGCTGTGGAAGCCAAGAACCCGGCTAACCTGCCCAAACTGGTCAGGTGGAGGGGCTGAAGCCGCAGGCCAAGTCGGATCCCAGGGAGCAGTGCATCATCAAGGAGTCGGGGAGCACATCACTGCAGGTGCCGTTGAGCTGCACCTGGTGATCTGCCTGAAGGACCACACTTGCATCCCCTATCAAGAAATCCAACCATGTCATCTGGTACCGTGAGACCGTCTCCGAAAAGTCGAATGTGCTTTGCCCGTCCAAGACCTGCAACAAGTGCAATCCGTTGCACATGGAAGCGCGGCCCTTCCCCAATGACCTGGCGGTGGACAGCAGGAGCGCGGTGTCCGCCCACCAGGAGGTCAAGTATTGGCCTGGCCAACTACCTGGAAGAGAAGTACGAGTGGGATGTGGCCTAGGCCCGCAATATCTCGTGCGCCGGCACCAGCCCCGATATCCCCACCGACATCACCAGGGGTGTGCAGTCCCTCAACGAGAGCAAGTACAGCGTCGTGGCCGGCCTCCAGTGGGGGCGCTGTGCCAGGAGAACACGCGGGGCGTGCGCTTCGAGGTCCTAGATGCGACGCCGCCCGGGATGCCACTCAGATCGCCCCCACCGTCCGCCCGGCGCCGCCTCTACGCCGCATGCTGACAGCCAGCGCGGGTTCCTGGAGCCCAGTACCTTGCGGAGAGCCGGGGTCAGGAACAAGTGCTTAGTGGCGTCCTGTACAGAAGCGGAGCCGCGTCTTCGAGGAGTCCCAGGTGGCCCGCACCCCCATGTCGTGAAGGCCTACCTGCCAGTCAGCGAGCCCTTTGGCATCACCGCCAACCTGCGGTCCCACACGCGCGGGCGGCCAGGCCTTCCCCCGTGTGTGTGTGTGTGTGTGTGTGTGACCACTTTCAGTCCTGCCCAGAGGCCCCTTCGCCAACACCAGCGCCCCAGCCAGGTCGTGGCGGAGACGCGCAAGAGCAGAGGCCTGAAGCAAGGCAGTCCAGCCGCACAACTTCCTGAACAACTCACGGAGCAGCATCTGCTCCGCCATAAGTGACTGCAGCATCGAGCCGCGAATTCTCCTCAAGACACCGCGAGAACGTCCGGACGCAGTGATGCTCCGCCTACGGGATTTTAGGTTCCACTCGGTGCCACCTCTCAACGTTAAAGCCTGATAACCTTTTCTGCTGACATTTATATCAAGGACTTCCGAGGTAACAGAATTGCCCTCACAGCAGGGATTTATTTGGCAAGTGGAGGGTGTGGGGAGGGGGGATGGGAGACCGTTTTGGACTTTTCATAGAAATTAATTGATAAAATAGTTGGCATTGTGTGTCTGCCTTCTTTTAAACTGGAATTCTGTCGAGATTCTTTTTTTGTGGCGGAGAAATATTCCATTGTATGTATATTCCACATATTGTTGTTGTTTTTTTTTTTTTTTTTTTTTTCCGTACACGGGCCTCTCACCGCTGCGTTCTCTCCCGTCGCAAAGCACAGGCTCCGGACGCGCAGGCCTAGCGGCCATGGCCCACGGGCCCAGCCGCTCCGCGGCATGCGGGATCCTCCCGGACCGGGGCAGGAACCCGCGTCCCTTGCAAAGGCAGGCGGACTCTCAACCACTGCGCCACCAGGGAAGCCCCCCACATATTGTTTTATAAATTCATCAGTAGATGGGTGTTTGGGTTGTTTCCACTTTTGGACTATTATGAATAATGTTGTTATGAATATTCAAGTACAAGTTCTTATGTGGACGTCTGTTTTCATTTCTGTTGAGTCTACACTTCGGACTGGAATTGCTAGGTCATTTGGTAACTTGATATTTAACTTTCTAATTGCCAATTTTTTTCCAAAGCAGCTGCAGGGTTTTATGTTCCAAATGGCAATGTATGAGGATTCTGGTTTTTCTACCCCCTTGTCAACACTTATTAAATTTTGTTATTTTTTTAAACTTTATTATAGCCATTTTAGTGGGTGTGAGGTGGCATCTTATTGTGGTTTTAATTTGCATTTCCCTAATCACAAATGATCAGGATTTGAAAATATGTTTACTGTCACTTGTATGTGTTCTTTGGAGAAATGTCTCTTTAAATCTTTTGCCCGTTTTTAAATTGGGTTGTTAGTCTTTTTCTGTTCTTGAGTCATAATAATTCTTTATATCTTTTAGAAACTAGACCTTTATTAGATATGTGATTTATGAATGTTTTTGCTCATAGTAGGGTTGTGTTTTCTCTTTTTTTGGGAGTTTTTATGTGAGTTTTTAAAAATTGAGCTACAGTTGATGTACAGTGTTTCAGGTGTACAGCAAAGTAATTCAGTTATTTTCACTTTCTTGATAGTGTCCTTTGCAGCACAAAAATTTTTATTTTCATGAAGCCAATTTAATTTTTTAAATTGCTTGTTCCTTTGATGTCATATTTACCCCTTCATTTTCTTATAAAAGTTTTATAGTTTTAGCTCTTGCATTTAAGTTTATGATCCATTATGAGTTAATTTTTGTACATGGTTTGAGGTAGAAATCAAAATTCATTCTTTTACATTCATATATTCAGTACCATCTGTTGATAAAAAGACTATTCTTTTCTCATTGAATAGTCTTTGCACCCTTTTAAAATTCAACTGACCATAAATATGGGTTTATATCAGGAATCTCACTTCTATTTCATTGATCTACATGTTTGTCCTTATGCCAGTACCACACCATCTTGATTATTTAGATTTGTAATAATTTTTGAAATCAGGAAGTATGATTCCTCCAACTTTGCTCTTCTTTTTCAATATTATTTCAGCTAATCTGGGTCCCTGGCATTTCCATGTTATTTTTAGGGTCAGTTTGAGAATTTCTGAAAAACAGCAACAACAAAAAGCTGCTGGAATTTGATAGAAATTGCATTGAACCTATAGATCAATTTGAAGAGTTTTGGTGTCTTAACAAAATTGTCTTAGAATCCACTAACACAGGATATATTTCTATTTATTTAGGTATTTAATTTTTTCAACAGTTTTGTAGATTCTAGTGAAACTTGTTTAACCAAACAAGTCTTGCACTTCTTTAGTTAATTTTATTCCTAAATATTTTATTCTTTTTGATGCCTTTATTAAATTGTATTTTGGATGCCTTTAATTTTCTTGCCTAATGACTCTGGCTCCAATCTTCAGAACAGTATTGAATAAAAGTGGCAAAGTGTAGCTATGATTATCTTTTTCCTGATCTTAGGGGAAAAACTTCATTCTTTCCTGTAATATCTGATGTTAGCTGTGGATTTTTCACCTTTGTGAAGGAAGTTTCGTACTGTTCCTATTTTGATGAGTGTTTTTATCATGAATGGGATTGAATTTTGTCAAACACTTTTTCTGCATCTATTGAAATGTGTGGTTAGTATTGCATTGATTGATTTTCATACGTTGAAACATTTCTGGAATACATCTCACTTGGACATGATGTATAATTCTTTTTATATGCCACTAGATTTGGTTTGGTAGTATTTTTGAGGATCCATGTGCATAAGGAAATATTTTGTGTATAATTTTATTTTCTTATAATATTTTGTCTGATTTTGCTGTCAGGATAATATGGGGCTCATAGAATGAGTTGGCAAGTGTTCTCTCCTCTTCTGTATAATTTTTGGCAAAGTTAAAGAGGCATCACTGAGGCATTCTTTAAATATTTGGTGATATTCACCAGTGAAGCCATTTGGCCAAGGCCTTTTCTTTGCGGGAGGATTTTTTATTACTGATTTAATTTCTTTACTTGTTATAGTTCTGTTCAGATTTTCTGTTTTTTCTTGAGTCAATTTTGATAGCTAGTGGCTTTCTAAGAATTTGTTCATTTCATCCAGGTTATCTAATTTATTGGTAGAATCTTGTTTATAGTATTCCCTTGTAAACCACTCTGTAAGATAGTAATACCCTTCTTTCATTCTTGGTTTTAGTACTTGGAGTACTGTCTTTTGTTTTGTGTTCCCTTGGTTAGTACTCATGGGAGAAATGGCTACTCAGGTCCTTTGCCCATTTTGTAATCAGATTATTTGTTTTACTGCTGGTGAATTGTATGAATTCCTTGTGTATTTTGGATATTAACCCCTTATCAGGTATATGGTGTGCAAATATTTTCTCCCATTCTATAGGTTGCCTTTTCATTATGTTGATTGTTTCTTTTGCTGTACAGAAGCTTTTTTATTTATTTATATTTATTTTTTAAACTTTTTATTTATCACTTATTTTGGTTGTGTTGGGTCTTCGTTGCTGTGTGCAGGCTTTCTCTAGTTGCATTGAACGGGAGCTACTCTTTGTTGCAGTGCACGGGCTTCTCATTGCGGTGGTTTCTTGTTGTGGAGCACGGGCCCTAGGCACGCGGGCCTCAGTAGTTGTGGCACATGGGCTCAGTAGCTTGTCACACGGGCTTAGTTGCTCTGTGGCATGTGAGATCTTCTCAGACCAGGGATCGAACCCATGCCCCCAGCATTGGCAGGTGGATTCTTAAGCACTGTGCCACCAGGGAAGTCCCTGTGCAGAAGCTTTTTAGCTTGATGTAGTCCCATTTGTTGATTTTTGTTTTAGTTGGTTGTGTTTTTGGTGTCATAGCCAAAAGGTCCTTACAAGAACAATGTCAAGGAGCTTTTTCCCTGTGCTTTCTTTTAGGAATTTTATGATTTCAGGTCTTACTTTTAAGTCTTTAATACATTTCAAGTTAATTTCTGTGAGTGATGTAAGATAGGGGTCCAGTTTCATTCTTTTGTATTTAAATATCCAGTTTTCCCAGCAACATATATTGAAGAGATTATCCTTTCCTCATTGAGTAGCTTTGGCTCCCTTGTCAAATATTAATTGATTATATATGCATGGGTTTATTTCTGGATTCTCTGTTTTGTTCCACTGATCTATGTGTCGGTTTTCATGCCAGTACCATATTGTTTTGACTGTTAGAGCTTTGTAACACAGTTTGAAATAAGGAAGTGTGATGCCTCTAGCTTTATTCTTCTTTGTCAAGATTGCTTTGGCTATTAGGAGTCTTTTGATGTTCCAAATGAATTTTAGGATTTAAAAAAAATTTCTGTGAGAAATGCTATTGGAATTTTGATAAGAATTGAATTGAATGGACATTTTAACAATATTTACTCTTCTCAACCATGAAGAGTAACTCTTTCCGTTTGTTTGCGTTCTTCAATCTCTTTCATCAATATCTTACAGTTTTTGGTATATAGATGTTTCAATTCCTTGGTGAAATTTATTCCTAAATATTTTGTTCTTTTCATGCTGTTGTAAATGAGACTGTTTTGTCTGACATAAATATATATGAGGTCATAAGATATATATATATGATCAGCTACCTCTGATATCTCTTGGTTTCCATTTGCATGGAATATCTTTTTTCATCCCTTCACTTTGAGCCTCTATGTGCCCTTAAAGCTGAAATGAGTCTCTTGTAATAGGATATATATATATAGTTGAGTCTTGTTTTTTTTTTAATTTGCTCAACTCTGTGCCTTTTGATTGGAGAGTTTAATTCATTTACATTTAAAGTGATTATTGATAGGTAAGGATTTCCTAATGGCATCTTGTTGATTGTTTTCCGCCTGTTTTGTAGTTCCTTTGTTCATTTCTTCCTCTCGCTGTCTTCCTTATCGAATATAGCGGTATACTCTGACTCCCTTCTTTTTTTCTTTTGTGTATCTGTAATACTATAGGTTTTTGCTGTGTGGTTACCTTAAGGCTTAAATGAAACGTTTTATAGATATAACAGTCTGTTTGGAGCTGATAGCAACTAAATTTCAATCACATACAAAATCTCTGCCCTTTTATACCCTACCCTCCACATTTTGTGTTTTTGATGTCACAATTTGCATCTTTTATATTTGGTATCTATTAATAAATTATTGCAGTTATAGCTATTTTAGTACTTTTGCCCTTTAACTTTTATTCTAGGGTTAAGTGATTAATATGCCACTGTAGTACTGGAGTATTCTACATTTGAATATATACTTACTTTTACTGATGTGTTTTATATTTTCATGTTTGTGTGTTGCTAATTTGTGTTCTTTTAACTTGAAGAACTCCTTTCAGCATTTCTTGTAAAGAAAGTCAAATGTTGATGAACTCCCTCAGCTCTTGTTTGGGAAACTCTTTCTCCTTCATTTCTAAAGGACAACTTTGCCAGCAAAGAAGCTGAGGTCCTCTGCAGAGCAGGCCACTGTAAAGCATGATCATTGCTGCTGCATGACTGATACTGGTAGCCTCTGCCATTCTTCCTTGTGCCAAGCCATCTTTATACTTCTCAGCTTTGCTGATCTCTGGGTGGGATGAAACCAAAGATGGTCCTTTGTGCAGTGCCCCAAAAGGGTGGGGAAGCTGGTTGCTCACCCTTTCCTAGTGAGAGGAACTATTTCAGACCAGAGAGTTCCCTCTTGGCACTGAGCAGTGTGGACCTAGGGGGTGGGATAATGCAGACAAAATGAAACTGTCTTCCTTTCCTTTTTGTGTGGTCATTCTCTGTTGTTGTTGTTGTTGTTCCACTGTGTTGCTGAAATTTTTTAAGTGGACTCTTGAGCTCTCCCAGAGCTACTTTTGTTTGTGGATAGCTGTCTAATTGTTGAAGTTTGTTGGATGGAGTCTAGGGTCTCCTACGCCACCATTTTGGTGATGTCACTCTGGATGATCTCTCTGCTTTTAATAGCTGCATGCTATTTTGAATACCTTCTTGTGAGAGTTAAGCCAAATGAAAAACACGGAAAACATCTAAAGATATTCTACTGTGGGTTTTGTTTAATATCAATATTTTAGTTGCTTTTTCAAGGACAGCACTTTCACAACATAGTTTTGTACATTATTTTGCTTATTTTAAAAATGAATATTAACTGTTCACTGGAATTTTTGTTTTCTTTTAAAAAGACAATGCCACATCACAAGCTTTGGTTTTATTTGGTGCCCCTAAGGAAGCTGTTGAGATTATTCTTGAAAATAAAATGACAAATACTGAAGGTAAGGACTGAATCTAAATTGTATAGTAACCTATATAAGCTATATTTATATTCACTCATTAGTTTGTAATGTCAGTGTTAAATTTTTATTAAGAAATACACTGTAAATATCATTAATAGTTAACAGAGTAATGATATATAAGAATATAATATTTTAATAAATTTTATTAATAGTATATTGTTAATTAAAATTTGGTTCATAAGAATTGTTTACAATTTCAGAAATGTATGAATTTTTGAAATAAACATTTTCTTTATCCTTCATGCCAGGACTGGCAAGTGCTAGAAGCTTTCTAGTTCATTGAGAATATGTTTCTTAGAAGAAAAAGAATAAGGACTAATGTTTTTGGTGTGTGAAATCCGGAATTAAAAATTGTTTATTGAAAATCCATGAAACATTAGCTCAGAAAGTGTTTCTGGTATCTTATGTTGTAAGAAGTAGAAAGAGATGATGAAATGTATACATTTTATGTATAGAGTTTCATATTTGTTTCTTCTCAGATCATTCTGGTGGAGAACTCCATATTTATTA
Organism: Monodon monoceros; assembly: GCF_005190385.1. NCBI lineage: Eukaryota > Metazoa > Chordata > Mammalia > Artiodactyla > Monodontidae > Monodon > Monodon monoceros. Next base: position 39,979,142 of record NW_021703765.1, read on the forward strand.
AAATATTTAATCTAAATTTTGGTAAATCTCTGCTCTGCAGGTTGTTAGTTTGACAGGATAAAATTGGTATAAGTTACCCTTCTGATTATTTATCTGTTTCTGTTCAATAGAAATCTTGAATAGAATTTTAATGTTCTGGCTTAGAGTTTATTGCCCAATGTTAGTTATGGGCCATAGTTAGTTTTAGACAAATGTTTTAAAATATCAAATTATTGATTTATTAACCAATTAATTCAAGACACTGGAATATACATGTGCTATTAGGGTGCAGAGATATTTAAGAAATGATTCTTATATGGAATGTATAATCTTGCAAGCCAAATAAAATATAATTATACACCAATTAGTACAAAACAATAGAAATGGATGGTTGTATAGAGTAACAACAAAGATGACACAAAGTATTTAAAAGGTTCTGCAGCCAATTCCAGTTTGTGACCATGGGGTTTCCCCACCACTAAGCCATTCTTGGACACCAGCTGGATGTCCTACAATTCAGTTCAATTCTAACATCAGCTACCCAGAGTTAGTGTCAGATCCCATAGGTTAAGGGCTTAGTCCTACAAGTCTACCCCCTTGCCCCACTTCAGATGCCAGTCAAAAGCCCAGTTTGTCACCTGTGCTTCTGACCAACCACTATAGATTGGTGGTTCCAATTACACCCCTCCCTGCCTTGGTTTTGACTAATCTGCTAGAGTGGCTCACAGAACTCAGAGAAACATTTTATTTAGTAGATCACTGGTTTATTATAAAAGGATATAACTCAGCAACAGCAGATGGAAGAGATGCGTAAGGCGAGATATGGAGGAAGGGCACAGAGCTTACATGTCCTCTTGAAGTGTGCTGGTCTCCCCAAATCTTTATGTGTTCACCAGCCCAGAAGCTCTCCGATCCCTGTCCTTTTGAGTTTTTATGGAGTCTACGTTACATGGGCAAGATTGATTAAATCATTGGCCATTGGCTATTGATGCACCCTGCAGCACCTCTCCCCTCCCTAGAGGTCGGGGCGGGACTGAAAGTTCCAACTCTGTAATCACAAGATTGGTTCTCCTGAGTCCCCATCCTTAGGTGGGGTCCAAAAGTCACCTCATTAACATAACAAAGGACACTTTCATTGCTCTCATCAGTTAGGAAATTACAAGGGTTTTAGGAACTCTGTGCTACAAACACATGAAGAGCAAATATATATTGCTTATTCTAAATCACAGTATCACAGTAGTGTATGACAAATGAATACTGTGGACAAGAATCTTTAGTGTTTCGAGTAACACCAGTTTGTATGGCCTCTAAGAATTAAGAGGATTGTTAATAGATAAGGACGGATTTGAACTGAATCTTGAAGGACGTATTTGTATATGAAAAGAAACGTGAGGAGGGAAATTAAGCAAGAACCACAGAATGAGTCAAATAATGTGATGAAATAACACAAAATACAGAAAAAATAGATTACTTTGACTATAGCATAGGAAAAATTCAGAAATTTAAAGATAATTGGTTAAAATAAAGCTAGAAGTGATTGAGGGGCAGTCAAGAAGCATTTTGAATTTCAGACTCAAAAGTGTGAACTTCATTATTGCTCAGTCTCTGGTCCTATATAGATTCGATTGGAGATATTATGTTACCAAATTCTTTGCTTGAAAGTATGAGTCTGAGTGCACTATGCAGAATTATTTGGTTACAGAAGGAAATATGGAAACTATTCACCTAAACAAATAAGCTGCTGGATAGTTCTCCAGAAAAGATAGGTTTATTTGGGGTCAGCAGATTTGGGGTGTGAAACCACAGTGAGCCATGTGCAAGTTCCCTCGAGGCAAGAGAAGGAGAACTCTTTTATATAAGGGAAAAGGAAGTTGGGAGGGCTATAGTAAACAAAGAGCTCATGGCTTTTCATTGGCTGAGTCCTTGCCAGGAAGGAAGAGGAGTCCTCCTTCTTGTTGGGCTCTGTTATCATCGCAGGGTATGAGAGCTCCCCCTGCTGGTCTCTTGACTTTAATTGCGGTTTCTGTTTATTAATTGCTATAAAAACGATTATCTTATTATGGTTTGTGCTTAAGGTAATAAGGGTTTGATCTATGAATGATAAACGGATATGAAAGATAGGAATTAAAGAGATTACAAAGGAGTTGTTAAGATTTGGTAAACCGACTGGGTATATTGTTACAGGAACTTTTTGAAAAGGAGGATTCAACAATGGTTTAACTGTTGCAAACTTTGATAATGGGAACAGAGAAGTAAGAAAGGAAAGAAATGGAATGAAGATGAGTTTAGTTTTAGAAATACTGGCTTTGCGGATGGGTTTGGTCCTTTTAAGACTACCTCTGGCTTGCTGTCCTTGACAAAGTCCAAATGTTTAATACCAAGTATATTGGAGATGGGCCTGAAACCGAAATTTTCATCTTGGTATGTCTTTACTCTCTGATCAGTCTTTTATTTGCCAAATAGTTCCTGGTTATCGACTGTGCCAGACACCATGCTCACTGTTTGGAATGTATCAGATCCCTGCCACCCTGCCACCTCCCTCTGTACATCTCCCTAATCTTTTCCAGCTCTATATCTGGTCATACAAATGTGCTTATTTTCCTCTGTAGCCTTTCTGACTTTGGCATTTTAGTTTACTGATGTCATGAATTTATTTCCTTGTTTGTGGTATATCAATTTCTCAAAGAGTACATTCTAATTTTAATTCTCTTCCTCCCATACTGCATAGGATCTAGCAAGTCCATCCTTCCCTTCCCTACATTCAGTGCTAGGCTTGGGCTCTAGGAAGGACAGGTTTTGGAATACATTTGGCAAGGAGTTCAGTGTAAAGTTAAGTCTAAAGATGTTTACTTAGGAGTCAAGCACTCAGAGGAGATGACCAAGGGAGAGACTATAAAGGGGAAAGATTATTTCTTACCAAGTAGTCATGATTAAGGAATATGAGGAGAAATAGGCAATGAGGAAGTAAAAGAAAGCTATTAAAGAAGAACATTTCAAAGAAGTATTTTCTACTATATTCTGTATAATGAGTTAAAAGAGAAGGAGAGTGGTACAAGGTTATTGAATTCTGTCACTAGGGAATGGCTGGTGGTCTTTGTAATCAAACAAATTTGTTGAGGTAAAATTTAAGTATAATAAAATCTACTCATTTTAAGTATACAGTTCAATGACTTGACAAATGTATACATCCATTTAACCACCGTCTTAAACAGGATATAGATACTCTTTTCAGAAAGTTCATTCATGTTCTTTGTGGTCACTGTCTCTTCACTCCACCCCTCATACCCACTGATATGATTTTAGTTTTAACATTTTAAAATTTTAAATAAGTGGAATCATTCCATTTGTGCTCTTTTGTGTCCAGTTTCTTTCAAAGACTCAGAAAGAGGTCTGTGAGATTCATCCATATTGTTGAATATATTAGTAGTTTCAATGTTGCATATATTAGTAGTTGTTCATTTTATTACTCAGTATTATTCCCTTGCATGAGTGCTGTATAGTTTATCTATTCAACCACTGATGGAAATTTGGGATTTTCTAATTTGGGGCTATTATAAATAAAGCTGTTATGAATATTTACACACAAGTCTTTTTATAGATGGATTTTTATTTATCTTGGGTAAATACATAGAAGTGGAATGCTGAGTCATATGATAAGTGTATGCTTAACTTTTATAAGAAATTTCCAAACTATTTTCCAAAAGTCATTTACAGTTCCACCAGCAATATATGAGTTATAGTTGTTCTATATCCTCACTAATATGGGCTTTGCCAGTCTTTCAAATTTTAGGCATTCTAGTGATTGTGAAGTTGTACTGCACTGTTAATTAAATTTGCATTTTTCTGATGATTAATGAAGCTGAGCATCTTTTTACATGCTTATTAGTCATTTGTGTATTGTCTTTTGGAAGATTCCAAGTCTTATGCCCATTCTTTATTGGGTTGTCTTCCTATATAGGAAGTTGTAAATTTTCTCTGCACATTCCAGATATAAATCATTTGTTGGATATATACATGTTTTCTCCCACTCTCTTGCTTGTCGTTTCATATTGTAATATCTTTTTGAGGCATGATGAATGTTTTGACTTTGATGAAGTCAAATTTATTTTTTTAATGTTTCTCTCTCCCCTCCCTTCCTTCCTTCTTTCTTGCCTGTATTTTAAAAATACTTTTCTATTATGTCCTGGCCTATATTGTTTCCGATGGCAAATGTAGCAGTTACTCATATCCATGTCCCCTATATGTAATGTGTCCTTTTGTTATCTGGCTGCTTTAAAGATTTCCTCTTCAATTGGTTTTCAGCAGTTTGGCTATGATGTTCCCAGACATAGTTCTCTTTATATTTTAATTGTATGAGATTTGTTGAGCTTCTTGGATGTGTGAATTGATGTTTTTCATCAAATTTTGAAAATTTTTTGGCTGTTATTCTGTTATTTTTCACTCCAAATTTCATTCTCCTCCTCTTACAGAACCTCAACTTCACATGTGTTGGACTGATGGATTTTTTCCTACAATTCCTTGAGGATCTGTTCTTTTTTGTTCATTTTTCTTTCTCTTCTTCAGATTGGATAATTTTTTTTAATTTATTTTATTTGTTTATTTTTGGCTGCATTGGGTCTTCGTTGCTGCACCTGGGCTTTCTCTAGTTGCGGCGAGTGGGGGCTTCTCTTGTTGTAGGACACAAGCTCTGGGCATGCAGGCTTCAGTAGTTGTGGCACACAGGCTCAGTAGTTGTGGCTCACGGGCTCTAGAGCACAGGCTCAGTAGTTGTGGTGCACAGGGTTCGTTGCTCTGCGGTATGTGAGATCTTCCTGGAGCAGGGCTTGAACCTATGTCCTCTGCACTGGCAGGCGGACCCTCAACCACTGCACCACAAGGGAAGTCTCTAGATTGGATAATTTTTATCAATTAATCGGCCCATTCATTCTTTACTCAGGGAAAGGTCTCCTTCTCCCTTCCCCCACCCCCAGTGTATAACAAAACTAAAAGGAACTTTGTTTTTCACAAAAAAAGTTAAAGGTACTTTCTGTTTATCACACAGAGGCTTTGCAAGGAGAAGAAATTATTGCTAAACTTAAGAGCACTAGCTTATTCTACATTTTGGGAAGAAAATCAAGATGTTAAAAGGAATAATCAAATGTGGAAAAGAAATCTGTGTTCAGATAAGTTTTTTACTCAGAGTGCTGAGGTCAGATAAAGGAATGATACAGTAACTGGGGTGATGGATGTAAAGGAATTACATATTAAAATCAGAAGAGAAGGAAGGATGGTAGTGATAAAATCTTAAATTATTGGGCCTGTGTGAGTAACTAATTATGTAAGGATCAAATTCATGGAGCAAGGAGAGTTGACAGTTAATGAACATAAACTGCCATTTGCCTGCACAGTCAGGCTGACGGTATTTTTTCTCAAACGAAAGTTTCATGTTGCAGTCTCAACAAACCTCAGCTCTGGCCTAGGTCCAGCAGGATCTTGCTCTTATGCATTGATTCTGAGCGAGGAAATTGGAGTTGGGCAGATTTTTAGAGCGAGTGAGTGTCCTGCCTGAGCTTAATTCTTTAAATACTCACCCTGATCCTTTGTGCACAGGCTTCATGAGGAGGAGCTCTATCCATTTATGTTTAACTGAAACTGTGGCTTCATTGTATCATGGAATTTTAGGTGAAAATGATCTTATATAACACCCTGCCAACTAGTTCATTTATTCAGTGAGAAATCTGAGGTTAGCAACTGAGTAGTTTTAGCTTAAAAAAGCACAGTTACTTATCAGTCAAGTTGAAAAATGAGTGACCATGGACACCTAGTTTTGTGACCTAAGTGTATCTATAATGTGGGCAAAATTAAAAAGAAGTGGAAAGGAAAGTTTTAACTTACACTGTGCATGTATTAGAATAAAGCAGTAATAAGAACTCCTGAATTCTTGTTCTTTCTTGTGCTGCTTGTGATGCCATGTCTTCTGTAGACTTTCAGTGCAAAATTTAACTTCACAGTATTTCATTTTCCCCACTTAACCATATGTAAAATGTTAATCCTAAACCATGGAGTGTGGTGGAAATTAATTAATACTCACCTAGTAGGTTGAGAATGGCACACGTAGAAAAATGTTAAATGAGTCATTGCTATCCTTGTTTTCTCCACATTTAATGAAGCAAAACAATGCTTTTGAGTATAAGGGCAATTCCCTGGTTGCTAAATGTACTATATTAAAACCTTATTTCTTGGGGAAGGGCAACATGCCCTTATCAGGACGTTTGGATAAGAGATCAATATGTACTTTTTACCAGCTTATTTTTTGGTCCTTTGTTACAGAGATGAAAAAAACTATATATATATATATATATATATATATATATATATCTGTGTATGAACTAAAGAGGTAAAATGGAATATAACACAAAAAAATAGTCATACTGAGTATATGCGTTCACTATGGTCAAACCATAGTAAAATACATTAGAATATCAGCATTGATATCTTGAAGGAACATTTGAATTTCAAAAACAAGTGATATGTGAAACTTTTGAGAGGTGCCCTGAAATATATTTTAAGAACTGCTTCTCTTTATTTTGCCACATTAAAAAAAATATAAAAACAACCTTCATGGTATTGCTTACACCCTAAAGCCAGAGAAATATAGTTCAAGTCCCAGCTCTCCCACATCCCAGCTCTGTGGAATAGGGCACTTTATATAACCTCTCTAAGCTCTGATTTCCTCACATGTGAAATCAAGAGAATAATCCCATTTCATAAGATTGTTGTGAGGATTAAATAATATGTGGCATCAAAGATACTTAGCACAGGGTTTCCCTGGTGGCGCAGTGGTTGAGAGTCCGCCTGCCGATGCAGGGGATGCGGGTTCGTGCCCTGGTCTGGGAAGATCCCACATGCCGCGGAGCGGCTGGGCTCGTGAGCCATGGCCGCTGAGCCTGCGCATCCGGAGCCTGTGCTCTGCAACGGTAGAAGCCACAACAGTGAGAGGCCCGCGTACCGCAAAAAAAAAATAAAAAACAAAACTTAGCACAGTTCCATGTTTGGCACATATTTTAGTGCTCAAAACTGTATATATATATATATATATATATATATATATATTTCTATGTGGGCTATTATTTTATATATGGGATATGAATATATATGGAATAGAGTAAACACTTATAAATTAAACACATGCCATTTTGACAGAGATTGCATTTTTGGAGGAGGATATTATGAGATATCATTTAAAGATATTTAAAAGATTGCAGTTTAAATGAAGCTATCTAAAATATTTACCATCTCTGTGTGTTGACATTGAAACAAAAGGCACAGACTGGAGACAACAGCATTACTCTGTGTTCCTCAAGGTTAACTGCAATGAGGACATCAGACTGTTCTTATTGAGGCACCGAGCCTATTCTGTGTCTTGCATTTAAGATCAGTGATTGCAGCTGTAATCCAGACCAGTAGAGTCCTTAGAGGCAAAAAGACTGCAAGTAAGCGCTTTGGTGGAGTCTTCACGGACAACTTTGCTGTGCTTCTGCAACCTTCAGTTGATTCGGAACATGCCAGGGTTAGAATCACTGAGGCACATCAGACTGAGTGGATTTTATGATGAGTACAACTTGAATGCCATAGTGAGAACATCAGTCACTCTTTACATGAGACTTCAATTTTTAGAGATGGAAGGTAGAAAATGAGGTTATTATGAGGATGATAGGGACCCGCTTTTACTTTTTTTCAGCAAGAGAAACCATGCTGGATTTAAGGAAGAAGTTCTTCAATGCCTGAGTGGTTAGATATTATTTACATTGGAACATGTGGGGCCTCTTTAAGGGGAGAATTTAAAATACATGTCAAAGTCATGTTTTAAGTGATTCAGGATCTATTTAGAAAAATGGATTAACTGGTTTCTACCTTTTTTCTTTATTTTTTCATGATGCTATGGAACACTTTAACTTTTTAACTTGCTTGAAGTTTTATTCTTCTTAGATTTATTTTTGTTTGTTACAGTTTAAGTTATAAATGATCATTTTATTTTAGCTTTCAGATTATTTGAAGGTTAATTCTATAATTCTCTGACATTTATCAATCTGTTGATTAAAGAAAGTTTGAGTGTTAGTACTAGTAAAGCAGAATACTTTTTGTACATTCTGAACATCAGGGTTTACTATTCTGTATATGACTGTGAACTGATGTCCTCTGTCTGCTTTATCTATAGGGGTGAATGCAGGCATTTACTTTAGCCACCCATGCCGACGTAAAAGCTGTGCTTTAGTAAACATCCCAGCACCATGTGTCAACAAAATGATTTCACACATTGAAGATGTGGAGTCTAAAATACAGAAGCATCTGAAACAGGTAAGTGATAATTAACATGCTAACATTTTTGTAAGCACTATAGGGCCTATAAGGGTCTGTTACTTAAAGAACCCGGGGAATTATTTTTTTTTCTGATGATTCTTGGACTACTTTATAGAATCTTGGCTCAGTTACATAATTTACTAATCTAGACATGTTTTTGATAGTGTCATTTCAGAAGGGTGAAATGACCTTATTAAATAGATTTTTTTTTCCTATGTGTTTGTTCTTTATCCACAGGCAATCATGCTAAGTAGTAATTTCCATAGCCAACTTGACTAGTAAATTAAATAGCATTTACATCCTTTTTAGGGACACTAAACTGATTAGATGATTAGCTGAGTACATTGGTGTATAAAAGGACAGAATGCCCTCTTTAATGAGTTATATTGTTCTAAAGAAATACTCAACAGGTCTGTTAAAAGAGAATATAATGATTCTTCCTTTGTCTTTTTAAACTGATGAAGTTTGCCTTTATTATTCTGAAGGGAGTTCAATCTTGAAATCTCTGAAACTTTCAGTTATTTTCAAAGGATGATTTAGGAATGATTAAAAAACCTTCTCATACATTTTATTAATATTATGTTTCTAAGCAATTAATGCACAACTATGCTGCCCAGACAGGAAGATAAGTTTGTCAGAGATTTGTGCTATTTCCCTTCCTTCACCGCTGTTACTGGATCTGGCTCTGAGAGAGTTCTGATGGGCCCTCATCATGCTTGATCTAGGGTGTAGTTTCCTTCCAGAGGCATTAGAGTGCCGTCTTTAAGATCACAGCCCTTAGAGCCATATATTCTGTGAACTTAGATGGGAATCGTGATAATAATATTGTGTTAGATAAAGTGCTAGCATATGATATTAGCTATGTGTATTGTTATTTCTACAATATTATTTATATCATTCTGTATTAGTATTATATTTATCTCTGTTGCTTTTTTGTTTCCCCAAACCAGAATACCCCTTCACAGAATGCTTTGCAGGTCACAGGTCTAATGGTGGCCTGGGCCTTGAAGAGTATATTAAATAGATAGAAGAGAATTAATATTAATTAATATGATATGCTGTACACATCACATGTGTTTTAATTAACAATTATGCATGTTGTTAAAAATGATGAAAATAGATTCACAGGTATTTTAATAAACAATTATAGTAACTGTACTATAATAGCTATTATAAACCATTGTAATAACTCAAAACTGTTGTTGAATTGTTAATGTTATGTCTAACTGATAGATGGGGAAATAATAATTTAAAGTAGTTGAGAATCTTGTTCAAGGTCATGACAGAATTGGGATTTGAACACACTCCCTCTTTTATCAAAGCCCATGTTCATTACCCAATCCTGCTTGGGATTCTGAGCAGTTAATGAACTGTTAAACACTATGGATAAGGCACCAGCTAAAATATTACCTTAGATAAAAGTAATTCACAAAATAAGCTAAGTTATTTTATAGCTTATCTTCAGGAAAACTGAAAAACCAGCCTTTTTGTGTAAATATATTATGTAAATGAGCCAGCTGCTATTAAGTTTGTCCATCCACTCATAGACGTTTAACTGCAATTCTGAATCTTGAAAAGAAAATTTTTCAGAGTAGAGTTACTGTGAACATTTTATCTATACTTCTTTTTGCAAAGAATGAGAAGACATGGAAAAATGATGGAAATAATCACCTGGATAACTTCCTATACAAATAAGAGTTTTTGTTTTATTTTTCTTCCACCTGATTCTCCCAGACTGCCTAGAATAGAGATAGTTTTATTTAATTTGGAATGATCTCTACTAAATTGAAAATTTCTTCTTCATTTAATCAATACAAGTCATTAAGATGCTACTATGATTTAAAAGAATGGCTTAGAGAGAAAGTATTTAGAAATCATTCTTTAAAATATAAAGAATATATTGTACAAAAATAATAACTGTATCATTAATAACAATGATAATAAAGCTAATGTTTATTAAGTGCTTACTGTATGTCATAGGCTGTATTAAACACTTAATATGCATGATTTTATTAAATCTTTATGGAAGCCTTGTGTGGTAGAAAGTGCCATTATCCCCAATTATGGATGAGGAAAATGATTGCAAAGGTTGATTTCTCCTTTCTCCCAGAGCTAGCATCCAGACTAGGTGTGTCTGAGACCTATGACCACTCTATTCACCACTGTACTGAGTCATCTCTATGCCTGAAGGCATGTCAGCTATGAGGACCCAATAACATAAATGTTAAAATGCTTATACTTGGAAAACGTTGCTTTGCTTCCACCATTTTGTATCCGTTTTTAACTCCGAAACCTAATGTTTGATCGTCTGACCCTCTTGACCGAATACTTTGAGTTCTCTCATTCTGTTAATTCTATTTCATTTGAAACTTCAAACCTGACACATGTACCATTTCCCATTCTATCATACCCATTTTCTTTTACTTCCTCGCCTAACCAGTTCATCTCTTAAAACACTCACCAATTGGTATATTTGGTCCTTTATTTCTTTATCCTGCCGTCCTTTTAGTCTGACAAAGTGCCAAATCTAATGAGCTCTCTCTGATGGTCAGCCATCTTCACTCCTACACCCAGGCTGCTGAATAGTGATGGAGAACATTACACAATAATCCAAATCTGAGATATTATGCATTCATGGTTTCCAACCTCAATGGGACCTTTCATAGTGCTCTGATATTATTCTATTTGTCAATCAGAACTTCCCCTAGTATTCTTTGGTGGCTACTCTAGTCCTCTCTTTTGTTCAGGTTTCCAAATCCTCCACCTCACTACTCAGTCATCTCTTACTTCCCAAAGAAAATAGGAGATAAAATAATAGAAATGCCTCAAACCCCTGTTATCTCACCTATGCACGTCCTTGAATTCCACAAACATAATTCCCTTTGTCCTTCCATGGAAGATTCCACTGCCCCCCCCACAATGGCTCTCCCTTCACCTGTGTTCTGTCTTGTGCCTTCGCAAGGATCTTGTTCCATCAGGCGTTGTTCCAACCATCCTATGTTCCAAATCTCCTTTTTTATTAACTCCTGTCAACGTTTAAAATATTGACATTTCTCCTGTTTTCAAGAAATTTTTTCATCCCATACATCCCTTTAAATATATCCCCTTTTCACTTTCTCTTCTCATTCCATGAAACATCTGAAAAGAGTTGCCTAAATTTACTATCTCTGATCCCTCACCTCCCAGTTACTCATTTATTCATTACAATCTATATTTGGTCCTCATTATTCTAATGAAAATATCTTCAGAACAATAACCACTGTTTTTCCTGTTATCTATTGCTACAAGCATGTGCACGTGCACACACACACAAACACACACACTCTAAAACTTCATGGCTAGAACAAGCATTTATTTGGTTACCGTTGAGCAGTTTGTTCTGGGCTCAGCTGGATAATTTTGTTGGTTCTTGCCTGGGGCCAATCATGTGGCTGCACATATCTGCTAAGTCAACTGGAAATAGTGATAAGAATGGCCTCGCTCACATGCCTGGTGGTTGGGAGAGTATTTTAAGAGGACAAATCTCAATGGGTAAGTGCTTAGTAAAGCTTTGCTTGTGTTATGTTTGCTCAAGTCCCACTGGCCAAAGCCAAGCCTTTAATCAGTCCCCCTGTTAATCCAGTAGAGTATTAGAGAAAATGTGGATGCCAGGAGACATGATTCTTTGGGAACTATTTATGTAGCAATCTATTAGCTAGTCCATTGGCAACATGATGAACCATCCATCCAAATGCAAACTATAATCACCAGCTCCCCAAAAGTTTTATTCCATAATGGTATCATGCAGACGTCCATGGTGACACATACTGCAAAAGATCTGACGCAGGCAGTATTTCTTAGGTGCAGCTTCTTTTTGACCCAGAAATATATGAATTAAAATGAGAAGTTAAATACTGTTCCTGCATACTTAGCATATAATGGTGAAGCAGGTACAGAATCATCACAAAAAACATTCTCATTTACGTAAGGGGAGGAATGAAAGGCACATAGCTTTCACTAATGCATAAAATTTTGAAATTTATCAGAGCACATGATGTTAGGTCTACCACACCTGGAACCAAGGAATGTTTCTTGGTTTAGGACTCAGTTCTGCTTCCTGGGAATAGTTTCTGAATTTGTTGTTCTACGTGTCTCTTTAATCTACTGTCTGAGCTCTTTGCTCTTTGATTTTCATAATAGACCTGAATAGCTATCTCAGGCTTTTTCCTGTATTAGTCTGCTCATGCTGCCATAACAAAATACCATAGACCTTGTGGCTTAAACAACAGAAATTTATTTTCTCACAGTTCTTCTAGAGGCTGGAAGTCCAAGGTCAAGGTGCTGTCAGGGTTGATTTCTATTGGGGAATCTCTTCCTGGTTTGTAAGCAGCCTCCTTCTCACTGTGTCCCCACATGGCCTTTCCTCTGTGCCCATATGTTGAGAGAGAGCTCTGGTGTCTCTTCCCCTTCTTATAAGAACACAGGTGTTATTGTATTGGGACCCCACCCTTGTGACATCATTTAACTTTATCTGCTAATATAGTCACATTGGAGATTAAGGCTTCAACATATGAGTTTTGGGCACAGACAGCTCAGTCCATAACACTGCCATAATAAGCTGGAAGCTCAGAAACTTTTTTGTATTTTGAACTCTCTCTTGTTTTTTAGGCCAAAATGTTTCAATTCTCCTAAGAACTTCAGGGTTTCATATTAATCTCATGGGGTTTAACCCCACAACTTAAAAGCTGTGGCCATATTCTTTTTTTTTTTATTTAACATAATTTCTTTTAGTTAGGTAATTTTTTATATTCTCCTAAATAGTATTGTTTTTTTAAAATAAACTTTATTTTAGAACAGATTGAGACGTCTAGAAAAATTGGGATGATGATACAGAGATTTCATATATACTTACATTGCATAATCTCTTACATTAGTGCAGTACATTTGTAGTATGGTACATTTGTTGTAATTAATGAACCAGTATTTGTACATTATTACTAACTGTAGTTCATACTTTATTTTAATTTCTTTAGGCTTATTTGAGATGAAATTCATGTAACATAAAATTAACCGTTTTAAAGTGAACAACTTGGCAGCATTTAGTACATTCGCAAAGCTGTGCTGTCACCACTTCTATGTAGTTCCAGGACATTTTCACCACTGCAAAATAAAGCCTCACACACATTAAAGATTTAATCCTCATTTAACTCTCTACTCTGGCCTGGCAACCACAATCTGCTTTCTATTTCTATGTATTTACCTTTTCTGGAGTTTTTGTATAAAGGAAATCATACAATATGTGATCTTTTGTGTCTGGCTTCTCTTGCTTAGCATAACATTTTCAGGTTCATCTGCATTGCACCATGTATCAGTACTTCCTTTTTTATGGCTTAATAATATTCCACTGTATGTATATACGACAATTTGTTTAACTGTTCATCTGTTAATGGACATTTGGGTTGTTTCTACCTTTTGTCTATTGTAAATATGGCTGAAATGAACCTTCATATACAAGGATTTATTTGAGCACCTGTTTTCAATTCTTTTGGATATATACCTAGGGGTAGAATTACTTTGTCATATGGTAGTTGTATGTTTAACTTATTGAGAACCACCAAACTCTTCTTCATAGCTCAAATATTTTTGTTCTTGAGTTGTGAGAGTTCTTTATATATTTTGGATCACTAGACCCTAATCAAATATATGATTTGTGAACATTTTCTCCAGTTATGTAGGTTGTCTCAATTTTTTTGATCATGTTCCCTGATGTACAAAAGTTTTTAATTTTGACGAAGTTCAGTTTATCTTTTTTTTTCTTTTGTTGCTCATGCTTTTGTTGTCATATCTAAGAATTCATTACCAAATCCCAGGTAATGAAGATTTACCTTTATGCTTTCTTCTTTGAGTTTTATGGTTTTAGCACTTATATTTAAATCTTTGATACATTTTACGTATAGGAGACATGTATATCCTTGGAGTCAAAGGTAAGATAATGGTGGATTAAAAATGACTACCCTCCTCCTTTATACCTCCTTCCATTAACAGTCTATTCTCTCAACCTTTAAACATAGACTGGACTTGTGACTTGTTTTGAACAAATATGTCAGAAGAAATGTCATATAACTGCTAAGCAAAGTGTCAAGAAGCCTTGAAGCTTCCGCTTTCACTCTCTTGCTGCTGTAAGTTCCCCAGGTAAAGAAGCATAATCTAGCCTCTTTGAGGATGAATGACCAAGAAGAGAGACAGACCCAACCCACAGCAAGCACAAACCATCAGACTTGTGAGTGAAGTTGTTTTGAACAATTCTATCCTAGTCAAGCTGCCAGATGACTGCATTAGTTTGAGGTCACATTAGTGACCAAAAAAACCACACAGCTGAGCCCATCTTACATGGTGACTCACAAAATTATGAGCAAATAAAACGGGGAATATTTATAGCCACTAAGTTTAAGAGTGGCTTATTATGCAGCAGTAACTTATGCATTGTTGAATACGACACTGAAATGTACAGGCACATGTGCGTATACACCACATTAAAGTGAGTAAAATAGAAAATTTTATTCTGTGTAGTGTTGAAAATGAAACTGTTGACCACTTTCTCCTTCTGGAAAAATCCCATTTCTATTTTTTTTTTAATGTATTTTGCTAACTTGACTCTAACAGGCTTTATTCCTACTTTGGTAGATATTCCCTCCAGTCTGTATGGCAGATCATTTTTCCTCTGACCATATTGAAAATACTCGTGCTACCCAGACATGTCCTCTTCTCATTTTACTCTCCCTTTGGATAATACCATTTGAATGTATGTTATTTTATTTATGTACTGTATGCTTATACCAATTTGAGATTCCCAGCTCAGATTTCACTTTTTTTATAAGACCCATATACCCAGTGCCTACTGAACATCTTTTTATATATATCTTTGAAGCACCTCAAATTCAAAACATATGAAAGTAGTTATTTCTTTCTTCTGTGTTCCCAGGTACAATTAAAGGAACATTATTCACCCAGTAACCTAAGCCAGAAAGTTGATTAATTATAATGACTGTTCACTTTTCCTTTGTATACAATTACTAATTTTTTGGTTTTTTAAATTTAATTTTATTTTTTATACAGCAGGCTCTTATTATTATCTATTTTATACATATTAGTGTATATATGTCAATCCCAATCTCCCAATTCATCACACCACCACCACCACCCGCCCTGCTCTCCCCTCCTTGGTGTCCATACGTTTGTTCTCTACATCTGTGTCTCTGTTTCTACCTTGAAAACCAGTTCATCTGTAGCATTTTTCTAGATTCCGCATATATGTGCGAACATATGATGTTTGTTTTTCTCTTTCTGACTTACTTCACTCTGTATGACAGACTCTAGGTCCATCCATGTCTCTACAAAGGACCCAATTTTGTTCCTTTCTATGGCTAAGTAATATTCGTTGTATATATGTACCACATCTTCTTTATCCATTCGTCTGTCGATGGGCATTTAGGTTGCTTCCATGACCTGCCTATTGTAAATAGTACTGCAGTGAACATTGGGGTGCATGTGTCTTTTTGAATTATGGTTTTCGCTGGGTACATGCCCAGTAGTGGGATTGTTGGGTCATATGGTAGTTCTTTTTCTAGTTTTTTAAGGAACCTTCATACTGTTCTCCATAGTGGCTGTATCAGTTTACATTCCCACCAACGGTGCAAGAGGGTTCCCTATTCTCCACAGCCTCTCCAGCATTTGTTGTTTGTAGATTTTCTGATGATGCCCATTCTAACTGGTGTGAGGTGATACCTCACTGTAGTTTTGATTTGCATTTCTCTAATAATTAGTGCTGTTGAGCAGCTTTTTATGTGCCTCTTGGCCATCTGAATGTCTTCTTTGGAGTAATGTCTATTTATGTCTTTTGCCCATGTTCTGATTGGTTGTGTTTTGTTTAATACTGAGCTGCATGGAGAATGTTTTGTAGTAAGAATCAACCAATTACAGCCCATGGGCCAACTTCAGCCCAAAGCCTGTATTTGTAATGCCAATGAGCTTAGAATGGTGTTAACATTTTTAAGGTTTGTAAAGAAAAACAGAAAAGAACATGTAGCCTGTTGATCTATAAAGATTAAATATTATATGCTTTTGAAAAAAAAATATTGAGCTGCATGAGCTGTTTATATATTTTGGAGATTAATCCTTTGTGTGTTGATTCATTTGCGAATATTTCCTCCCATTCTTAGGGTGTCTTTTCGTCTTGTTTATGGTTTCCTTTGCAGTGCAAAAGCATTTAAGTTTCATTAGGTCCCATTTGTTTATTATTTTTATTTTTTTATTATTATTATTTTTTGCGGTGCGCGGGCCTCTCACTGTTGTGGCCTCTCCTGCTGCGGAGCACAGGCTCCAGACACACAGGCCCAGCGGCCATGGCTCATGGGCCCAGCCGCTCCGCGGCATGTGGGCTCTTCCCAGACCGGGGCACGAACCCACGTCCCCTGCATCGGCAGGCGGACTCTCAACCACTGCGCCACCAGGGAAGCCCCCCATTTATTTATTTTTGTTTTTATTTCCATTACTCTGGGAAGTGGATCAAAAAAGATCTTGCTGTCATTTATGTCAAAGAGTGTTCTTCCTATGTTTTCCACTAAGAGTTTTGTAGTGTCCAGTCTTACATTTAGGTCTCTAATCCATTTTGAGTTTATTTTTGTGTATGGTGTTAGGGAGTGTTCTAATTTCATTCTTTTAAATGTAGCTGTCCAGTTTTCCAAGCACCACTTATTGAACAGGTTGTCTTTTCTCCATTGGATATTCTTGCTTCCTTTGTCATAGATTAAGTGACCATACGTGCATGGGTTTACCTCTGAGCTTTCTATCCTGTTCCATTGATCTATGTTTCTGTTTTTGTGCCAGTACCATAGTGTCTTGATTACCGTAGCTTTGTAGTATAGTCTGAAGTTGGGGAGCATGATTCCTCCAGCTCCATTTTTCTTTTTCAAGATTGCTTTGGCTATTCGTAGTCTTCTGTGTTTTCATACAAATTGTAATATTTTTTGTTCTAATTCTGTGAGAATACCATTGGTAATTTGATAGGGATTGCTTTGGGTAGTATAGTCATTTTCACAATGTTGATTCTTCCAATCCAAGAGCGTGGTATATCACTCCATCAGTTTCTATCATCTTTAATTTCTTTCATCAGTGTCTTCTAGCTTTCTGCATACAGGTCTTTTGTCTCCTTAGGAAGGTTTATTCCTAGGTACTTTAATCTTTTTGTTGCAATGGTAAATGGGAGTGTTTCCTTAATTTCTTTTTCAGATTTTTCATCGTTAGTGTATAGGAATGCAAGAGATTTCTGTGCATTAATTTGGTATCCTGCTACTTTGCCAAATTCATTGATTAGCTCTAGTACTTTTCTGGTATCATATTTAGGATTCTCTATGTATAGTATCATGTCATCTGCAAACAGTGACAGCTTTACTTCTTCTTTTCTGGTTTGGATTCCTTTTATTTCTTTTTCTTCTCTGACTGCCATGGCTAGGACTTCCAAAGCTATGTTGAATAATAGTGGCGAGAGTGGTCATCTTTGTATTGTTCCTGATCTTAGAGGAAATGCTTTCAGTATTTCACCATTGAGAATGATATTGGCTTTGGGTTTGTCATATATGGACTTTATTATGTTGAGGTAGGTTCCCTCTATGCCCACTTTCTGGAGAGTTTTTATCATAACTGGGTGTTGAATTTTGTCAAAAGCTATTTCTGCATCTATTGAGATGATCTTATGGTTTTTATTCTTCAGTTTGTTAATAAGTTGTATCACATTGATTGATTTTTGTATATTGAAAAATCCTTGCATTCCTGGGATAAATCCCACTTGATCATGGTCTGTGATCCTTTTAATGTATTGTTGGATTCTGTTTGCTAGTATTTTGTTGAGGATTTTTGCCTCTATATTCATCAAAGATATTGGTCTGTAATTTTCTTTTTTTGTAGTATCTTTGTCTGGTTTTGGTATCAGAGTGTTGGTAGCCTTGTAGAATGAGTTTGAGAGTGTTCCTTCCTCTGCAATTTTTTGGAAGAGTTTGAGAAGGATTGGTGTTAGCTCTTCTCTAAATGTTTGATAGAATTCATCTGTGAAGCCATCTGGTCCTGGACTTTTGTTTGTTGGAAGAGTTTTAATTACAGTTTCAATTTCATTACCTGTGATTGTTCTGTTCATATTTTCTAATTCTTCCTGGTTCAGTCTTGGTAGGTTATAATTTTCTAAGAATTTGTCCATTTCTTCCACGTCGTCCATTTTATTGGCATAGAGTTGCTTGTAGTAGTCTCTTATGATGCTGTGTATTTCTGCGGTGTCCGTTGGAACTTCTCCTTTTTCATTTCTAATTTTATTGATTTGATTCCTTTCCCTCATTTTCTTGATAAGTCTGGCTAAAGGTTTATCCATTTTGTTTATCTTCCCAAAGAACCAGCTTTTAGCTTTATTTGTCTTTCTTACTGTTTTCTTTGTTTCTGTTTCATTTATTTCTGCTCTGATTTTTATGATCTCTTTCCTTCTAGTAACTTTGGGTCTTGTTTGTTTTTCTTTCTTTGCTTCTTTTAAATGTAAGGTTAAATTGTTTATTTGAGATTTTTTTTGATTCTTGAGGTAGGATTGTATTGCTTTAAACCTCACTCTTAGAACTGCTTTTGCTGCATCCCATAGGTTTTGGGTTGCTGTGTTTTCATTGTCATTTGTCTCTAGGTATTTTTCAATTTCCTCTTTGATTTCTTCAGTGATCTCTTGGTTATTTACCAATGTATTGTTTAGTCTCCATGTGTTTGTGCTTTTTACATTTCTTTTCCCTTGTAATTTATTTCTAATCTCATATCATTGTTGTTGGCAAAGATGCTTGATATGATTTCAGTTTTCTTCAATTTACCGAGGCTTGATTTGTGACCTAAGATGAGATCTATCCTGGAGAATGGTCCATGTGCACTTGAGAAGAAAGTGTAATCTGCTGTTTTCGGATGGAATTTCCTATAAATATCAATTAAATCTATTTAGTCTATTGTGTCATTTAAAGCTTATGTTTCCTTATTAATTTTAAGTCTGGATGATCTGTCCATTGGTGTAAGTGAGGTGTTAAAGTCCCCCACTATTATTGTGTTACTGTCAATTTCCTCTTCTACAGCTGTTAACATTTGCCTTATGTATTGAGGTGCTTCTATATTGGGTGCATATATATTTATAATTCTTATATCTTCTTGGATTGATCCCTTGATCAATATGCAGTGTCCTTGTCTCCTGTACCGTTCTTTATTTTAAAGTCTATGTTATCTAATACGAGTATTGCTACTCCAGCTTTCTTTTGATGTCCATTTGCATGGAATATCTTTTTACATCCCCTCTTTTGCAGTCTGTATGTGTCCCTAGGTTTGAAGTGGGTCTTTTGTCAACAGCATATATATGGGTGTTGTTTCTGTATCCATTCAAGCCTGTGTCTTTTGGTTGGGGCATTTAATCCAATCCCATTTAAGGTAATTATGGATATGTATGTTCCTATTACCAATTTCTTAATTGTTTGGGGTTTGTTTTTGTAGGTCCTTTTCTTCTCTTGTTTTTCCCACCTAGAGAAGTTCCTTCAGTATTTGTTGTAGAGCCAGTTTGGTGGTGCTGAATTCTCTTAGCTTTTGCTTGTCTGTAAAGCTTTTGATTTCTCTGTCAAATCTGAATGAGATCCTTGCTGGGTAGAGTAACCTTGGTTGTAGTTTCTTCCCTTTCATCACTTTAAATATATCATGCCACTCCCTTCCGGCTTATAGAGTTTCTGCTGAGAAATCAGCTGTTAACCTTATGGGAGTTCCCTTGTATGTTATTTGTCATTTTTACCTTGCTGCTTTTAATAATTTTCTTTGTCTTTAATTTTTGTGAGTTTGATTACTATGTGTCTTGGCGTGTCTCTCCTTGGGTTTATCCTGCCTGGGACTCTGTGCTCCTGGACTTGGGTGG
This sequence comes from Monodon monoceros, assembly GCF_005190385.1. NCBI lineage: Eukaryota > Metazoa > Chordata > Mammalia > Artiodactyla > Monodontidae > Monodon > Monodon monoceros. Next base: position 39,999,402 of record NW_021703765.1, read on the forward strand.
CTATTTCCTTTCCCATGTTAGGGAAATTTTCAACTATAGTCTCTTCAAATGTTTTCTTGGGTCGCTTCTCTCTCTCTTCTCCTTCTAGGACCCCTGTAATGCAAATGTTAGTGTGTTTAATGTTGTCCCAGTGGTCTCTTAGGCTGTCTTCATTTCTTTCTTTTTTTTTTTTTTTTTTTGCGGTATGCGGGCCTCTCACTGTTGTGGCCTCTCCCGTTGCGGAGCACAGGCTCCAGACGTGCAGGCTCAGCGGCCATGGCTCACGGGCCCAGCCGCTCTGTGGCATGTGAGATCTTCCCGGACCGGGGCACGAACCTGAGTCCCCTGCATCTGCAGGCAGACTCTCAACCACTGCGCCACCAGGGAAGCCCCATTTCTTTTCATTCCTTTTTCTTTATCCTGTTCCGTGGCAGTGAATTCCACCATTTTGTCTTCCAGGTTACTTACCTGTTCTTCTACCTCAGTTATTCTGCTATTGATTCCTTCTAGTGTATTTTTCATTTTAGTTACTGTATTGTTCATCTCTGTTTGTTTGTTCTTTAATTCGTCTAGATGTTTGTTCTGTAATTCTTCTAGGTCTTTGTTAAACATTTCTGCGTCTTCTCGATCTTTGCCTCCATTCTTTTTCCAAGGCCCTGGATCATCTTCACTATCACTTTTCTGAATTCTTTTTCTGGAAGGCTGCCTATCTCCACTTCATTTAGTTCAGGTTTTATCTTGTTCCTTCATCTGGTATATAGCCCTCTGCCTTTTCATCTTGTCTATCTTTCTGTGAACATGGTTTTTGTTCCACAGGCTGCAGGATTGTAGTTCTTGCTTCTGCTGTCTGCCCTCTGGTGGATGAGGCTATCTAAGAGGCTTGTGCAAGCTTCCTGATGGGAGGGACTGGTGGTGGGTAGAGCTGGTTGTTGCTCTGGTGGGCAGAGCTCGGTAAAACTTTAATCTGCTTGTCCTCTGATGGGTGGGGCTGAGTTCCCTCCTTGCTGGTTGTTCGGCCTGAGGCAACCCAGCACTGGAGCCTACCAGGCTCTTTGGTGGGGTTAATGGTGGACCCTGGGAGGGCTCATGCCAAGGAGTACTTTCCAGAACTTCTGCTGCCAGTGTCCTTGTCCCTGCGGTGAGCCACATGCCCCCCGTTTCTGCAAGAGACCCTCCAACACTAGCAGGTGGGTCTGGTTCAGTCTCCTATGGGGTCACTGCTCCTTCCCCCTGGGTCCTGATATGCACACTATTTTGTGTGTGTCCTTCAAGAGTGGAGTCTGTGTTTCTCCCAGTCCTGTTGAAGTCTTGCAATCAAATCCCGCTAGCCTTCAATGTCTGATTCTCTGGGAATTCCTCCTCTCGTTGCCGGACCCCCAGGTTGGGAAGCCTAATGTGGGGCTCAGAACCTTCACTCCAGTGGGTGGACTTTTGTGGTATAATTGTTCTCCAGTTTGTGAGACACCCACCCAATGGTTATGGGATTTGATTTTATTGTCATTGTGCCCCTCCTACCATCTCATTGTGGCTTCTCTTTGTCTTTGGATGTGGGGTATCTTTTTTGGTGAGTTCCAGTGTCTTCCTGTCGATGATTGTTCGGCAGTTAGTTGTGATTCCAGTGCTCTTGCAAGAGGGAATGAGCGCACGTTCTTCTACTCCACCATGTTGAACCAGTCTCCTACTAATTTGTTTTGATTCCACCTCTAGAATGTGTCTCAAATGCAGACAGTTCTTCCCATCCATACTGTAGGATCTTCATTCAGGCCATTCTCATTTTTGCCAGTGTTACTGTAAGAGCCCTTCACTGGTACCTCTGCTTTAGTCATTTCCTCCTCCCTTCCTTCTTCCATAAAATAGGCCATATGCCTTCTCTTTTCTAAATGTATTGTTGCCAGTAATCTGCCTAAAACCCTCTTCTGAATGTCTCATGTCACAGTGCTTATTTCATATTCCTTGGCATGCCATAAAAGTCCTTTATAAAATAATATTTACTCTTAAGCTTCATGTCCCTTTATATACTCTATTTTAGCTTTGATTAACTCTCTTAACCCAGGACCTTAACCCATGCATCTTCTCTTATCTCTGTTTAACCCTCATTTCTTCCCACAAACTACCTTTGCCCTCCAAAGCTTTGGATAGCTGTCTTCCCTTGAATCTCATATGACATTTTACTGACCAAATTAGCACAGTGTATTTTATTTGTTTCTTCATATCTCTGTCCTATGTGATTGTAAGATCTAGGAAGTTAAAGTCTATTTATAATTCACCACTAACCATAGTACCTACTAAAACCTGGCAGATTATAGGCATTAAATACTTCTGAATGAGTGGATTCAGGAATGATTTTTTAAAAATTATGTCAGGTTTTGCACATGCTTTTAAATGCATGGGAAGGATGTACTTGTTCTTAAGTTTAAAAATAATTTGGTGTGTTGTTTGATAAATATTGCCTGTGCTTTTGAGATGATTTGGACTTTTGAATAGGGTAGTTATAGGAAACCCCCTATTGACTGTGAGTTTAAAGGTATGAGTAGTCTTTTCAGATGAAAGTAGGTCACAGTTGTGGGAGATAGTATTCAGCGTTAGTACTCACATCTACAAATATTTTACAGTAAAAGGGAGATTCCCAACATGAAGTTAATTTTTTCGAGTAGAAAATATTTAGAAGGTTTTATGAATACTTTCTTTGTCTCAAGAACTTAAATAGCATCTAAATATTCAAAATATTTGGTAATAATTTCCAATAAAAATATGGAGTTAAAAAATCAGGGTCAGTTAGAATGTTACATGTATCAAGCAGGAGTTTGTGGGCAATGTGGTTTAGAGCTATAAGTAAATAAAGTATTTTATTTCACCCATAATTTGATGACTCCTAATATCATACATATTTAAAGTATGTCCAATTTGACATTTTTAGTCCCCCCCTTTTGTTTCTCTTTGCTCTTTGAAAGAGACAGAAATAGGAAATGCATAGGATTTTGTGGTTAGTTGGATAAAATTGATTATAAGTCGTAATCAATATTTCTAAATATCTCAAATATTTATGGTAATAAGTAATATTCTAAGCTTAATAATAACAGAAATTTTATTAAAAATAATTTAAAGTGACTTTGAGAGATTTCTAAGACTTGTCTAAATATTTCAGATAGGAAGCTATACATGGGAAACTCAAATTTTCCTCTGGTATTGTAGGCCTTCCCTATGTGAACCATTTAAGTATCCTGATAATTTGATTACTAGGTACCTGAAATTTTGCCTTCTACCATCAGATCAAAAACCGATTAAAATAATTTTTCTTTATTGCTTTATCACTTACCTCTACAAAAATGTTGTGAGGGTCAGGACTTCCCTGGTGATCCAGTGGTTAAGACTGCCTTCCAATGCAGGGGGTGTGGTTTTGATCCCTGGTCGGAGAGCTAAGATCCCACATGCTTCGTGGCCAAAAAACCAAAACATAAAACAGAAGCAATATTGTAACAGATTCAATAAAGACTTCAAAAAATGGACTATATAAAAAAAATCTTTAAAAATAAATGTTGCGAGGGTTTTTCATCTTAATATATTTCTCCGTACCAAATATAACTCTATTTCTAAAAATTTAGGTAGCATGTTTTTATCATTATAAAATACATCATTTTCTATATCATAGAAAATGTGCTATAAAGAGGATCAAACAGAATATTAATTAAGCATTACTCAGTTAAGCATTATTCAGTTTAAAATTTGGGACAGTTATGTCACAGTACATTAAAATGTCTCTTAACCAATTTCCTTTCTTGTGATACTTCAGCTTCAAATGGCTTCTTAGAACTAGTATCACATAAGTTAGCCTGATTACAGGTATCTGCACTATGTAGGACTCTTGAGGTTCCATAATCAAGTGATGTCATTTTTCCCAATTATTAATTAGTTTAGCATCTATTAATATACTCATCAAATGTTCATTCTCTTCTCTGCCTGTTTATCATTTGCCATTTTCTTTCTGGTTTATTTGTAATTTCTTATTGACTTGTAGAATAAATGATTATCTTTAGTTTGTTGTGTAGGTTTTAAACATATTCTCTCATATGACTTGTCCTTTTATGTTATCTTTTATTAAAAAAAGTTCTTAATTTTAATGTACTTAAATTTATCATTTTCCCTTTATTTCAAGTGTTTTGGAACTTGTTTAAGAAATCTTTTCACTATTTCTTACAAAATTTTTCCTTTATTTTAAAATTTTGAAGTTTTTTACTTGAGATTAATTGTTTAACAATGTGAATTTATTTTGTGTGTGAGAGAATGGAATAGGTAGGTATTTTCATTTGTAAAAATATGGAAAATTATTTTTATCAACATCAATTTTATTGCAAAATCCAGTCATTTCTTAGAAATCAGCTATATCACATCAATCATATATCAAGTTTTTATATATGAGTATATTTATTTCTGGCTTCTTTGTTCCACTGGTTAATTTTATCTTTCTATTATAATACCTCATTTTACTAATTTACAATACCTCATTTTACTAATTTACATGCTTTACAATATGTTTTGATACTTGATACGGTAGTTCCCTCTTTTCTTCCTTTTTTAAACTTTGACTATTCTTGGTACATATAAATTTTAGAATAAGCTTGTTATGTTACATGTAAACACCCACTGAGATTTCAAACAATTGGATTCATCGGTTTTTTCTTATGCAGGTGAATTTAGTCTCTCCAGGGTTTTTTTTAAGATTCCATTGAGTCTCTTATACTATTGGCCCAAAAAAATTCCGGCAGTATAGCAAATACCAAAATCTGTTTAGAAGAGAGAACTGAGTATGAGGTAATGGGGAAAATGGGCAAATTGACAAAAATTTCATGCTAAAATACTAGTTTTGTAACATATTTGTATATATAGTATTCATTTAATATATATCTGTGAGTATATAACTGTGTCTATAGATATAGATAAATATATGGATAGATCAAGTGTCACATATAAGTAGAACATCTTATCCTTTCTGCCCGTTTGCATTAATTTTCTGTTATTTGTTGTTCATATAGTTTTTCCAATTTTTTTCTTGTATTGTTATTTCTTACATATTTATAGAAATATTGATAGATATCTCTTATCTTTTGTATTAGTTGTAAATTGTTATTCTGCCTGTACTATTCTTTTAACTTATTTATGGTAGCTTTTTCATAGAGATATTAGTATGTAGACCAATCTGTTATCTGACAAATTCTGGGATTTTTGTAATGTTTTAAAAATTCTTCCTCATATTAAGATTATTAAGATTTTTAATTATTTCTAATCCTTTTTTTTACATTAAGTTTCTTTAACCATCTGAAGTTTATTTTTTTTATTGCATGAGGCAGATATGATACTTTTTTCTTAATTATTTCAATTATCCTAATATTATTCATTGATTGTCCATCTCCATTTTAATTTGAAATGGAAATTTTATAATAAACTAACTCATATATCGGTAATAAAATGATTACTTATTTTAGCCTATTTTATATTTGGATAATGACATTCATGCTAAATTTCATTTTTCTCTTTTTTAGTATTGTGGAGAAAAGATATATATGCCTGGAATTTATTATTATATTCAGTATAAATTTTCTTATTTTTCATACTATAATCGTTCCTCAAATATTTGGATACTCTTTTTTGTCCTTGTATCTATAAATAATGGACCAGACTGATTACTCGTTGCTAGCATAAGTTTTTGTTGTTTTTTGTTGCAGTTATTATTTGTTTGCTTTTAAGAAGCTGTCAGGGTCTGCTTACATTGAGGGTTTTATGCAGTGTATAAAAATTTTACTCAGGCTCTTTGTAAATAGGAGGTAATATGCTTAGGCAAGAAAGTTGTGGGCCTTTTCTTTTGCCTTAATAAGCTTACTTTTGAGTTTGTAGCCCCTTAGAATCTTTTCCCTCATTGATAAATCTGTTTTTATTTTTCCTCACTCACCTGTTTGGGTCTATGTAAGATTCTGCTAGTTATGTAGGCCCTGTTTTGTTTCTCTCTTGAACCATAACTTCTATTCTTAGATAGCCTCTCCATCTTGGGCAGATCTCCAGTGTGGTTAGAGAATTCTTCTCATGGCAATGACTAGAAGGTAACTTCTCAGCCATGTATTCTGGATTCTTGGGATAGAAAGCAGTAAGACTGGACTGGCCCATCTCATCACAGGCAGTCCTTTAATTATTTACTTTGCCTATCACCTGGTTATTCTCACATACTGGGAATTTCTCATGAGTTCCACACAGAAGCCTTTTACCTCCCCTGAAATGGTCTCCACTTGTCTCTTCTGAGTTATACTTTTCTGTCCTCTGTTTTGACTATCAGTCTCATCTGATTACTCTGTTTCTGGGAATTCTTCTCAAATATATGTTCCAATGATTTTATTGACATACCTATATATTTTTTCCAAGAAATTTTGGTATGATATGGGAATTGGGGAAAAGTAATCATGTATCTTCAATTTAAATTCTTGAATTGGAGATTGTCTATGAAACGCACAACATTCTGACTGTATATTCCTTGTGTTTTTGTTAATTTGTGCCCCTTAGAGCCCAAGGTAGTGTTAGAATATATCTGTAGAACACGACTCCTACCAAGGAGTTTATAGTCCAGAAGAGGGATATTACTCTGAAAAACTAAATATTTGTGAACTTACATGTAATTATGTGTTTCCACTTTTTGGTAATATATTAAATATCATGCACTTACGATTCTGTGGAAAGTCTTTTAGGAGTAAATGGCATTTGAAGTGACCCTTGATGTAAAGGTAAAATTTAGAAACAGATAAAAGATGAGAACAATTAGGTGAGAGTAATAATAAAAGGACTAGCTAAGGTAAGTATATAGCTGTTGTGGAAACAACAGAGTATAATTTGACAAAAATATAATGGGGAATGTGAAGTAGAGTATTTGTAATTTTGTCAGTGAGTTTAGGTGTGAGTTAAATTTACTATCTTTTTTTTGAATTTTATTTAATTTATTTTTTTATACAGCAGGTTCTTATTAGTTGGGAGGTGGTGGTATGATGAATTGGGAGATTGGGATTGACATATGTACACTAATATGTATAAAATGGATAACTAATAAGAACCTGCTGTACTATTGTTTTTAAGATGTTAAAAATTTGATTTTTTATTGAGATCTTTTATTTTGACAGTTTGAAACGTCTTTGGAAGAATGGTAAGAACCTTTCGTGCTTCTTTTATATTTTTTATGTTCAAATTTTGATGATTAATCTGCTGTAGATGAGTTTATTTCAAAAGAAAAGGGAAATTGAAAGCAAAATTTTTATATTAGACATTAAAACTTATTTTTAAAAATACAAGAATTAGGATGTTTCTGGAAATGCAGAATAGGGATTTCCAGGGCTCTGTCCTACCACAAAAACAACTGTAAAGTTGGCAAAACTTGATGAGAATCAACTTCTGCAGAAATGCAGGATCTAGTCCAAAACTTACAACAACAAGGGAAAAAGTTAAGGAAGAAAGAGTTACTACATTGCATGAAAGAAGGACTGTGGCTAAATTGCCCACTTGCCATCCTCCAGCCCTCAGATCAGTGGTGGCCATGAAGCAAATAGCCTGACTTGTGGTGAAGATTGCTAGTGCCAGAAGGAACAGTATGGACCTTATTCTCAAAGAATTATGGTTCAGTGTTTTGATAAGTCTGATGACTCCCTGAAGGACCAGCACAAAGGATTGTTTTTTCCTGACTAAGAGCAATCACAGAGCTAGAACCACTTCCAGGCAGTGTTTGCTGAAAGTATTTGAAGTCATATATTTGCCAGCAATGTCTGAGGCTGTGGGTTGGTCAGGACAAGCATTAAAAAGATCAAAATGCCTGGGAATAAAGAGTTTGGGAAAAGAGATACATTGGGGAATAGGGTTTTTCAATGCTCTCATATATACTATGGAATTAAAAAGTGCACACATATGAACAGTGTTGGACACATGCTCAGGAAGGACCAAGAAAACTTAATCTTTTACCTCTGGCTAGCCTTTAGTATCTGCACAGGTAAGAATTGAAGGTAGAGGCAGAGTTGTAAGCAGCCTGGATAAACATTAAAGGAGTACTCCAACTCCGAGCCAGTCTGCTAAGATTGGGAGTGTATATTTTTCCTTTTTTTCCTTTTTGTTTTTTTGGGCCCCAGGTATTTAAGGTAACTTGGACAAAACTCAAGTTCACCAGTAAGCTAATGAAACACTTCAATGGCCACAAATGAAAAAGAATACAGATATTACAGTAAGTGTTTAGAAGAATCACTAAGCAAATAAAAATCCACCACAAACAACAAAAATAAACCCAGTAGAGGGAGGGTAATTTTATATCCATATCACATTAAAATACTCAAAATTTCCAGGTTTTTACAGAAATTATGAGGCAGGGAAAGAATAAAAGAAAATTTGCCCCATTAACAAGGGGAAAAAAATGAAGGAAACTGGCTCTGAGGAAACCTAAACATTGTGCTTATTGGACAAAGACTTTAAGTCAACTGTCTTAAGTATCCTCAAAGAGATAAAGTAAACTATGGACAAAAAACCCCAACAAAACCAGGAGAGTAATGTCTCAACAAATATAGAATATCAATAAAGAAATAGAAATTATGAGAAAGAATCAAATAAGACATTCTGGAGCTAAAAGGTACAATAACTGAAATGAAAAATTAGAGATGTTCCTCAACAGATTTGAGTAGGAAGAAGAGAGAATCACTGAATTTGAATATAGTTCAATTGAGATTATTCAGGCTGAGAAACAGAAAGACAAAACAATGAAGAAAAATGAACAGAGCTTGTTAGACCAAGGGACACCATCAGGAATACAAACATACGCATAATGGCAGTCCAAGAGTGACAGGGGAGAGAAAAAGGGCGTGAAAGAATATTTAAAGAAACATTGGTTAAAAACTCCCCAAGTTTGATGGAAGAAATGAATCTGTACTTCCATTAAATTCAGTGAACTCCAAGCAGGTTAAACTCAGAGATCCACAGTAAGACGTATCGTAGTAAAATTGTTGAAAGCCTGGGACAAAGGTAGTATCTTGAAAGCAGCAAGAGAGAAGTTACTCATCATGTACAAGGGATTTTCAATAAAATTATAAGCCATTTTCTCATCAGAAATTATGGAGGACATAAGGCAGTGGATTGACATATGTAAAATGCTGGAAGAAAACAACTTGTCAGACAAAAACTCTGAATCCTGCATAAGTGTCCTTCAGAAATAAAGGAGAAATTAATATATTCCCAGATAAACAAAAACTGAGGGGCTCCACACATTATCAGAGCTGTTCTATCAGAAATCCTATAGGTAGTCCCTTCAGGCAGAAGTGAAAGGACACTAGACAGTAACTTGCAGCCATATGAAGGAATACCAAAAGTAAAGGTAGCTATAAAGATAAATACAAAAATTAGTATAATTGCATTTTTATTTATCTATTTTGTTTTTCTATCTAATTAAAATTAAATAGATAAAACAATAATTGTAAATCTATATTAATGGGTACACAATGTATAAATGTCTGGTTTGTGAAAATGACAACATAAAAGGAAGAAGCAGATCTGTAAAGGAACAGAATTTTTAATACTGTTGAAAATACGTTGATTTTAATTCAAACTTAATTTTTGTGAAGTTAAGATGTTAGTTGTAACATCTAATCTCCAAGGAACCACTAAGAAAAACTCTAATAAAACAAATGAATAAAAAACACAGAAATCCAATAGAGGGAAACTAAAACAATAAAATCAACTAACCACAAAAGAAGGGAGTTATGGAGAAATTAAAGAATAAAAAGATAATATAGAAAACAAATAGCAGAATGCCAGAAGTAAGTCCTTTCTTATCAGTAATTACTTTTCATGAAAATGGATTAAACTCTCATATCAAAAGGTAGAGAGTGGTGGAATGGATAAGAATACATTCTCCAACTACATGTTGTTTATAAGAGACTCATTTGATGTCCAAAGACACAAGTAGGTTGAAAATGAAAGGATGAAAAATATATTCCAGGAAAATGGTAAACAGAAGAGAGCTTGAGTGGCTATACTAATATAACACAAAATAGACTTTAAGTCGAAACATATTCAAGAGACAAAGAATACTTGATATCTTGATAAAAGGGTACCACCATCAAGAAGACATAAAAATTATAAACCTATACATACCTAAAAACATAACCTCAAAAGCATGCAATAAACTGACAGAAGTGAAAGAAGTAGACACTTCTATAATAAGTTTGAGAATTCAGTACCCCCACTTTCAATAATGGATAAAAGAACCAAAAAGATCAATAAGGAATTAGACTTGCACAGCACTAAAACCATCTAGGCCTAACTGACTTATATAGTACCCTCCACACAGCAACAGTAGAAATCACATTTTTTTCACATTCACATTGAACATTATTCAGGATAGACTGAACATTTTTTTCACATTCACACTGAACATTATTCAGGATAGACTGAACAAAAATCTCAAAAATGTAAAAAGATTAAATTCATACAAAGTACCTTCTCTGACCCAATTCAATGAAACTAGAAATCAATAACAGAAGGAAACCTGGAAAATTCAGATATGTGTATAAATTAGACAGCATGCTCTAAAAAACTCAGTGAGTCAATTTGTAATCACAGGTGATATTAGAAAATAAGTTGAGATGAATGAAAATGAAAACACGCAGTACCAAAACTTATGAGATGAAGTAAAAGAAGTTCCCAGAGGGAAATGGATAGCCATAAATGATTACATTAAAAAGAAGATTCCAAATCCAATAACCTAACTCTATAGCTTACAGAACTAGAAAAGAATGAGTGTGCTAAAACTAGCAAAAGAAAGGAAATAATAAGGACTAGAACACAGATAAATGAAATACAAGTAAAAAAGTATAAATGAAAACAAAAGTTGTTTCTTTGAGAAGATCAAACAAATTAACAGACCTTTAGACTGACAAAAAAAGAGAAGACTTGAATTAAAAAATTCATTAAAAAATTGGGGACATTACTATAGATCTTGCATGAATAAAGATTATAAGATAATACAATGAACAGTTGATAATACTATGAACAACAAATTAGATAGCCAAGATGAAATAAACACATTCTTTAGAAACAAACTATCAAAGCTGACTCAGGAAGAAGTAGAAAATCTGAACAGGTCTGTAATGAGTAAAGAGATTGAATCAGTAAAATCATCCAACCAAAGAAAAGTCCAGGACCAGATGGCTTCACTGGTGAATTCTACTAAACGTTGAAAGAAGAATCAATAGCAATGCTTCTCAAACCCTTTCAAAAAATAGAAGAGAAGGAAAAACTTTGTAACCCATTCTATGAGGTCAGCAGTACCCTGATACTAAAGCCCAATAAAGACATCACAAGAAAAGGAAATGTAGACCAATCACTTTGAATATAGATGCAAAAATTCTCAACAAAATATCAGCAACATGAATCCAGCAACATATTAATAGAATTATATATCATGACCAAGTAAGATTTATCCCAGGAATGTGAGAGTGGTTCAGAATACAAAAACCAATCAATGTAATGTATCACAGTAATAAAAGGAGGTGGGGGGAACTCGTGTGAACATCTCAATTGATGTGGAAAGCATGTGGCAAAATCCAACACCTTTTCATAATGAAAACACTCAAAAACTAGAATGGGAAGTGAATTTCCAAAACATGGTAAAGGACATTTATGAGAAACTCTTGACTGACATTACACTTAATGGTGTAGACAGAAAGTTTCCAACCTAAGATCAGGAATAAGACAAGGATGCCCATATCTTGCCACTTCTGTTGAACATTGGAACTCTCGTGCAGTGCTGGTGGGAATGTAAAATGGTTCAGCTACTATGAAAAACAGTTTGGTGGTTCCTCAAAAAGTTAAATCTAGAATTACCATATGACCCAGTAATTTCACTCTGATGTATATACACAAAAGATTTTAAAACAGGTGTTCAAAAAAAACTTGTATACAAATATTTGTATCATTAGTATTTACAATAGCCAAAAGGTAGAAACAACCTGAAATCCTTCAGTGGACTCATAGATAAATGAAGAGTGGTATATCTGTACAGTGGAATATTATTCAACCATAAAAAGTAATGAGGTTCTGATACATGCTACAACGTGGATAAAATGAAACTTCCTGAAACGTACTTCTTCTTCAGTACAGTGAAAACTAGTCTAGAATTCAAGAATTGGACCAGAAGAATACTGATAATGAGAAATATTTCATTATTGAATATATAGAGCTTTAGCTAGAAAGATTCTTTAGAAAAAATACATTTTAATTTGGACATTTTTCTAAAACCTTAATAACATCAAATATGAAATAGTAGTTTTTCTCCTTCCATTTTATATTGTCTCCCCAGAAACTGCTAAACTGAAATTAGAGAAATAACTCTCAAATTATTTTCAGTAAACTTTTTTTTGATAGCAGCACTCTCTAGAAAAGACTATCATTAAAATAGTATTGGTTTACTATCCCCTCAAAAAATTTCAAATCATTTGAAACGAATTTTAAATTTCTCTTAATTTACCATGAAGTATATAAAACCCATTTTCTATTAGAATTTTGCTATGTTCATCTCTTATATAGTACCATTAATATGTATAGTAAGTTTCACCACAAATATTTAAAATTCAATATTAAAACATCACCTAAAATTTGTTTTACTAACTTTAAGTACAGCCTTCCTTTATTAATTGACTGCTTCTTTCCCGTCATAAAGGAGCAGAACTTCTTTCACAAAAGAGCTGAAAGATCTGAGTGTTGCTACACCAGTGAAAGAGGTCATACCAGAAGAATTGAGAGGTAAAGTTGTACCTCATACTAGAAAAGTATAATTATATTTAAAAGCTCATTGGCTTTTCATTTATACATTTCTCATTTTCACAAGAATCATGTATAAGAGTTTTGTAATCCTTATGAGTGACTAATAGAGGAAAGAGTCTCTATTGTTTGATTAAATATTTACTCAACAAATATTTATTCATTACTGTACCGTACCATATACTGCTCTAGGTCCTGAGTATATAATTATCCCTGCCCACTTCTCAAGAATGTAACTGTAATTCAGTGCTGTCCCATAGGACTTTCTGGGATAATAGAAGTGTTCTGTGTCTCACTGTCCAATAGGGTAGCTACTAGCCACATACAGCAGTTGAGCACTTAAAATATGGCTAGTGAGACTGAGAAATTTAATTTTTAAGTTTAACTTTTAAGTTACATTTAAATGTAAATTAGTTACATGTGGTTCATGGCTACCATATTGGACATCACAGCTCTTCTATATATATAAATTAAGACTAATATTCTTGTCAAAATTTCCAAATGTAGATGTATAATAATTTATATACTGGTGTAAAATTTGTGTTAAAATTACTTCAACATATTTGACTATATCCTTGACATTAAACACTTCCTCCTACCTTTGCCACAAAAATTTGTTGAACACCTTCCTTTAGAGAAGGATAACCAATAAACTTAGGACTTTTTAGAAGCATGAATATTTTGTCATTTACTGCTGTCATTCATAGTGAGACTCTGTTTTTACTATTTTCCATTTATAATGAAAATGAAAACCTGATTCATTACTTCTTAATTTTTCAAATGACAGATTCTAGGAGAAAATATCAATGTATTAATGGTCACAGTAACAGTTAAATAAACTACAATTATGTTCATTATAAACATGTATATTTGACTCTAAAATACAAGACAGTATCAGGATGAGGAAAATTTGTGGTAATTAAGTGTTTATGCTAATAAAAAATGTAGGTGGTTTCTCACTCCATATGAAACAGTAAAACTAATTGAGATGGCATTCTGCAAAAAAATTCAGAGAGATATTAAATAGAATGAATTGGAGACACCTTAAGTTATACACAAAACTTTCCATTTTCCAATGGAAAATTAATGTCTTTATTATCCAAAAGTAAAACAAAACAAAATAAAACAAAGATCTGTCAGCCACCTTTCTTCTTGATACAGTTTCACTGTTTTACCTCCAGCCCCAGCTCTTTGGAGGCTTTGCCTTTTTTGACACTTTGTGTTTGTTTATGTCTTCTTGTCATGTCACATTTTGGCAAAAGCCAATGTTCACAAGTATAAATCTCACCAGAATGGGACTCATATCCGTCTTTCGTACTGATCTACCTCCAGGGAGAGAGCATACTGCATAGAACATAACAGGCTCTCTACCCATTTCTTGCATAAATAGATGAATGAATACCCATGTTAATCATTTTGTTAATATTAAACCGTATCATTCCAGAGCTGTGAACCAAGAATCACAAATATCTCTCATAAGGGAGTTAATTTATATTGTAACTAACTAAATACAATTTGGAAATGACGATGAATTTCTGGCAAGGCTAACTAGGGATGTTGTTATCTGATAAGGTAAAGAACATAAAGTGTCTTGTTTCTAGGAACCTCTGAGGATTTTCAGTATTTATCTGATAAATATTAGATAAAGCATTATGGTTTGCTTTTCTCATAGAATGGGAGGAAACACAAGCATAATTTCAAAATAAAGCTCTATAATATAGCTTGTGAATAGAACATGTGTTTTTCCCTCAGAAAAAAATGTGCATGAAGGTATTGGTTGAGACTTAGCTATTCTAATTATTTTATAAAATATTTATTTCAAAATCTGTCTTCAAAGGTTATAATTAATGTTATGATTGTATTATAATAAAACTGTCTTTAAACGGCTAATTCACTTTTCTACAGTTCTCATAGTAAATATATAAATATTAAAAAGATGGCAACACAGCTAGTACCCCTGTTCCCACCGTCCAGCTTATTGGCTGATTCATTAACCAATGTGAATACATATTTCTTTTTTAAGATGAAAAGTGTCCAGAATTAAAGCAGGAAATGGAAAGATTGCTATCAGAGGCCATCCAACTCATTAAAAGTCTAGAAACTGATCGTGCAGAAGCTGAAGAAGCTTTAAAACAACAAAAATCAAGAAAGAAAAGGATTAGCGTGCAAATTGATTCTTGGTCAATCTGGAAACGTCAAGAAATCCCGTTAGCTGTGCAGAAAGGTAATAATAAGGATTTTTCATATTGCCGTTTACTTTGTTGGAGAGGCGTGGATGATTAATTGAAGCTCTGAATTAAAAAATTACCTCTGTTTAGAGTAACCATATTATTCTGCATGCAAACCAGTGCATATTTGAAAGATACTATTAATAATAATGCTGAGTTTACAGACATAAATTGGGGCTGCACTGAGCAAACCTGGACCTGCTGTCATTTGGTGTTTGTTGGAAATGCCATTGAACTTGTGGTACCCAAGGGTCGTGCAAACATTTGGTACATATTTCCCATAATGACTACAATATTTCAGTCACTAGAAATTTAAAGTGATTGCCAGTTGGTGGCATCAGCCACATCTTTAAATCTCGGAAAATGAGAGAATTCTAAGTGATATTTTAGGAACATATATGCATCTTCTTTTGAGAATTCAATAGTAAATTTGCTTTGGGAACTTCTAGCAGGCAAAGAAACTTAGGATGTTTCCAAGAGTCATGCAGGTAACATGTTTTAAAAGGAAACTCTGTCTTTTAGATTACAGAATGGAGGGACTTGTGGTCAAGTATTAAATAGTCTAAAGGTGTTGGATTTTTCATTTCCAAATACTGGTTCATCAAGCATGCCAGACTACCTGATCCTACCTGAGGCTGGAAGCTTTTTATGTTATCATAGGGTAACAATTTTAATTCAGGATTCACATGCTTTAGAAATGGGTTATATTAGGGTTCCCATATAACCCATGATTTAAGCCAAGACACCTTTGAGAGAAAAAAGGATGCTATTAATTATTATTCTGGTACAATAGCCATTAATTCAAATTGTGTCAGACTCCACCCATACACATACCTTTATTATAATGTTATAAATCTTCTAAAGCTGTAGTCTCCCAAGTATAGTGTACCACATTTCAGGGAGCTGCAGGAAAAGATGAGATGGTTCCTCAATTATGTTCTTTTAATAAAAGAAATTAAATGTAGGTTTAATGCCTGCTTCCACCTTTTAAAGTAATATGAAGCTCACAGCTTAAACTCCCCCTTTGTTCACTCCCTTCTGGAGCTCAGAGCTCAAGAAGCAGAAAATGGGCCCAGAGCCTAGGCTGGGACTAAATTTAATTCAACCTTTGTCTATGCTCTCTGTCACCCTTTACTAAAGAGCTAACTATATAAAAATTATGCAAAACTCAGGTAACAGTAGACCTTTTTCTACCCACGTTTAAAGTAATGTATTTTATAAAATATTTGGTGTCAACAGCTGTTCATAAAAATAAATAATTCATTTGGGCTTGGAGTGAGTTTGCTCTGATTCATAAGGTTTTTGAATAGGATTTGTGATGTGCATATGCTACTAATGTAATAGCATAGGTATATAATTTATAAGTGTGTACATACATACATATATATTGGTGTTTTAGAGGCAACTGAGGCTGCAGTAGGGTCAGAATAGTCATCGGGATCCCAGTAGATTGTTGAGTGGATTCATATTCACATCCACAGAGAGCCATCTGCCATTTTCCTAATTGTTTGAGAGGCTTTTCCTTGTCAATAGTAGTAGAAAAGTCGGGGGTAGGGGAGGGATAAATTGGAAGATTGGGATAGACATATACACTACTATATATAAAACAGATAACTAATAAGGACCTACTGTATAGCACAGGGAACTCTACTCAATACCCTGTAATGGCCTATATGGGAAAAGAATCCAAAAAAGAATAGATATATGTATATGTATAACTGATTCACTTTGCTGTATACCTGAAACTAACACAACATTGTAAATAAAAAATTATTAAAAAAATAAAAATAAACATAAATTAACCCCCACCCCAAGAAAATGAAAGTCAATGTTGAGGGCTGATTTTCTTTAATTTTTTGCCAATCAAGTTATATGTAATCTCATATACCCTTTATAAGAGTGCTTAGATATTATAGTTTGGGGTCTATATGGAGTTCTACTTAAGGATTTACCAAAATAAAATTGAGATACATGCCTGCACATTCTAGGAGCCTAATAAATGCATTTTGAACGATGATGTATACCCTTGCCGTTGCTTATAATTTATTGTTTGAGTTGCCTTTTATTCAATATTAGTAAAGATCTACTTAAAAATCTGAAATTTATGTTCATCTGCTTTATTTTATTTAAGTAGCTAACGTATGCAATGAAATTTAGCTTTATTATCACTGTGTGTTTCTTAAGTGCCTTCTGTTTGTAACATATTACTGAAAAGTTTATGTGCTTTCAGGAATATGCTGCAATTATATTGATATATTTAGGACTTAATCTCTAAATATTTTGAATTTGTTTACAAACTCTGAATTTATTTATTTTTACAGTCTGTTTAGATTCTCGAAGCCTCTAGCATACGTGACAGGAAAAACTTCTAATTTCCATAACAGCCTTACCATTAAGTACAATGCGTGTAAAGGTTTTGATAATTTGGGGGGGTAACTTTACGGAAATTTACTTCTTTCTAGATGTCTTGTGGTTCCTCCTCCAGATCCATCCATCCCCCTAACTACCTTACCCATGCTTGTGACTTTTGTTTTGTGGCCCATGAGGCTGATTTATAATAGACTGCATAAAAGATATCTTTTGCACTCTGTCCTCTTTCTGGGTTCAGCCAATGGAAATCAGGGGCAAGAGACCATAGGAGATGATGGAGAAGAGTAAGGCTGAGGTATTGTACCTCTGACTTCCTTTCTGCTTGGTCACTGCACCCCTTTCCCAAATGACAGCCCTTGGCACTCGATATGCATCTAATAATAGAGTAAGTGCCTCTTCTTCTCCCTACCAAAAAAGATAACCAGAAGTAAGTTTTTCATCATGAATTAGGTACTGTATGAACCTATAAATTTTAAAATTGGATGTGCATAGCAATGTTTCCTTATAAAATAAGAATACATATATTATACCCAAGCAGCATCTGAAGGCACAAATAAACTAATGACTCAGATTCCCCTGGTACTCCCATTGTTCCTGCTTCTGTAAATTCCCTGTCTTTTCCTTAACTTACATTTATGGCTCCATGTACTTCCTTATGACCATCTAATGGGAGAGAAAAACAATCACAGCCCTGGTTTATGAAAGGTTTGAATGGTGTGTTGATATAATTTGGGGAGCTACTGTATTACAGTCTCAGTATGGAAAAGGTGGAGGCAAAATCACCTTGAAGAAGAAATGGCCTGAGGTATAGATGGGAAGTGGCAAAAGGGATTGCATAGTGGTCAGGGACTTAGAAAGAACATGAATGTAAGACCAGTGGAAGGAAGTCTATGAGAGTTTTGGGGATTAACGTTTCAAAAGGATGGGATGTGAAGATAATTGTGTCCCATATAAATGCTCACAAGAGTGCCTCTGCTATGGAGGAAGATCCGAATAGTTAATAGAATGTTAAATATTCTGATTTTGGTTTTTTTGACATTGTTTTGTCATGTGAATTAATCAGCTATTACTACAACAATTATTTGTAACAAGTCACTTTGGAACCCAGTTGCTTACAACAATAATCTTTTTTTTTTATCCACTCATGGGTCTGTGTGTTGGCTAGGGAGGATTTCTTCAGGCTGCAGATCTAATGGGCTTGACTCAAGACTGTGTTGGGTTCAGGTGAGCTTCATGTTTCTCTCATCCTCACTGGCTAGCAGCTCTGAGGGCCATGGTTTTCACGTGGCAAGTGAGGAGAGTACAACATAGTGAGTAAAAAGATAGGATGCCCCTCAAGATGTTAGCTCAAAACTGGCATACTTTCACTGTTATTCACATCGTTTAGTCAAAATAAGTACCATGTCTGAATCACAAATGAGTGTGACAAGAAACTACCTTTAATCCAAGGGGGAGGTAGTGAGCAACAGTTTGGTCTGTCACAGCTTGCTTCCGATGACTCTCCCTGATACTGAGTTGTTTTTTCTGTGGTTTCTACATATTTTATAGTGAACTCATCTTCCTCTGTATTATATTTTCTATGGAAATCAGTAATCCTTTGACTGCTTTTTTGCCTCTGTTAGGATCCTAGAAGTTTTATTGGTTCTTGACTAGTAAATTAGACCATACTAATTTCTTAGCTTGAGTTTGATATCTAAATCTTCATAAGTTTCAAGTTTGGCTTTTTTATTTCTTTGAAGTCATTCTTTTTCTATCCAGGGCCCAGTTAATGAGTATTCTATTCATGGCATCCAAGTCCAAAGTTGTCAACATATTTTTAATAGCTAAATCAATTTATTTAATGGTTTTGGGTCTCTTTTCTCTGCCTTCTTGAGTCAGTTTTGATAATTTGTGTCTTCTAAGGAATTTGTCCATTTCGTTTTAGTTGTCTTATTTGCTGGCCTAATCTTTTTCCTAAAATTCTCTTATAATTTTAATTTCTATAATAGCAGTAGAGACAACATCTCTTTCATTCTTGATTATGGTAATTTCTACTTTCTCTCTGTATTTTTCTTGGTCTACCAAAAGTTACATCAATTTTGTTGATCTTTTAAAAAAGTCAATTTTTGCTTTTCTTGATTTCTCTATTGTTTTTCAGCTTTGATATAATTGATTTCTTCTCTGATTCCCTTTCTCATGCTTGCTTTGGGAATAATTTAACCTACTATTTCTCTTTTCATGAAGTAGAAGCGTTGATTATTTTTTTGATACCTTCTTTTCTAGAATAGGTATTTAAGAACTGAATTTACTTTTAAGAACTGTGTTAGGGCTTCCCTGGTGGTGCAGTGGTTGAGAGTCCGCCTGCCGAGGCAGGGGACACGGGTTCGTGCCCCAGCCCGGGAAGATCCCACATGCCGCGGAGCGGCTAGGCCTGTGAGCCATGGCCGCTAAGCCTGCGCGTCCGGAGCCTCTGCTCCGCAACGGGAGAGGCCACAACAGTGAGAGGCCCGCGTACCGCAAAAACAACAACAACAACAAAACAAAAACAAAAAAAAGAACTGTGTTAGTTGCATTTCATAAATGTTCATATGCTGTGAGTTTATTTTTAATTAGGTAAAAAATATTTTTAAAGTTCTTTTGTGATTTCTTTTTGGACCTATTATTTATTTAGAAGTTGCTATTTAATTTGCAAATATTTGGGGATTTTTCAAATTTTTTCCCAAATTTTTTTTGTCGATTTCTTATTTAATTTTTTGTGTTTAGAAACATTTCAATCACATTAAAATTATTTAGAATAAAAATTGCCTAGCATTTTATCTATCTTGGAGAATATTCTGTGTGTGGTTGAAATTAATGTGTATTCTGCTTTTGTTAGGTGCAGTGTCTGTAAATGTGTTAGGTGAAATCCCTGAAACCCTAATATCCTTTGCTTCCCATTTTAATATATCTGTTTGGTATAGGAGACTGGGGAGAAAGCCTAAGGCTCACCCAAATGACAAGTCCAATAAGAAGCCATTACATGAAGCTGAGGATCCAAAGGTTTCGATCCCCAGCATAAGTGTGAATCATGAATAAACCTGTTGCTCAGATTGAATAGTAAAGAAAGTTGCTTGTTTCACTTAGCAGAGGAAAGCAAACAATATTCCAAGAATTCTTAATGTACTGATCCAAATGGATTTGTGACTGAAATTCCTGCTGTCTGTGTATCTGAAAATACACAATGGAGAATGTCAGTTAAATGTTCTGTGGGTTGGTAGTAAAGCTAGGCATCTTCAGGAGCAAAGACAGATTTTTTTCTGGAAGACTGAAAATTCAATCTAGATATCAGGGAACTTTCTCAGATAGAGTTTCAAGATAAAAAATAGCTCAATATCAAATATCATAAAACACAAAGATGCAGATTCAATGAGTGTGAGCTGGTAAAAACAGCAGAATCTTACTCAAAAAGTTTTCAGATATTGAACATGAGATTATAAAATGAGTATGTTTACTATGTTTCAAGAAATAAAAAGAGAAGTTTGAAAGTAAAAACAAGGACTAAGAGACTATTTTTAAAAGAAAGCAAAAGTGGAAATAAAAAAGACTTCCTAGAAATTAAAATATATTATTCAAAATTAATAACACAGTGGTTGGTTAAATGGTTTGTTAGATTAAGGAAGAGAAAAATAATATCTGTAAACTTGGAAGAATTTGAATGGAATGCATCACAGGTACACAAGGAGAAGGAAAATATAAATAAAATATTTAAAAGCATAGAGTATAAGATGAGAAAGTATGATGAATCTCTAATAGAAGATCAGCATGGAGATAATGATGGTAATACTTAACAAGATGGTGACTGACTTTTTAAAACAAAAATGCTACTGTCGGGCTTCCCTGGTGGCGCAGTGGTTGAGAGTCCGCCTGCCGATGCAGGGGACACGGGTTCGTGCCCCGGTCCAGGAAGATCTCACATGCCGCGGAGTGGCTGGGCCCGTGAGCCATGGCCACTGAGCCTGCGTGTCCGGAGCCTGTGCTCCGCAACGGGAGAGGTCACAACAGTGAGAGGCCCGCGTACCGCAAAAAAACCCCACAAATGTTACTGTCTCATTAGGATAAACAAAGTAAAAGGGAATGGTGTCAAATATTGCACAAATTCAAGAAATTAGAAAACATTTAGAACTGTATCATTAAATCTTACTAAAACTATCTTCACATGAGTGAAAAAAGCTAAATTATTATTTAAAGGAAAAGAAATAGCTTTTATAATATCAGAAAAGAAGATGGATTCATAGTTATTGAAATATATGACTTCAGAATTTAGAAAAATAAAAGTAAAATAAATACAAAGGAAAAAAACAGAAAACCAATTACACAATTGTTAAATAATGAAATATATATAATTCCAAAGATATGCAGAACTACATGTTGATCAATAAAAAAAGAATAATAAAAAAAAAATGGAAGACCAGTGGCAAAATTAAGAACACAGAGAAAATATATGAATAAATCCAATTAGAAATTAAAATGGAATCTAAAAATGTAGCAGTGATTAATAATAAGGAAGATATTCAGAGCAAATCTCTTAGAATATTATTGAAATTTTGAGGAACTGGATAAATTCACAGGAAAAATGGATTGATGAATAAATAGATAACCAAAATATACATATACACCTTTAACTTAATAACTAAAAATCCTTCCCTGCAAAATATGTACATATATACATACATACTAGGGCAATAGAACTTTACATGCAATTTCAAACTTCCACAAGATCATAGAGAACAGAAATAAAAGAAACTACAACTGATATAAGAAGCTAGCATAAATTATAAAGCAAATTGGATGAGGACAGTACAAATATGGAAAATTATAAGCCCAAATCACGAGTATATATGCAAAGTATCTTCAGTGAATACAACAGCAAAACCCATCAATAAGTTTATTTTTAAAAAGATGAAAAGAGCCCCAAGCTAGCCAATCTAATTTTATTCCAAGAGTTCAAGGTTAGGCTAACCTTAGAAATTTAACAGCATAAGGAGGAGATATTTTATATAGTTTCTCTAAAATTGTCCTAGTCTGTTAATTGACATTTAATTTAATTTATAATTTATATTTATTTTATTTGAGGGAAATTTCCATATTTATTCAAATATTTTTATACAGAACAGAAAATTTTTATCCATTTATTCAAATTCTCTTTTCTATTGTTTGATAGCATTTTGTCATTTTCTTCCTATAGGCCTTGCACAACTCAGGTTTATCACTAAATCTGTGCGTTTTAATTTGTTTTAATTTTACTGTTGTGAGATTATTCTGTTTTCAACATAATCTTTATTTTTGTGGATAAACTTTTTTCATATATTAATTTTATATGAGTTATTTTTATAATTTTCAGGTGATTTTTATATAGTTTAATCCCTTTGATGGTGAGTGAAGAAAGCAATATATTTTTAGTGCAATACTAAAATAACTTATTTTAGGGACTTACCTGGCGGTCTAGTGACTAAGACTCCATGCTTCCACTGCAGGGGGCACAGGTTCCATTCCTGGTCAGGGAACTAGGATCCTGCATGCCACACGGCATGGCCAAAAAATAAAAATAAAATAGTTAACTTATTTTAGATTTAGTAAGATTCACAGATAAGTAATTTCTGAAACTAAAATATTTCATATTTATTATCAAATAAAGATGTCCTTCTGGAGCTTTTGTTTTAAAATTTGATTTTCTTTTTTATTTTATCATCATATGTCTAGAACACGAGGCCTATTTGAAAGATATTGTAGAACTACGATGGCACCTTGAAGATAAAACTCATCCACTAAAACGTTTGGAGGAGGAAAAGGAGAAATTAGAAGAAGCTAATGCAAAGCTTCAAGCAGACATAGACTACATGATTAAACATCGCCCTCTACTGCTTACAAAGCGAGACCAGGAACTTGTAGCTCTGAAGGAATATTATCAGAAAAAAATTGAGGTAAAGGAATAAATGAATGGATTTGCATTTTACAGATTGTTTCTTAGTTATAAAAATTTCAACTATAAGAAGTTAACATATCTTTCAAGGGTTCATTCTCGTTGAAAATTGACCTGCTATTTATTTTCTAAAGGAATTATCAAGTGACACACAGTACAGTTGATTGATATTCATTTAAACTTTTCCCATACTTTTAAACTTAGGAATATTAATAATACTTAGTAGTCTACTAATATGATTTTGGAGATTTAACACATTATGGTATTATTTGAAGCCGTAAATCAAACTTAGAAAGAATGTCATCAGTTTCATTGTTGATGAAAATACGTAACTGACATGAGCAGCCATGATCATGTTCCTCTCTATGTACCTGTGAATTTTTCTTGGTTGTATATCTAGTGGAGTATCTACTGAGTCATGTGTTATATACATTTTCAACTTCGTTAGATAAAATCACATTGCTCTCCAAAGTGTCTCTGACGGCTTATATTCCTAAAGTAGTAGCACTGCTGGAGACGTCCCATTTCTCCACTGTGGACAAGAATTCTAGTAGTATCATTTTTTCTTAATAGTAGCCCCCTTATTTAGTTGGATGGCAATGTGTCAGGCTAAAAGTCATCCCCCAAATTGCCTTTACTCATGGTATTTCTAATGAGATGTAGGTAGGAGTTATATAGGGGTTTTTTTAGGAAAGCTTCTTGAAATGGACTGACTCACTCAGAAGTAGCACCCTTAGCCATCTCCTAAACTTACGGCAACCCAGATATGAAAACTGCAGCTCTGATTTGATTTTATAGCACAAAGCAACCTTGGGAATGGAACCCAGATCCAGAATGGCTGAATAGAAAGGCAGAAGATACCTTGTATCTATTTCTGAGAGAGAAAAATAAACTATAATCTTGTTTCTTTGCCTTATTTCTGCTATAGCCAAACCCAGTCCTAACTGATCCACCTCACATTTTTGTCAGCATTTTTATTGTCATACTTTAAAGTTTGTCAACATTTTTATTGTCATACTTTAAAGTTTGTCATACTTTAAAGTTTGTCATACTTTAAAGTTTGTGAAAGAATTGGTATCCCTTTATTATTTTAGTGTGTTTTTCCCCAATAGTGGACATAGGCGTTTCTGAGTCAGGGGTAGCAGGGTTGTTGAGCAGCTGGAAGACCATGGGAGGAATATATGAAATATATGAAATAAATATATGAAAATGCATTCTAGCAGATCAAGAAAATAGCAACCTTTGCGTAGAGCTTATCAGAGTCACTGCGATGATTAATTTTTTGCGTCAACTTGGCTGGGCCAGGATGCCCAGTTATTTGATCAGACATTATTATAGATGTTTCTGTGAAGCAGTTTTTTGGATGAGATTAACATTTAAATCAATGGACTTTTAATAAAGCAGATAGGCAAGAAAAATAAATAAAAGGCATCCAGATTGTAAAGGAAGAAGTAAAATTATCTCTATCTGCAGAGGACATGATCTTACATATAGAAAATCATGAAGAATTCACAAAACAAACTATTAGAGCTAATAAACAAGTTTAGTAAAGTTGGAGGATGCAAGCTCAACACACAAAACTTAGTTGTATTTTCATATACTAGTTTTGAACAATCCAAAAATAAAATTAAGAAAACAGTTCTACTTAATACCATTAAAAATGATAAAATAGGAATAAATTTAATCAATAAAGTGCAAGACTTGTTCACTAAAAACTATAATATTTTGCTGAAATAAATTAGACCTAAATAAATAGAAAGATAATCCGTGTTCACGGATTTGACTTAATATTGTTAATATGTCAATGGTACCCAAAGCTATCTTCAGATTAAATGCAATATCTGACAAAATCTCAAGATCTTTTTGCAGAAATTGAAAAGCCTGTTCTAATATTCATACGGAATTGCATGGGATCCCAAAAGCCAAAACAGTCTTGGAAATGAAGGACACCTTAGAGAACTCGCACTTTCTGATTTTAAAACTTAGTACAAAGCTGTAGGAAGCAAAAAAAAGTGGAATTTGCATAAATACAGAAAAGTAGAGAGTAGAATTGAGATTGCAGAAATAAACCCATTTATCTATGGTTAATTGCTTTTGACAAGGGTGCCAAGACCATTTGTGGAGAAAGAGTAGTCTCTTCAACAAATGGTGCTGGGACATTGGATATCCACATGCATCCAAAAGAGTAAAGTTAAGACCCCTACTTCCCAGCACATACACACGTTAATTAAAAATGGATCATAATTCTACATGTAAGAGCTAAAACTATAAAACTCTTAAAAGAAAACTTAGGGGTAAATCTTCATCACCTTGAATTTGGAAATGGTTTTTTTAGATATGACACTAAAAGCATAAGCGACATAAGAAAAAATAGAGAAATTAGACGTCATCAAAATTAAAACCTTTTGTGCATCACAGTACACTACCATAAAAGTAAAAAGACAACCTACAGAATGAGAGAAAATGTTGCAAATTATATATTACAAAAGGTGTAGTATCCAGAATATATAAAGAACTTTTATAATTCAACAACCAGAAAAGACAAACAACCCATTTAAAAATGGGCAAAAGACTTGAGTAGACATATCTCCAAAAGACATAGAAATGGGCAGCAAACACATGAAAACATGGATGCTTAACATCATTAGTCATTAGGAAAATGCAAACCAAAACCACAATGAGATACCACTCATACCCATTAGGATAAAGTTAAAAATAAAGTGTAAGATAACCAGTTTGGGTGAGGATGTGGAGAAACTTGAACCATGGTACTCTGCTGGTGGGAATGTAAAATGGTAGAGCCACTGTGGAAAACAGTTTGCTGTTTCCTCAAAAAGTAAAACAGAATTACCATATGCTTTAGTAACTCCACTCCAAGGTATGTACCCTCAAATAATTGAAAACTGATGTTAAAAAACAAACAAAAAGGGCTTCCCTGGTGGCGCAGTGGTTGGGAGTCCGCCTGCCGATGCAGGGGACGCGGGTTCGTGCCCACGTCCGGGAGGATCCCACATGCCGCGGAGCGGCTGGGCCTGTGAGCCATGGCCACTGAGCCTGCGCGTCCGGAGCCTGTGCTCCATGGCGGGAGAGGCCACAGCAGTGAGGGGCCCGCGTATCGCAAAAAAAATAAAAAATAAAAAACCCTTGTATGTAAATGTTCATAGCAGCACTGTTCAGAACAGACAAAGGTGAAACAATCCAGTGCCCTTCAACTGATGAGTGACTAAACAAAATGTAATACATCCACACCATGGAATGTTATTCAGCCATAAAAAGAAATGAAGTGCTGATGTATGTCACAACATGGGTAAACCGTGAAGCATTATGCTAAAAGAAGCCAGGTACAAAAGATCACATATGATTTCATTTACCTGAATTATCCAGAATAGGTAAATCCATAAAGATAGAAAGCAAATTCATGATCGCTAGAGGGTTGGAGAAGTGTAAGATAGTGTTTTGTTTGTAATATAGCTTTGTTTTGTTTTGTTTTATTCTGCTGTCTTGACTGAGGTCCTGGCTAAAGGCCTGCTGAAGCAACCCAACAGCTTAAATAATGCAAGACCTCTAGCCAATGTGCTTGAGCCTTAATACATTGCTACTTGCAAACTAAGCTCAAAGGCTCAACGTGACCTTCAAATTCAACAAGCGGCTTAGTCTCATAACACCGTGGAGCCACAAAAATATTATTAACATCAACCTAGGAGAGTATCCATGTGGGAAGGTTGTACCAGTCCCACACTGAGCCCGTCCAAGAGCTTTCCTTGGAGATGAATTTGCCTCATATGATATCACCAATGCCCCCAATACTGAGACCACCACCCCAGCAATACCTACGGGACAAATTGGACACAGGACATTATTTATTGCTTTTCTTCCTTTGGTAGTAGAAATTCTATTATGTTTCCTGAGCTCTTTGTTTGCTTATCCCATCATCTTGGTATAATCCTGGCTCTCTGCCAAAGTCTCTACCCCTACGTTCCTGTGCCTAAAGGAAAATCTTGTAGAGGTTACTAATATCTGTGCTATTCTAGAAATTAATGGGCACATAGGGACAGTTTTATGTCCTCCCCTTCCAAATCTGTATACATTTTGCTGTATTATATTGCCTTTAGTAAGGCTAGGACCTTTGCTGGCTGAGATCTCCACTACAATGCTGACTAGAGGGAGTAATATTTGGCATCATTGTCACATTCCCAGTTTCAAAGGGGAAGAATTAAAAATTTTTTTTCTATTAAGTAAGATGTTACATGGTGCTAGACTTGATTTGCTAATTATTTGTTTAGGGTTTTAAATCTAAATTCATGAATAAGAAGGTCATATAATTATTTAATAATGTCCTTGTCAGGTTTGGGTTTTAAGGGTTTGCTAGATTTTTAAAGGTAACTTGGGAGTATTTCTTCTTTTCCTATTATCTAGAAGAGTGCGAAAGACTAACATTATTAATTAGCCTTTACTATTGAAGCCATCTAGCTAAAGTTTTCCAGTTTTGTTTCTTGTTTGTTTTGGAAAGGTTTTTAATTACAAATTCAATTTCCTCAATAAGACTGTTCAGTTATTCTGTTTCTTCCTGTGTCCATTTTGGTTAGTTGTAGTTTTCTAAGAATATGTCCATTTCATCACAATTTCAAATTTTTTTGCAAGACTTTCTTAGTATCCTTTTATCTTTTCTATAGTCTATAGAATATCTAGTGCTTTCCTTTTACATTCCTCATATTTACTTGTGCCTTCTCTTAAATGTTATATATTTATATAAGTTTATAACATGATATATCTTCTGTATACACGATAACCATCCATCACCATACAGTTGACCCCCTTTACCCACTTCTCCCTCCCCTTCCCTTCTGGTAACTGCTACTCTGTTTTCTGTATCTACATGTTTCTTTGGTTTGGTTTGGTTTGTTCACTTATTTTGGAGTTTTTTGTTTGTTTTTTATGTTCCACATATGAGTTAAATCACATGATATTTGTCTTTCTTCATCCGACTTATTTCACTTAGCATAATACCCTCAAGGACGGTCCATGTTGTCACAAATGGCAAGATTTCTTTCTTTTTTTACGGTTGAGTAGTATCCATTTTATAGATATGTGTGTGTGTGTGTGTGTGTGTGTGTGTGTGTGTATACCACATCTCTTTATCTCTTCATCCATTCATCCCTTGATGGGCACTTAGGTTGTTCCATATCTTGGCTATTGTAAATAGTGATGAGGTGAACATTGGGGTGCATATATATTTTCAAATTAGTGTATTCATATTCTTTGGATTAATACCCAGAAGTGGAATAGCTGGATCATATGTTAGTTCTATTCTTAATTTTTCTGAGGAATCTCCATACTGTTTTCCATAGTGGCTGCATTCCCACTAACAGTTCACAAGGGTTCCTGTTTCTCCACATCCTCTCAACACTTGTTATTTCTTCCTTTTTTGATAATAACCATTCTAATTGGCATGCGGTAAAATCTCATTGTGGTTTTTATTTTCATTTCCATAATAATTAGTGATGTTGAATACCTTTTCATGTATGTGCCTGTTGGCCATCTGTATGTCTTCTTTGGAAAAAAGTCTATTGCTGTACACCTGAAACTAACACAACACTGTAAATTAATTATACCCCAATAAAAATTTTAAAAAAAGAAACAGGATGGCAGGACCCCCCCCCAAAAAAAAGTCGATTCAGCCCCTTTGCCCATTTTTTAAAATTGAAGTATAGTTGATTTACAGTGCTGTGTTAATTTCTGGTGTATGGCAAAGTGATTCAGTTATACATACATATACATTCTTTTTTATATTCTTTTCCATTACGGCTTATCACAGGATATTGAATATAGTTCCCTGTGCTATACAGTAGGACCTTGTTGTTTATCCCCTTTGCTCATTTTAAAATTGAGTTGTTTGTTTTTTTGCTGTTGTTGAGTTGTATGAGTTCTTTATATATTTTGGATATTAACCCCTTATTGGTTATATGATTTGCAAATATCTTCGGTAGGTTGTCTTTTTGTTTTGTTGATGATTTCCTTTGCTGCACAGACTATGTAATTATGTACACATAAAATCTAGACAAGTCCACAGATGAATTACAGTTGCATACAAAGGTAAAATTTTAAAATCCATACATTACTATATATACCAGCAACAAATCTGAAAATAATATTTATTTAAAAATAGCATTTGTTAGAGCATAAAATAAAACATATCTAGGAATAAATGTAACAAATAATATGCAAAGCCCCTATTCAGAAAACTATGAATATTACTGAGAGAAATTTAAAAGTGCTACATAGATAAATATGTTAATGTATTAGAAGGCTAAATTTTGTAGCATTCGCTCCAAATTGATCTGTAAATTAAATACAGTCACAAAATCTCAACAGGTTTCTTTGTGGACCTTGACAAGCTAATTCTAAAATGTATGTGATATATGTATACAATGGAATATAATTCAGCCTTTAAAAAGAAGGAAGCCTTCCATATGTGACAACATGGAGGAACCTGGAGAACATTATTATGCTAAGTAAATAAGCAGGTCACAGATAAATACTGCATGATTCCACTTACATGAGGCATCTATAATAGTCACACTCATAGAAGCACAGAGTAGAATGGTGGTTGGTAGGGCCTTGGGGAGGGGAAATGGAGAGTCATTTTTCAATGGATATAAAGATTTAGTTATGCGAGATGAATAAGTTCTAGAGATCTGCTGTACAGCATAGTGCCTACAGTTTACTGTGTTGTACACTTAAAATTTTGTTAAAAGATAGATAATCATGTTAAATGTTCTTATCACAATAAAATTAATACAATGAAATAAAATAAAAATTAATGAAAATTACTACTGTTTTCGGGAGGCTACTGCCTCATATAGATCCACCACTTGGCCCCTGGGTAAAGGACTGC
Source organism: Monodon monoceros (assembly GCF_005190385.1). Classification (NCBI taxonomy): domain Eukaryota; kingdom Metazoa; phylum Chordata; class Mammalia; order Artiodactyla; family Monodontidae; genus Monodon; species Monodon monoceros. Next base: position 40,029,634 of record NW_021703765.1, read on the forward strand.
TCCCTCCTTAGTACCTTGTTCTACTCCTCTCCCTCCAACTTTCCAACAGGACATCCTGAACTGTAGTTCCTTCCAACCATGACCACTACAACCACCCTTTCCCTTTAGTCTGATAGAGAGACCGGGAGAGAGAAGGGAGTATGTTTATGATATCTAATAATTAATGAAAACAATAAAAATGGAATATTTTAGACCCTTGCATTAAGATAGTAATGGTTATTCATGAGTGAGAAGATTATAGGTAATTTATAAAATTTTCTTTTTTCATCTGTGTTTTCTGATTTTTCTACAATATTTGAACAATAAAAAGTCATAGTTTTTGTAGGTAAAATAATAATGATTTTATTTTGGTCATGTTAACTGGGATATTAAAGTCATTTTCTTCAGTAACTTTTCTACATCTCTAGTATTGATGCCTCTCAGGGTAAAAGAAACCTGAAACTACTGTGCTAAATAATAGACTAAATATGGAAAGAAAATTGGTGTAAAGAACGTTTATAATCTAAATCAAAACTACTTTAGGGGCTTCCCTGGTGGCGCAGTGGTTGGGAGTCCGCCTGCCGACGCAGGGGACACGGGTTCGTGCCCTGATTCAGGAGGGTTCCACATGCCGCTGAGCGGCTGGGCCCGTGGGACATGGCCGCTGAGCCTGCGCATCTGGAGCCTGTTCTCCACCACGGGAGAGGCCACAGCGGTGAGAAGCCTGCGTACAGCAAAAGAACAGAACAAAACAAAACAAAAAAAACCAACTACTTTAACTCCGTGATCTTTCTCTTGTCTGATTATTTTAATTAGTCATTAAGTGCATATATTAGCACACATATTTTTATTTCTAGGTAATGGAACTCTACAAACAGGTTCATGGAGAACATGAAGAAGCTGTAGAAAATCTTGAAAAAGTCAAATTCAAAGCTAAACAAAGTAAAATAGACATGGAAAAGGATATTCGTGATGATGAAATAACCATAGAAACCTACAAGTAAGTATTTTTCACAAATGTTACTTATTTAGAAGTAAAATATTAATTAAAATGTAATATATATTCCTGTATAAGAAACTCAGATAAAGAGAAAGGGAAGAATCTAAATTGCCACGTCTATCTTGTTACCAACTTTATGTATAAATTAAAATGTCTTTTACAGATGTAAACTAACTGTGTATAAATTCCTAAAGCAGTATTTTTCTGTGTCATTTTAAAGCTCTTGATACATGTTGCCAAATTGCCTGTGGCTATGCTATAACAGTATATATCCCTGCTAACTATGTGAAAAAGTGACTCTTTGAAAAAAGATTCCAGCGTGGGATATTATAAAAAACAAATTATATAGCCTTGTATTAATTATAAGCATAGCATCTAATTAATTACACTCATTTTTTTTGATTTCTAGTAAAATGTAACATTTTAAATATATATAGATTAATTATATTTTGCATATTATTAATTGACTTTTTATTACATTTCTGATGTATTTATATTTTATGATATTCTTCTACTTCCTCTTGTTGGTTTCAAATTCTTCATGTTTCTGTGTGATATAAAATTTTTATTTATTCAAACTGATCAGTGATTTAGTACAGAAAAAGTCATACTCATTATGGAGCTAGAGTCAAGTAAATATAAGCAAAATGAAGAGCAAAAGTTTGTACATCATCCTGTGATCTGGATAACATGCACTTATTAAGATATTTATATTTCCTCACATCTGATGTCTATTTCAACATGTGCTTAAACATTATTTTTTAATTGAGATATAGTATAAGTACAATATTATATAAGTTATAGTTATACAACATAGTGGTTCACAATTTTAAAGGTTATACTGCATTTGTAGTTATAAAGTATTGGTTACGTTCCCTGTGTTGTACAATATATCCTTGTAGCTTATTTATTTTATACATAATAGTTTGTACCTTTAATCCCCTAAACGCTTTCGTGCCCTCCGCACTTCCCTCTCCCCACTGGTAACCACTAGTTTGTTCTCTATATCTGTAAGTCTGCTTCCTTTTTGTTGTATTCATCAGTTTGTTTTAGTTTTTAGATTCCACATAAAAGTTATATCATACAGTATTTTTCTTTCTCTGTCTGGCTTATTTCACTTAGCATAATACCCTCAAAGTCCATCCACATTGTTGCAAATAAGATTTTATTCTTTTTTTTTTATTTTTGAGTTTCATTTATTTTTTTATACAGCAGGTTCTTATTAGTCATCCATTTTATACACATCAGTGTATACATGTCAATCCCAATCTCCCAATTCATCACACCACCACCCCCACCCCCCACCGCTTTCCCCCCTTGGTGTCCATACGTTTGTTCTCTACAACTGTGTCTCTATTTCTGCCCTGCAGATCAGTTCATCTGTACCATTTTTCTAGGTTGCACATATAGGCATTAATATACGATATTTGTTTTTCTCTTTCTGACTTACTTCACTCTGTATGAGAGTCTCTAGATCCATCCACGTCTCTACAGATGACCCAATTTCATTCCTTTTTATGGCTGAGTAATATTCCATTGTATATATGTACCACATCTTCTTCATCCATTCGTCTGTCAGTGGGCATTTAGGTTGCTTCCATGACCTGGCTATGTAAATAGAGCTGCAGTGAACATTTGGGTGCATGTGTCTTTTTGAATTATGGTGTTCTCTGGGTATATGCCCAGTAGTGGGATTGCTGGGTCATATGGTAATTCTGTTTCTAGTTTTTTAAGGAACCTCCGTAGTGTTCTCCATAGTGGCTGTATCAATTTACATTGCCACCAACAGTGCAAGAGGGTGCCCTTTTCTCCACACCCTCTCCAGCACTTGTTGTTTGTAGATTTTCTGATGATGCCCATTCTAACTGGTATGAGGTGATGCCTCGTTGTAGTTTTGATTTGCATTTCTCTAATAATTAGTGATGTTGAGCAGCTTTTCATGCGCTTGTTGGCCATCTGTATGTCTTCTTTGGAGAAATGTCTATTTAGGTCTGCCCATTTTTGGATTGGGTTGTTTGTTTTTTTAATACTCAGCGGCATGAGCTGTTTATATATATTGGAGATTAATCCTTTGTCCGCTGATTCATTTACAAATATTTTCTCCCATCCTGAGGGTTGTCTTTTGGTCTTGTTTATGGTTTCCTTTGCTGTGCAAAAGCTTTTAAGTTTCATTAGATCCCATTTATTTTTTTTATTATTTCCATTACTCTAGGAAGTGGATCAAAAAAGATCTTGCTGTGATTTATGTCAAAGAGTGTTCTTCCTATGTTTTCCTCTAAGAGTTTTATAGTTTCCAGTCTTACATTTAGGTCTCTAATACATTTTGTGTTTATTTTTGTGTATGGTGTTAGGGAGTGTTCTAATTTCATTCTTTTACATATCACTGTCCAGTTTTCCCAGCACTACTTATTGAAGAGACTGTCTTTTCTCCATTGTATATCCTTGCCTCCTTTGTCATAGATTAGTTGACCTTAGGTGTGTGGGTTTATCTCTGGGCTTTCTATCTTGTTCCATTGATCTATATTTCTGTTTTTTTGCCAGTAACATATTGTCTTGATTACCGTAGCTTTGTAGTCTAGTCTGAAGTCAGGGAGTCTCATTCCTCCGGCTCCATTTTTTTTACCTCAAGACTTCATTGGCTATTTGGGGTCTTTTGTATCTCCATACAAATTTTAGGATTTTTTGTTCTAGTTCTGTAAAAATGCCATTGGTAATTTGATAGGGATTGCATTGAATCTGTAGATTGCTCTGGATAGTATAGTCATTTTCACAATGTTGATTCTTCCAAGCCAAGAACATGTTATATCTCTCCATCTCTTGGTATCATCTTTAATTTCTTTCATCAGTGTCTTATAGTTTTCTGCATACAGGTCTTTTGTCTCCCTAGGTAGGCTTATTCCTAGGTATTTTATTCTTTTTGTTGCAATGGTAAATGGGAGTGTTTCCTTAATTTCTCTTTCAGATTTTTCATCATTAGTGTATAGGAATGCAAGAGCTTTCTGTACATTAATTTTGTATCCTGCAACTTTACCAAATTCATTGATTAGCTCTAGTAGTTTTCTGGTGGCATCTTTAGTATTCTCTCTATATAGTATCGTGTCATCTGCAAACAGTGATGGTTTTACTTCATCTTTTCCAGTGTGTATTCCTTTTATTTCTTTTCCTTCTCTGATTGCTGTGGCTAGGACTTCCAGAGCTATGTTGAATAATAGTGGTGAGAGTGGACTTCCTTGTCTTGTTCCTGATGTTAGAGAAAATCCTTTCAGTTTTTCACCATTGAGAATGATGTTTGCTGTGGGCTTGTCATATATGGCCTTTATTATGTTGAGGTAGTTTCCCTCTATGCCCACTTTGTGCATAGTTTTTATCATAAATCAGTGTTGAATTTTGTCAGAAGCTTTTTCTGCATCTATTGAGAAGATCATATGGTTTTTCTTCTTCAGTTTGTTAATATGGTGCATCACATTGATCAATTTCCATTTATTGAAGAATCCTTGCATCCCTGAGATAAATCCCACTTGATCATGGTGTATGATCCTTTTAATTTGTTGTTTGGATTCTGTTTGCTAGTATTTTGTTGAGGATTTTTGCATCTATATTCATCAGTGATATTGGTCTGTAATTTTTTTTTTGTAGTATCTTTGTCTAGTTTTGGTATCAGGGTGATGGTGGCCTCATAGAATGAGTTTGGGACTGTTCCTTCCTCTGCAATTTTTTGAAAGAGTTTGAGAAGGATTGGTGTTAGCTCTTCTCTAAATGTTTGATAGAATTCATCTGTGAACCCATCTGGTCCTGGACTTTTGTTTGTTGGAAGATTTTTAGTCACAGTTTCAATTCCATTACTTGTGATTGGTATGTTCATATTTTCTATTTCTTCCTGCTTCAGTCTTGGAAGGTTAGATCTTTCTAAGAATTTGTCCATTTCTTCCAGGTTGTCCATTTTATTGGCATAGAGTTGCTTGTAGTAGTCTCTTAGGATGCTTTGTGTTTCTGTGGTGTCTGTTTTAACTTCTCCTTTTTCATTTCTAATTTTATTGATTTGAGTCCTCTCCCTCTTTTTCTTGATGAGTCTGGCTAATGGTTTATCAATTTTGTTTATCTTCTCAAAGAACCAGCTTTTAGTTTTATTGATGTTTGCTATTGTTTTCTTTGTTTCGATTTCATTTATTTCTGCTCTGATCTTTATGATTTCTTTCCTTCTGATAATTTTGGGTTTTGTTTGTTCTTCTTTCTCTAGTTCCTTTAAGTGTAAGGTTAGGTTTTTTTATTTCAAATTTTTCTTGTTTCTTGAGGTAGGCTTGTATAGCTATAAACTTCCCTCTTAGAATTGCTTTTGCCGCATCCCATAGTTTTTGGATCATCGTGTTTTCATTATCCTTTGTCTCTAGGTATTTTTTGATTCCCTCTTTGATTTCTTCAGTGATCTCTTGGTTTTTTAGTAGTGTATTGTTTAGCCTCCATGTGTTTGTGTTTTTTACGTTTTTTCTCTGTAATTGATTTCTAATCTCATAGTGTTGCAGTCAGAAAAGATGCTTGATATGTTTTCAATTTTCTTAAATTTACTGAGGCTTGATTTGTGACCCAAGATGTGATCTATCCTGAAAGAGTGTTCCTTGTGCACTTGAGAAGAAAGTGTAATCTGCTGTTTTTGGATGGAATGTCCTATAAATATCAATTAAATCTATCTGATCTATTATGTCACTTAACACTTGTGTTTCCATATTAATTTTCTGTTTGGATGATCTGTCCATTGATGTAAGTGAGGTGTTAAAGTCCCCCACTATTATTGTGTTACTGTTGATTTCCTCTTTTATAGCTGTTACAGTTGCCTTATGTATTGAGGTGCTCCTATGTTGGGTGCATATATATTTATAATTGTTACATCTTCTTCTTGGATTGATCCCTTGATCATTATGTAGTGTCCTCCCTCATCCCTTGTAACATTGTTTAATTTAAAGTCTTTTATCAGATATGAGTATTGCTACTCCAGCTTTCTTTTGATTTCCATTTGCGTGGAATATCTTTTTCTATCCCCTCACTTTCAGTCTGTATGTGTCCCTAGGTCTGAAGTGGGTCTCTTGTCGACAGCATATATATGGGTCTTGTTTTTGTATCCATTCAGCAAGCCTGTGTCTTTTGGTTGGAGCATTTAATCCATTCACGTTTAAGGTAATTATCAATATGTATGTTCCTGTGACCATTTTCTTAATTGTTTTGGGTTTGTTTTTGTAGGTCGTTTTCTTCTCTTGTTTTTCCCACTTAGAGAAGTTCCTTTAGCATTTGTTGTAGAGCCAGTTTGGTGGTGCTGAATTCTCTTAGATTTTGCTTATCTGTAAAGCTTTTGATTTCTCTGTCAAATCTGAATGACACCCTTGCTGGGTAGAGTACTCTTGGTTGTAGGTTCTTCCCTTTCATCACTTTAAGTATATCATGCCACTCCCTTCTGGCTTGTAGAGTTTCTGCTGAGAAATCAGCTGTTAACCTTATTGGAGTTCCCTTGTATGTTATTTGTCGTTTTTCCCTTGCTGCTTTCAATAATTTTTAATTTTTGCCAATTTGATTACTATGTGTCTCAGCCTGTTTCTCCTTGGGTTTATCCTGTATGGAACTGTCTGCGCTTCCTGGACTTGGGTTGCTATTTCCTTTCCCATGTTAGGGAATTTTTTGAGTATCCTCTCTTCAAATATTTTCTCTGGTTCTTTCTCTCTTCTCCTTCTGGCACCCCTATAATGCAAATGTTCTTGCGTTTAATGTTGTCCCAGAGGTGTCTTAGGCTGTTTTCATTCTTTTTTCTTTATTCTCCTCCGCAGCAGTGAATTCCACCATTCTGTTGTCCAGGTTACTTATCCGTTCTTCTGCCTCAGTTATTCTGCTATTGATTCCTTCTAGTGTATTTTTCATTTTAGTTATTGTTCATCTCTGTTTGTTCTTTAATTCTTCTAGGTCTTTGTTAAACACTTCTAGGATCTTCTCGATCTTTTTCTCCATTCTTTTTCCGAGGTCCTGGATCATCTTCACTATCATTATTCAGAATTCTTTTTCTGGAAGGCTGCCTATCTCCACTTCATTTGGTTGTTTTTCTGGGGTTTTAATCTTGTTCCTTCATCTATATAGCCTTCTGCCTTTTCATCTTGTCTATTTTTATGTAAATATGGTTTTTGTTCCACAGGAAGAAAGATTGTCATTATTCTTGCTTCTGCTCAAAAATGTATTCTTTTTTATGGCTGGGTAATATTCCATTTTACACACACACATATATATATATATATATATATGTGTGTACGCAAGCCATATCTTTTTTTTTTCTTTTTTTTTTTGCGGTGCGCGAGCCTCTCACTGTTGTGGCCTCTCCCGTTGAGGAGCACAAGCTCCGGATGCGCAGGCTCAGCGGCCATGGCTCACGGGCCTAGCCGCTCCACGGCATGTTGGATCTTCCCGGACCAGGGCACGAACCCCTGTCCCCTGCATCGACAGGCGGACTCTCAACCACTGCACCACCAGGGAAGCCCTGGCATATCTTCTTTATCCATTCATTCTACTGATGGAACTTAGGTTGCTTTCATATCTTGGTAATTGTAAATAATCCTGCTATGTATATTGGGGTGCATGTATATTTTCCAATTAGAGTTTTTGTATTTTTCAGATATATACCCAGGAGTAGAATTGCTGGGTCATATGGTAATTCTATTTTTAGTTTTCTGCGAAACTGCCATACTGTTTTCCACAGCGGCTGCACCAATTTACTGTCCCTCCAACAGTGTAGGAGGGATCCCTTTTCTCCACATCCTTTCCAAAATTTGTTTTTTTTGTGTGTGTTCTTTTTGATGATAGCCATTCTGACAGGTGTAACGTGATAGTTCGTTGTGGTTTTAGTTTACATTTATCTGATGATTAATGATGTTGAGCAGTTTTTAATGTGCCTGTTGGCCTTTTGTCTGTCTTCTTTGGAAAAATGTCTGTTCAGGTCTTCTGCCCATTTTATGATTGTGTTACTTGTTTTTTGATGTTGAGTTGTATGAGCTGTTTATATATTTTGCATATTAACCCCTTATCAATCATGTCATTAAGAAGTATTTTCTCCCATTCAGTAGGTTGTGTTTTTGTTTTGTTGATGGTTTCATTTGCTGTGCAAAATTTAAGTTCCATTTGTTTGTTTTTGATTTTATTTCCCTTGCTTTAGGAGACAGATCCAAAAAAATATTGCTATGATTTATGTCACAGAGTGTTCAGCCTATGTTTTCTCCTAGGAATTTTATGGTTTCTGGTCTTACATTTATGTCTTTAAACCGTTTTGAGTTTATTTTTGTATATGGTGTGAGAAAATGTTCTAATATTCTTTTACATGTAACTCTCTAGTTTTCCCAGCACCACTTGTTGAAGAGACTGTCTTTTCTCCATTATACATCTTGCCTCCTTTGTCATAGATTAATTGACCATAAGTGTGTGAGTTTATGTCTGGGCTCTTTGTTCTGTTTCATTGATCTATGTACCAGTTCTTGTGCCAGTACCATACTGTTTTGATACTGTAGCTTTGCCGTATAGTCTGAAATGAAGGCGCGTGATCCCTCCAGCTTTGTTCTTCTTTCTCAAGGTTGTTTTAATTATTTGCAGTCTTTTGTGTTTCCCTAAACATTATAAAATTATTTGTTCTAGTTCTGTGAAAAAAGCCATTGGTCTTTTGATAGGGATTTCATTGAATCTGTAGATTGCTTTTGGTACTGTGGTCATTTTTACAATATTAATTTTTACAATCCAAGAACACAGTATATCTTTCCATCTATTTGTGTAGTTTTCAATTTCTTTCATCAGCATCTTATAGTTTTCTGAGTACCTGTCTTTTACCTCCTTAGGTAGGTTTATTCCTAGGTATTTTATTCTTTTTGATGAAATAGCAAATGGGACTGTTTCCTTAATTTTACTTTCTGATAGTTTGTTAGTGTAGAGAAATGCAACAGATTTCTGGATATTAATTTTGTATCCTGCAACTTTATTGAATTCATTGATGAGCTCTAGTAGCTTTCTGGTGGTGTCTTTAGGATTTTCTATGACTGCTATCATGTTACCTACAAACAGCGGCAATATTACTTCTTCCTTTCCAATTTGGATTTTTTTTTTTTTTTTTGCGGTACATGGGCCTCTCACTGTTGTGGCCTCTCCCGTTGCGGAGCACAGGCTCTGGATGCACAGGCTCAGCAGCCATGGCTCACAGGCCCAGCCGCTCCGCAGCATGTGGGATCTTCCCGGACCGGGGCATGAACCCCTGTCCCCTGCATCGTCAGGCGGACTCTCAATCACTGCACCACCAGGGAAGCCCTCCAATTTGGATTTTTAAAAATTTCTTTTTCTTGTCTGATGCTATGGTTAGGACTTCCAAGACTATGATGAATAAAAGTGACCAGAGTGGGCAACCTTGCTTTGTTCCTATCTTAGAGGAAGTGTTTTCAGCTTTTCACCAATCAGTATGATGTTATCTATGGGTTTGTCATATATGGCCTTTATTATGTTGAGGTATATTCCCTCTATTCCCACTTAAAGAGTTTTTATCAAAAATGGATGTTGAATTTTGTCAAAAGCTTTTTCTGCATCTATTGAGATGATCCTATGCTTTTTATTCACATTAACTAATTTGTGGATATTGAAAAATCCTTGTATCCCTGGGATAAATTCCACTTGATCATAGTGTTTGATACTTTAAATGTTTCTTTGGGTTCCATTTGCTAATATTTTGTTGAGGATTTTTGGATCTGTGTCCATCAGTTATATTGACCTGTAATTTTCTTTTTTTGCGATATTTCAGTCTGGTTTTGGTAACAGGGTGTTGCTGGCCTTGTGGAATGAGTTCAGAAATGTTCCTTCCTCTGCAGTTTTTTGGAATAGTTTGAGGATAGGTGTTAACTCTTCTCTAAATATTTGATAGAATTCACCTGTGAAGCCACCTACCTGGTCCTGGACTTTTGTTCACTGAGAGTTTTTAAATTACTGATTCAATTTCATTACTGGTAATTGGTCTGTTCATATTTTGTATTTCTTCCTGGTTCAGTCTTGTGTGATTGTACATTTCTAAGAATTTGTCCATTTCTTCTAGGTTGTCCATTTTATTGGAATATAGTTGTTCATAGTAGTCTGTTATGATCTTTTGTATTTCTGTGGTATCAGTTGTAACTTCTCGTTGTTCATTTCTTTTTTGTGTGTGGGGGGAAGGGGGCCCTCTCTTTTTCTTGATGACAGAAGAGAATTTTTTCATGGATCTATTTGGCACAAACACATGTTTGTCCATATTAATTACAAATACATTATCCATCTTGTACCATTTTCTAAAAATTTTCCTTCTCAATTTTGAATATAAGAATTAGGTGGTGATTTTTATAATTAATATTTAGATAGACCCAAAGGCATATTATTATTACTTCCATTACTCGTTATTATTTGTTACACCATATAACTTACTCGTTAATTTTCTTCTCATTTAAGTATATTTTCCAGAAGTTCTTTTATAAGCATCAGTGGAGTCATAAATGCTTTATTAAATAAAATTTTAAAGATATGTCTAATTTTCCTTCACTATTTCTTAAGAATTAACAGACATATAGAAACATGATTATGTGTGCTATCAAATGTATAGATTTATGATTTTTTATGTATATGTATATACACTCATGTCACCATGCCCCAGGTTAAGATATAAAAAGTTTCCAGCATACTAGAAGTTTTTTCTTGTTCTCCTTCTCAGTCCATACCATTCTCCTAAAAAGGTCATCTCCATTCTGACTTCTATCACCATGGTTAGTTTGGTCTGTTCTTGAATTCCATATAAATGGAAACACACAGCATATATTCTTTGGTGTCTTGATTGCTCTACTTTATAGTAATTCTTAACAGGTAAAATGATTCTTCCCATTTTATTCTTCTAAATTTATTCTGATTTAGCAGATACAAGAATGATGAAATCTAAAGTACCAGTGGTGGCAAACCTAGTAACAAAGTTTTACACTGAAAACTTCTTAGAAGGCTGAGGAATTGGTGGCAGCAGTTGATGCTTCAGGAAATAGGGATGAGGAGATAACTAAAATAATACTTAGCTCCTGCATCCCATGACACTGGGCAATTGCTCACTCCTTAGTCAAAATCTAGTTTAATATCTGGACTGGGGAAATGGATACCACTGAGAGGAGAAAAATTAACTTCATAAGGAGGAAATTTAACCAAATATGTGCATTTTAAATGCTCAGGCTCCCAATCTCTCATTATTGATCTGGCTTCTAGAATTCTGATAGGAAGCCTGTACTCTCCAGATATGGAAGGGTAAAGGAGAAGCTTCTTGCCTATTTGTTTGTTGCTTTAATTTTCATTTATATTGTGAGATTATATCTTTCAGTTTCAGTTATATCTTTCAGTTCCCTTTGACTCTACTCCTAAAATCAGACTTATGCATGATAACATAGCCTGGGCAAATTCAGTAAACACATCATATATTTATTGGCCGTTGGCATTTATTTTCTTGTGAATTCTTGTTTATCTTCTCTGCTCGTTTGTCTCTTGGGTAAGTTTTCCATTCCATATTGCATTGTAGGATTTTATTACACACAAATGATTTAATCTTTGATCTCTTATATGGGTTTCAGATAAATCTCCCACTCTATTATTTTGTTTATGGTGTCTTAAAAAATTGGGCTTATCTGTATTACTTGCTAATATTTTATGCAAATTATACTTTTGTCATTTTCTCACTGTACTTTTTTCATATATTAAACTCTAAGACCATGCTTTAAAGTGACTTTTATATTTGGAACATGTTTTCTACCTACCAGATAAGATAAAGGATTATGTAGCTTTACAGATTAGCACTGGTCTTTGCTGTGACATGTTACATAGGAAAAAGATCCCCTTGGCAACTACTTCTCTTAAATAGGCCCCTTGTTTCCTAAGCTGTAGTTTACCGCTTTTTAGGTCTGAAACTGTGAGGGAGATAAGACAGTACACCAGAGCTTTAGTAATGTATGATCTTTCCACTTCTACAGCTTCTTCTCTTCTCTTATTGTTTTCCTTTTTCTTGTTTTTCGTTCCTTTCCATCCCTGTACTACCCAACCTCTGAATCAAAGGTGCTTAGGTCTCTCACCTGGAACCAAATCAAAAGGTGGTTTATTTTAAATAATTTACAAATCACTTTTCTCTCAGTTCCTTTCCATCAGAAACAAATTGAAGTTTTTCTCACTACTTACTTTTTATATCTAAGTAGTACTTTTCAGGAGTTTCTTTGGGATGGGAAAAATTTTAGGAACAGATGAATTGCATTGATCTACATGGTTAAATCAGAAGCTAATTCAGCTATAAGTTAAAATATAATTTACCCTTCAGTGTGGATAAAATCAACTGTTTTTTCTCTTAGGAAAGAGATAGATAAACTTAACAGCCTGTTTAATTTCTACTGTACATCAATACAAGATGTTAATATTGAGGAGAATGAAGAGGCAGTGACTGAAGTATTGAAGGAAACAAGGTCATCAAGAAATGAATTAGCTGCTTTATCAAAAACGGTGAGTTTTCTAATTAAAATTTTAAAAAATACTGACATTAGCTTTGTGCCATGGCTATCTGAACTTACTCTCTGTTAATAATTAAATGACAGTTAGCCAGTTTCTTTCTATATCGGTTTTCTGTTGCCTATTACCAGAAATTTAGCAGCTTAAGACAGTACCCAGTTATCATAAAGTTTCTCCAGGTCATAGCTCAGCTAGTTCCTCTGCTCCAGATCGTTCCTGATTGAAATCAAGGTGTCATCAGCCCTGCATTTCTTTCTAAAGACTCCAGGATGAATCGGCTTTCAGGCTCATTCAGTTTTGGCAAAATTCACTTCCTGTGGTTTTAGAACTGAGGTCCTTGTTTCCTTGGTGGCTGTCAGCCTGGGATCATTCTCAGCTTTTAGAAGCTACCTGCATCCCCTGGCTGGTGGTTCCCTTCAGGAATGGTGAGCTGAGTCCTCTCACACTTGGTGTCTCACTGATCTTCCCTTATGACTCATCTTTTCTGCCTTCCTCTCCTGTTGCATCTCATTCACTTTAGTAAAAGGAAACACTAGTAAAATGAAATAATAAAATGGTGAAAAGAAATAATAGTTCAGTAAAAGACAATAATATACACATTCCTGTACCAATTTGCATTCCTACCTAGAGTTAAGAATGGGTTTTTTGCCAGTTTCTATTATAAGGCTCTTGATTTATGTTTTCATTATGGCTTTTTAAATTAATCTATAATTAAGAGTGAGACTGAGCATATATTTAATGGCTTTTTGGGGGGAGGGTCATTTGTATTTCCTTTTCTTGAAAAACCTGCTCATGGTTTTAACCCTATACATTGAGCGATGTTTTTTTTTAATTGATTTGTAAGAATTTGTTTTATGTTACAGATTCTAAATATTTTAAAGTTACATGTTAAAAATATTTTCACCCAATCTTCTTTTGTTTCTTTATGGTAACTTCTGATGAAGAGAAACTTCAGTTTTAATGTAGTGAGATTTATAAATATTTTCCTTTGAGCTCTGCTTTCCTGAACTTTTAAAATAAATTTTTTATGCCTTTGAGTCAAAAAATATTCTTTGGTATTTTATTCTAAATGGCTTGAAATTTTGCTTTTCATGTTTACGTAATGCTTTTAGATTAAATATGTTCAAAATTTTCAAAGTTGAGTTTTTACTCATTCTATCTTTTATTTACAAGTTTAGAAGAAATAAACTATCTGCAGAATTTTAGGAATGCATATTTTACTTGCCAGATATGAAGCATAATCAGTTTGAAATTCATATATTGGTATGGTGTGAAGTGAGGTTCCAATTACATTTTTTCTTATATAGAAAGCAAATTGTTATAACTTACTGTATTTACTTATATATTAATATTTAGAATCATCTCTCACATATGGGGCTTCCTTATTTGTTTTGTGTGGATCTCTTTTTCCATTCTCTTTTTAATTTGTTTGGTCTGCTTAACATGTTTATCTCCATGCCTAATGTCTACATTAATAAACTTCTATTATGAGCTTTGATTATCTATTATGATGAATCCCCCAGTCTTACAGTTCTTTATGAGTTTTAGGCTATTCTTGACCTTTGTGCTTCCATTAAATTTCAGCATTTTCTTGTTCATTTCCTTCAGAAATTTTATTGGAATTATGATTGGAGTCTCATTCATTTATGTATTATATGATGGAGAAATGAAATCTTTATGATGGGGTCCTTAAACATAAACATGATCTGTCTCTCCATTTATTTGGGTAGTTCTACTAAATTGGACCTTAATCAATTTCTTGGAACTTCGTCAAAGGCAGACTCTCTCTGAAAAGTCAGCCTGTGATCAGTCAGACAGATTAACCCTTCTAACTGCACTAAATGTTAAAGTTATTTATTTTGAATTGATTTTTAATGTAATTCTGATTTGTTCATAAAGGTAGTATATATGGTAGATATTATTTATATTTTGTTAAGGCTTAATTTATTTCATACTATATAGGTAAATTGTGCAAGTTTTTGATTTTGGAAAAATGCTTTCTCTGATAATGGAGTGCAGTTCTACATAGGTTCATTTTGTGAACCGTGATAATTGGGTTATTTAACTCTTTTATATTTCTGATTTATTTTCTGACTAATGCATCAATTGCTATGAAAGCTGTATTAAAATATATCTCAGTATGATAGTGTATTTCTTTATTTTCATTTTTTTCTATCCATAGTTTTGCTTTACATAATTTGAAGCCATATTTTAGATGAAACTAAGTTTAGAATGTTTCTAATTGATTATTTTCTTAAGATGTGTTTTATTTATATGTTTTGGGGCTATAAATTTTTAGAATCTTTGGAATGCATATTTCACTTACAGATGTGAAGTTGACATCATTAAATTCTTTTTGAACAGTTTAAGGACCATATGTACTTTCCTGACATATATTCTATTTTCTATCATGTTATGCCTCTTATTTAATAATTCCTGTATTAAGATAATTTCTTATTAATTTACACAATAAATGTTTGATAATATTCACTCCCAGTTTAACACACGGCTCTTTCTTTTTATCAGACATTTCTAATTGGCATTGTTTTTTTTCTTGTTACTAAAGTGTATCTTTTACAAGCTTTAGTGAGCTGGATTGGAATTTCTCAAAATTTTCTTTCCCAGAAAATTTTTGTATTTTGTTTTTATTTATGCAATGTAGGGGGTATGCACCTGAGTTAAGATGGGAGTGACTTACATCACTGCATAGGCAATGTAGAAGAATCCAGAAATAGGCAAGGCTGAAAATCACTAAACTAAAACACACTGGGCTGAAGTATCAGAGGGGATGAGTTGGGATGAGTAAGTTGGAAGAAACTGATCTTAAATAGGTAGTAATACAAGTCTCTTTGGAATCTGCCCTTGTTTTCAACCTCCAACTTCTCTCTTGCTGCCTCTTTCACTCTAACTATTCTCTAGCTACTGGACAAACTGCAAGACACCAGAATGTGCCATGGGTTTCCTTCTTCCAGCTTTTCATAAATACTGTTCCCTCTGATTATGATGTCAGTGTTTAACTCAGCTTATCTTCTCAATCCTACTGTTGTCTGGCTGAATCCTCTCATTTTAAACTTCAACTTGGAAAATTGAAGGAAAATTCTTGGAGAAACCATTTCTTCACTTTGTTCTGTCTGCTTTGAACTCTCGTACTCTGTATTTACCTCCATGCTTGTACTGTTACTGGCACCAACAGTCTGTTGAAATCAATGATTACTTGTATACTTCTTTTTAGATTATAAGCTTTTTAAAGACAGGAAATGCATTGTGATTTTTGTTTTCTCTGTGTAACTTGCACAGTGCCTGTCCCATATTAGGCACTCAATAAAATGTCATAATAGACATTCAAAACAAGCCTTATTAGGCTTGTCGAATGAGTGAATTAACTAATGAATAAAGGAAGGGAGGGAGGGAGGCAGGGAGGGAGGAAGGAAAGAAGGAAGGAAGGAAGGGCAATGGGGGAAAATAACTTCGCCTTGTGAGTCTGGAAAGCACTTGATGAGGTGGAGTGTAGACTGTAGACATTGAAATAAAATATAATGTTAAATAGTTATGACCTCAATTTTCTAATCATGTTGAAATTTATCATTTATAAAAATATCACTGGTAATAAAATATTTTCAAAGAGGGAAAATTCATTCACTAAATCTAAAATCACTTTTTTATTTTTTTGATCATTTCTAAAATAGCAATTCTGGCCCTCCATAACAAAATGTTATTTTTGATGAGATACTGTGAATGTATTTATGAAGTTAGTAATATTCTTCAATTATGGAAATCATTTGTGGGCTATCATACTTTATAGAGAAGATGAGAACATGATGAAGTTTAGATATACTTTTTTTCTGTATCTTCCTCATTATAAAAACCTTTAAGCTAGATTTGCAAAGTGGGCATATTAAGCACTCAATTAAAAGCAATGATGTGCATCATTTCTGTGCATTATTTTTTGGTATGCAATAGGCACTTCTAGTTCACGAGAAAAATAAAAGATTTGTGCTGCCTAATTGCACATACAACCTAACTGATCTTTTAAAATTTCAAGGCATATCGTGCTTTCAATTTAGAGTCTTTACCTCATTAATGTACACTTTTCTCCAACTGGTGTTGTCATTGTATCTATGAAAATACATTTTTCCTGTCTCATTTCTGCAAACAATGGATTTTGTAACCTAGAAAACGTCTTGAAATTGGTTAAGTACTTGAAAAATATTGTCCAGATCAAATTTGTTTTAAATGTAGAAGTAAAGCTGCTTTTCTGTAACTTTTCCCCATGTTTTCTTTGAAGTCTACTTCTCCCATAGTTCAGGAATTTGTTTTTAGAATATAATTTCATCATCTGCAACTCTTTGTTTCTTGTGATATTAAAGAAACAGCCATCTACGTTTCATTTTATCCAGTCACTTGATAAAATAATACAAATATGTTTAAAGATATAGAAATCCTGGGCTTCCCTGGTGGTGCAGTGGTTGAGAGTCCGCCTGCCGATGCAGGGGACGCGGGTTCGTGCCCCGGTCCGGCAAGATCCCACATGCCGCGGAGCGGCTGGGCCCGTGAGCCATGGCCGCTGAGCCTGTGCGGCCGGAACCTGTGCTCCGCAACGGGAGAGGCCACAACAGTGAGAGGCCCGTGTACCGCAAAAAAAAAAAAAAAAGATATAGAAATCCTTTGTGATTTTCATATTTTATTAAACGACAGGCATACAAAATATTTTTCATAATTTAATTTACAGATAAAGTTTGTAAATAAGCGAATTCCTCTTACATATATGATATTTTCGTATTTTTGGATGTTGTCTTTTTTAGTAGACATTTAATATTTATTGCTAACTTATTGCTCTAGGCACTGTAAGTATAAATCCAAACACCACAAAACACCTATTAAACTATACCTTTTGATTGATATTTTTATTTCAAGATCTTTCAAATTAAGCAGTTTATTTATTAAAAATAAATAAGCTAATAATTATTATTAATACTATTAATGTACCGAATAGGAAACCAGTCTAAAGAATCAGAGTGATTTATCTCATGCACACAAAGTTATGAAGTGATACAGCCAAACTGCAATGCAATTTTTGTTATTGTTTTATTATACAATATTTATGTGTTATATGGATAAAATGTGGTAACATATGTAAAATTACACATTGCTAATTTTTTTCACCATAAGGTTTTAACCTCTTATTATGTCTATATTTTATTGTGTGACATGTATAAAATATTAAATAACATCTCTGAAATTGGCTTTCTTTATTTCAATTTTTATTTTAAAGAAGTTGTTAATGTTATGTAAATATTGATTTCAAACCTATGCTCATTATCATTTTAAAGATTTTAAAAGTATACTCAGGTTATAAAAACTATCAGGAATAGATGATTACTTTCACAGAATGTAAGCATCTGTAAAGATGATTTTAAATGGTTTCTCATTTGACCTATTGAAATGATGTATTATATTAAAATTAAATCATTTTTAAATTCTTAGGGTGAACTCTGCTTGGTTATGGTTTATTCTTTTAATTTACTGCTGAGTTTGATTTGCAATTATTTTATATAAGATTTTGCATCCATATTCATAAGTTAGTCTGTATTTCAGTGTTCTTAATTTGTGCTATATTTGATAGATTTTCTTATCAGGATTATGCTGGTTTTGTAAATAAATTGTGAAGCTTTTCTCCCTTTCTGTTACCTGGAGAATTAAGATAGATTTAAATAACTTTTTCTTAAAATTTTCATAGAACATCTTGGTGAAAATATGACTGTTGCTTTTAATTTTTTTAGATTGTTTGAATTATTTTATTTTTTACGGACAGTTTTATTTTATGATGATTAGTCTTATCAGGCTATATATTTATCCTTGATATTCATTTATCATTTTTAATGGTCCTAGAAATCCAAATGGATTAAAAATTTCAAATGTAATATAATACGATATAGAATTCTCTTTTATACTTTTGCTTATCTCTTATTTCTAATCGTATATGTATTTTTCACTTTTTAAATGAGATTTTTCAAATTTTTAAAAATTGAATTAAAAAATAGAGATGGCTCTTGGACTTAGTAATTCTACAGTTTTCCAACTTCTGAAATGTTAATGTATGTTTCTATAGTTATAATTTTCTTTTTGTTTCTTTCGGTTTATTCTCTTTCCTTTTACTTTCCACTTTCCTGTTTTGAATGCTTCATGTTTTTGGTTTTAAATCTTTCCCTAAGATAAATTGTATTTCTTGTTATACTTTGCAGCAAAACCCCTTGAAAGGATTTTCTGTGCTCATTATTTCTATTTCTCTCCTTGCAATCCCACTTCAAATGATTTCCAGTCAGGCTTTCACCACTATACTACACTGCAGTTGCTACTAATGGATCCTATTTTCTTCTTTATGATCCTTATAAAATTGGTGGGATTCATTACACAAACTGTTATCTAAAATTATTTTAGACACTTTTTGAATGGCACAAATACTTAATTTTATCCCTCAAAGTTTAGAATACACTCATGTGAGTAGAAGAAATTACTGATCTATGATCTCACTATTTAAATATAGTCACTGTTAATATTTGTTTTATATAGACAGGCTTGTATATTTTAAAAGGATATTATATGCATACAGTAATGATGACATATTTCTCTTTATATAAAAACTTATTGCAAAATCATTTTATATTTTACAATATAATTTTAATCATTGAGAGTCTCTTAGTTCCTTGTTACTCTTAGTTCCTTGTTACTGGACATTTAGTATGTTTTCAGTTTTTAAGTATTATAAACAAAGCTGTTACAAATGTCTCTAAAACTTTAAAATATTAACATAACTAGTAATTTTAACAAAAAATATTGTGATGGAAAAATAATGAAAGTTGAATCGTGGTATAGTATTAGAAGTTCAAGTAAAAATCATATGCCTTATATTTCTGATAAATCTTAAATAATTTGCCTGCATTTTCACATTTTCCAAAATTCTGAAAACTTTATCTTTGCCCTCTGCTCAGCTCACTTTTTTAAAGACAATATTTCCATTAATTAAATTTCTTGGCCTTCATATCATTAATCCTATAGAGGTATTATCTACTGGAGCTTGTTATGGCAACTAGTTTGTAATTTAAGATGTGTGTTATACTGTTTTACTCTTTACTTAACTTCAAATGTTGTTGATATTGGCATTGATTCATCACTTAAAACATTAGCCAAAACTACATAATGACTCTTGGTGTTTACATTGTTTTAAATCTAGGGGGTTTTCCCCCTTGATATCATTTGTGATTTAAGTTACTTATTCTTTGGAATGAAAATTCCTTGATTTTGTCTTTATCAAACATTATCTATATTGTAAAACAGATAGATTTTGGAAATGTTATAACTGACGAGTGAAATAGCTAAGAAAAGCTACTGGCTTTGCAATAAATAGCACAGACTTAAAATCACTGTTGTTTTGTATGCATTTGGTGCCTTATGATTAACTTTTAGATGAAACAGTCCATTGTGATTTTGTAAACATTATCTTTATCGTCCAATGGATTTCATGTACTCCACTGTCTGCTCTTAGAGACAATTCCTGTGTATTAACTATTGTAAATATTGGTTGCTTCCAATAGTATTCTTTAAAGGATAACAATGCTGCAATCTTATAAATTCAGTTATTTTCTAATTGTTGTGTTAGTTTTGTATATGTTAGAAAAAAAGCCTATAGTCTATGTCACTGCTAAAATTTTAGTTAATATTTTTGGGTATAAGTTAAAAATATTATTCAATTACTTTTTTATTAGAGTATAATTGCTTTACAATGTTGTGTTAGTTTCTGCTGTATGGGGAAGAGAATCAGCTATATGTATACATATATCGCCTCCCTCTTGGACCACCCTCCCGCCCCCTGCATCCCACCTATCTAGGTCATCACAGAGCACTGAGCTGAGCTTCCTGTGCTTTATAACAGGTTCCCACTAGCTATCTCTTTTACACCTGGTAGTATATATATGTCAGTCCTAATCTCCCAATTCGTCACACCCTCCCCTTCCCCCACTGTGTCCACATGTCCATTCGCTACATCTGCGTCTCTATTCCTGCCCTGGAAATAGGTTCATCTGTACCATTTTTCTGGATTCCACATGTATGCATTAATATACGATATTTGTTTTTCTCTTTTTGACTTACTTCACTCTGTATGACAGTCTCTAGGTCCATCCATATCTCTACAAATGACCCAGTTTCATTCCTCTTTATGGCTGAGTAATATTCCATTGTATATATGTACCACATCCTCTTTATCCATTCATCTGTCATTGGACATTTAGGTTGTTTCTATGTCCTGGCTATTGTAAATAGTGCTGCAATGAATATTGGGGCGCATGTGTCCTTTTGAATTATGGTTTTCTCAGGGTATATGCCCAGCAGTGGCATTGCTGGGTCACATAATAGTTCTATTTTTAGGTTTTTAAGAATCCTCCATACTATTTTCTACAGTGGCTGTATGAATTTACATTCCCACCAACAGTGCAAGACGGTTCCCTTTTCTTCACACCCTCTCCAGCATTTATTGTTTGTAGATTTTGTAATGATGGCCATTCTGACTGGTGTGAGGTGATACCTCATTGTGGTTTTGATTTACATTTCTCTGATAATTAGTGATGTTGAGCAGCTTTTCATGTGCCACTTGGCCATCTGTAGGTCTTCTTTGGAGAAATGTCTGTTTAGGTCTTCCACCCGTTTTTTGATTGGGTTGTTTGGTTTTTTGATATTGAGCTCCATGAGCTGTTTGTATATTTTGGAGGTTAATACTTTGTCCGTTGCTTCATTTGCAAATATTTTCTCCCATTCTGAGGGTTATCTTTTCATCTTGTCTGTAGTTTCCTTTGCTGTGCAAAAACTTTTAAGTTCCATTAGGTCCCATTTGTTTATTTTTGTTTTTATCTCCATTACTCTAGGAGGTGGATCAAAAAAGATCTTGCTGTCATTTATGTCAAAGAGTGTTCTTCCTATGTTTTCCACTAAGAGTTTTATAGTGTCCTGTCTTACATTTAGGTCTCTAATCCATTTTGAGTTTATTTTTGTGTATGGTGTTAGGGAGTGTTCTAATTTCATTCTTTTAAATGTAGCTGTCCAGTTTTCCAAGCACCACTTATTGAACAGGTTGTCTTTTCTCCATTGGATATTCTTGCCTCCTTTGTCATAGATTAAGTGACCATAGGTGCGTGGGTTTATCTCTGGGCTTTCTATCCTGTTCCATTGACCTATATTTCTGTTTTTGTGCCAGTACCATAGTGTTTTGATTACCGTAGCTTTGTAGTATAGGCTGAAGTTGGGGAGCATGATTCCTCCAGCTCCATTTTTGTTTCTCAAGATTGCTTTAGCTATTCGCAGTCTTCTGTGTTTTCATACAAATTGTAATATTTTTTGTTCTAATTCTGTGAGAATACCATTGGTAATTTGATAGGGATTGCTTTGAATCTGTAGATTGCTTTGGATAGTCTAGTCATTTTCACAAGATTGATTCTTCCAATCCAAGAACATTGTATATCTCTCCATCTGTTTGTGTCATCTTTGATTTCTTTCATCAGTGTCTTATAGTTTTCTGAGTACAGGTCTTTTACCTACTTAGGTAGGTTTATTTCTAGGTATTTTATACTTTTTGTTGCAATGGTAGATAGGATTGTTTCCTTAATTTCACTTTCTGATCTTTCATTGTTAGGGTATAGAAATGCAAGAGATTTCTGTGCATTAATTTTGTATCCTGCAACTTTCCCAAATTCATTGATTAGCTCTAGTAGTTTTCGGGTGGCATCTTTAGGATTTTCTATGTATAGTATCATGTCTTCTGCAAGCAGTGACAGCTTTATTTCTTCTTTTCCAATTCGTATTCCTTTTATATCTTTTTCTTCTCTCGTTGACCTGGGTAAGACTTCCAAAACTATGTTGAATAAGAGTGGCAAGAGTGGACATCCTTGTCTTGTTCCTGATCTTCGAGGAAATGCTTTCAGTTTTTCACCACTGAGATTGATGTTTGCTGTGGGTTTGTCCTATATGACCTTAATTATGTTGAGGTAGGTTCCCTCTATGTCCACTTTGTGGAGAGTTTTTATCATAAATGGGTGTTGAATTTTATCAAAAGCTTTTTCTGCATTTATTGTGTTGATTGTATGGTTTTTATTCCTTAATTTGTTAATATAGTGGATCACATTGATTGATTTGTGTATACTGAAGAATCCTTGCTTTCCTGGGTTAAACCCCACTTGATCATGGTGTATGATCCTTTTAATGTGTTATTGGATTCTGTTTGCTAGTAGTTTGTTGAGGATTTTTGCATATATATTCATCAGTGATGTTGGTCTGTAATTTTCTTTTTTTGTAGTATTGTTGTCTGGTTTTGGTATTAGGGTGTTGGTGGCCTCGTAGAATGAGTTTGGGAGTGTTCCTTCCTTTGCAATTTTTTGGAAGAGTTTGAAAATGATGGGTGTTAGCTTTTCTCTAAATGTTTGATAGAATTCACCTGTGAGCCATCTGGTCCTAGACTTTTGTTTGTTGGAAGATTTTTAATTACAGTTTCAATTTCATTACTTGTGATTGATCTATTCATATTTTCTAATTCTTCCTGGTTCAGTATTGGAAAGTTGTATCTTTCCAACAATTTGTCCATTTCTTCTAGGTTGTCCATTTTATTGGCATAGAGTTTCTTGTAGTAGTCTTTTATGATCCTTTGTATTTCTGCCATGTCAGTCGTAAGTTCTTCTTTTTCAATTCTAATTTTATTGATTTGAATCCTCTCCCTTTTTTTCTTGATGAGTTTCGCTAAAGGGTCATCAATTTTATCTTCTGAAAGAACCAACTTTTAGTTTTATTGTTCTTTGTTGTTGTTTTTTTTCATTTCTATTTCATTTATTTCTGCTCTAATCTTTATGATTTCTTTCCTTCTACTGACTTTGTGTTCCTCTTGTTCTTCTTTCCCTAGTTGCTTTAAGCATAAGCTTAGATTGTTTATTTGAGATTTTTCTCGTTTCTTGAGGTGATATTGTATTGCTATAAACTTCCCTCTTAGAACTGCTTTTGCTGCATCCCATAGGTTTTGTGTCGTATTTTCATTTTCATTTGTTTCTATGCATTTTTTAAATTTCCTCTTTGATTTCTTCAGTGATCTCTTGATTGTTTAGCAGTGCACTGTTTAGCCTCCATGTGTTTGTGTTTTTTACAGCTTTTTTCCTGTATTTGATTTCCAGTCTCATAGCATTGTTGTTGGAAAAGATGATTGATATGATTTCAATTTTCTTAAATTTTCCAAGGCTTGATTTGTGACCCAAGATGTGATCTATCCTGAAGAATGTTTCATGAGCACTTGAGAAGAAAGTGTATTCTGCCACTTTCTGGTGGAATGTCCTATAAATATCAATTAAATCTATCTGCTCTATTGTGTCATTTAAATCTTGTTTTCTTATTTATTTTCTGTCTGGATGATCTGTCCTTTGGTGTAAGTGGTGTGTTAAAGTCCCCCACTATTATTGTGTTACTGTTGATTTCCCCTTTTATGGCTATAAGCATTCGCCTTTTATATTGAAGTGCTCCTATGTTGGGTTCATAAATATTTATAATTGTTATATCTTCTTCTTGGATTAATCCCTTGATCATTATGTAGTGTCCTTCCTTATCTCTTGTAACAGTCTTTATTTCAAAGTCTATTTTTCTGATATGAGTATTGCTACTCCAGGTTTCTTTTGATTTCCATTTGCATGGAATATCTTTTTCCATCCCCTCACTTTCAGTCTGTATGTGTCCCTAGGTCTGAAGTGTGTTTCTTTTAGGCAGCATATATATGGATTTTGTTTTTGTATCCATTCAGCTAATCTGTTTCAGGCCTAACAACCAGTAAGATAGGAACAGAGTCCCACCCATCAAAAAAAATGAGATGACAAAAAAATATGTTACTGACGAAGGAGCAAGGTAAAAACGTACAAGACCAAATAAATGAAGAGGAATAGGCAACCGACCTGAAAAAAGAATTCAGAGTAATGATGGTAAAGAAGATCCAAAATCTCAGAAATAGAATGAAGACACGGATCAAGAAAATACAAGAAATGTTTAACAAATACCTAGAAGAACTAAAGAACAAAGAAACAGAGATGAACAACACAGTAACTGAAATGAAAAATACACTAGAAGGAATCAATAGCAGAATAACTGAGGCAGAACAATGAATAAGTGAGCTGGAATATAGAATGGTGGAAATAACTGCCAAGGAGCAGAATAAAGAAAAAAATAATGAAAAAATTTGAAGACAGCTCAGAGACCTCTGGGACAACACTAAACACACCAACATTCAAATTATAGTGGTCCCAGTAAAAGAAGAGAAAGAGAAAGGGTCTGAGAAAATTTTCAAGAGAGTGTAGTTGAAAACTTCCCTAACATGGGAAAGGAAATAGCCACCCAAGTCCAGGAAGCACAGAGAATCCGATATAGGATAAACCCTAGGAGAAACACACCAAGATACATATTTATCAAACTAACAAAAATTAAATTCAAGAAAAAATATTAAAAGCAAGGGAAAAGCAAAAAATAACATACAAGGGAATCCCCATAAGGTTATCAGCTGATTTTTCAGCAGAAACTCTGTAGGCCAGAAGGGAGTGGTAGGATATATTTAAAGTGATGAAAGGGAAAAACCTATAACCAAGATTAATCTACCCAGCAAGGATCTCATTCAGATTCAACAGAGAAATCAAAAGCTTTACAGAAAAGCCAAAGTTAAGAGAATTCAACACCACGAAACCAGTTTTACAACAAATGCTAAAGGAACTTCTCTATGTGGGAAACACAAGAAAAGAAAAAGATCTACAAGACCAAACCCAAAACAATTAAGAAAATGGTAAGAGGAACATACATATCTAAAATTACCTTAAATGTAAATGGATTAAATGCACCAACCAAAAGACACATATTCAATTACTTTTAATTTAAGTTCCTTTTAGAAGGGTGTGATTCACATATCCCTTAAATTAGAAGGAAACTTAAGGATGTTGTCCTCCCAACCACCTCAGTATAGTCAAAATAAGGAAGTGATTATCTAAAAAGATTTTAGATAGACCTGCTCTACCATCTAATGGAAAAAATATATATATATACATATATCATATTATACTAATTTACTGATTTAAAATTTATTTATGGTAGTTTTGTCATTGTTTATCTTGGAATCTTCCAGGGAGGATATTATTTTATCTTCAAATAGAGATATGGTTATTCCTTCATTATTTTTTATGCCTTTTAATTTTTTGTCTTCTGTTTACATTGGTCAGTGCATGAAGTACAGTGTTAAATGATAGTAAAGGTCATGGGCATCCTTTTTATGTCCTTCTCTTAATGGGATTGCTGCTAGTTTTTTCCCTTAAGTAAGAGGCCAGCTTTAAGATTCAATATGCATTTTATTATGTTAAAAAGTATTTATCAGTTTCAATTTATTGATTATTTTTAAAATTAGGAATGGATGTTAATTTTTGTCAAGCCTTTTCTGCGTTTGGGGACATGTTCATGTAATATGTTCTCTGTAAATACAGTGAATTATATTGATGGATTTCCTAATGTTGAACCTTGAATTATTAGAATAAATCTCATTTGGTCATAATATCCCATCCTTTCTTAAACACATTCCAGTTTTCTTTTTTGTCTCACCATTCAACCAAAATATCTCTGATTTAGGTCAACAGTGATTTCCACATTGCTAAATCTAATCATTGTTTCTTTGTTCTTATCTTCTTTAACTTACATGTAGCACTTAACCAAGTTGGTTATACCCTTATCTCTGGAAACGTTTTTCTCTTGGCTCTAAGAACACATACTATTCTTGTTTCTTTATACTTTTCTGGATTTTTGTTCTCAGTTTCCTTTACTGGTTTCTCTTTATCTCTCCACACTCCAGACATTTGAGAATCCAAGGGCTTATCCTCTTATTATAAGCTTTGTATATGTAACTGCCAACCCAGTCTCCATTTAGATGTCTAGTGGGTTTCTCAACCTTAACTTTTCGAAAATTAAACTTGATATCCAATTGCATTATACCTGCAGCCTTCCACATTTGAGTTTATGACAATTCAGTCCTTCCAGTTTTTCAGACCAAGACCATCAAAATACTCATTAAAATTATGTATTCATTTATGTTGGGAATTACTTGTCCAAATATGCATATGTTCAGTTTTCACAGATCATGCCAAATTTTTTCCCAAAATTGTTATACATTTTTCTACTCAGACCACCATGTATGAGAATTCCAGCCTCAGATTAATACCATCATCTAATATTATCTTTTATTTATTTTTAACTATTGTGCGTTTGTTGAATTTGTCCTACTGTGGTATTAAATTTGCATTTCTATGATGACTCATGAGGTAGAGAAATTTTAAAGCAATTCATTTAAAACAACATTTAATGTTGTTTTAATCTATCATAGAGTGTTGGACTCAGATTTCTCCTCCACATTCTGGTTGTGACCTTCACTTTACATCTTTTAGATACTCAATTATCTCATCTGAACAACTAGATGTGTGTTAATTTAATATGTTAATAATCTACAAGAGAGATTAGGGTTTAAGGTGTTGATTAAGGGGAAGTACTTCATGAAGTTGTTAAAATTATTCACTGAATTAGTTCAAACCACCAAATACACTTACGTGCTCTCAGATTTGTAAATGGGTGATCAACCATTAATCTTTAATATGGGCTTTTCTGAAAACTTCTCACTCCCTATTAATTCAGTTAGAACTTCAAGTCTTCTTGGGTAAAAAATTCATGTTTCTACATGACTTTTATGATTGAGAACTGCATCAAAGATTAGGATATACCACAAAGATGTTTTCTCATTCAAAAACCTAAAATGTCCTGATACAAATTTAAAATAAGTATTGCACATTAGGGGAAAAAAATAAATCCAACAAAACTGAAGCCATGGAATACACCCTTTAATCATGCCAAGTTAGATGTGTCTCATTTTCTTAATGACTTGGTTACAACTTTATCTGAGAAGTGCATTCAAAATATGTTGCAGTATCTAAAAAGCTTGAATAATAGCTTTTTCATGATTATTTACTAAGCAATAGTAATGAGTGGGTATGAAAGCTTGAATATCACTTAGCTAAGTAATTTGGTAGTTCATGAAGAAAATTTTTGGAAAATATTTCAAAGGCTTCTTGAAACAAACATTTATGAAAAGTCTATTTTCATTTGGTTTAGAAATTAAGTCTAATGTTCAATTACCTTGTTAATTTATATACAGGTAAATCATCTTATAATTTATTGAACTTCTCATCTTAAAGTTATAGCATCAGCCCAAATATTCCTTTAATTATGGATAGTAATTCTTCTAAAAATTATATTTAGTATTTCTTTTGGTAAATTGAATACATTTAATACTACTTTTTTAATTTTTATATTAGCTGTTTATTTCATAAAATCATTTTTAATTTTATTTTTAAAGTTACTCTTTATGGTATATAATATTGGATTTTAACTTACAATAACAATAGTTTCTTTTTTAAATAAGTTAGTTGACTTAAGAAAATTGTTAAATGTATAATAGTACAGGTGGTATAGTATGTAAATGTGAATAAAATAATAAAGAGGATTCAGAAATGGTTTGGAAAACAATGTTCTTTTGAATTATTTGCTTTGTCATTAATTTCAGGATTTTGTTGCCTCTTAGAAATATTGGCCTTGTATTTTAATTGTATAATTCAGTGGTTTTTAGTATATTCACAAGTTTATGGAACTGTAACCACTATGTAATTTTAGAACATTTTAATTATGCCCAAAAGGGACCCTATACCCATTAGCAGTCATTCTCAATTCCTTCCTCCCCTCAGTTCTTAGCAACCAACAAATTTACTTTCTGTCTCTATGGATTTGCTGCTTCTGGGCATTTCATAGCCATGTTGTAGAATCTGTCAGTACTTCATTCCTTTTTTTTGTCTGAATAGTATTCCATTGTATGTATATATCACATTTTGTTTATCCATTCATCAGTTGAAGGGTGTTTTGGCTGTTTCTACCTCTTGGCTATTATGAATAATGCTGCTATTATTATGAATAATGCTGCATTATTATGAATTATTATGAATAATGCTGCATTATTATGAATAATGTACATTGATGTACAAGTTTTTGCATACATGTTGTCATTTCTCTTGGTTATATACCTAGAAGTGGAATTCCTGGGACATATAATTGTATGTTTAACATTTTAAGGAACTGCCAACTATTTTCAAAGTGACTGCAACATTTTATATTCCCACCAGAAATCTATGAGGGTTCTAATTTTTTTATATCCTCAGCAATAATTGGTATTGTCTATCTTTATTTTTAAAACCATCCTATTGTGTGTGAAATGGTATCTTGTGGTTTCGATTTGCATTTCCCTAATCACTAATGATATAGAAAAATTTTTCATGTGCTTGTTTTCCATTTGTTTATCTCCTTTGGAGAAATGTCTTTTCACATCTTTTGACCATTTTAAATTCAGTTGACATTTCATTATTGAGTTGTAAGTATTCTTTATGTAGCCTGGATATTAGACTCTCATCAGACAGGTAGTTTGAAAATATTTTCTCCTACTCTGTAAAGTGTCTTTTCACTTTTGATAATTCTTGAAGCCCAAAAGTTTTTAACTTTGATGAAGTCTTATTTGTCTATTTTATCTTTGGTTACCCATGCTTTAAGTGTCATATCTAAGAAACTGTTGCCTGAACCAAAGTCACAGGATTTATGTCTATCTTTTCTTCTGATATTTTTATCATTTTAATTCTTACATTTAGGTCTTTGACCCAATTTTAGTAATTTTTGTATGAAGTAGGGGGTCCAAACTCGTTCTTTGCATGAGGGTATCCAGTATTCCCAACAGCACTTTTTTAAAACACTATTTTATCCCCATTGCATTATCTAGACACCTTTGTTGAATTCAGTCAATCATTGATTTATTTAGGGACTCTGAATTCTATTCCATTGATTTGTATGTCTTTCCTTGTGCCAGTACTACCATGTTTTGATCACTGTAGCTTTGTAGGATGTTTTAAAATCCAAAAGTGTGAGCCCTCCAGTTTTTTTGTTTCAAAGATTGTTTTTGCTATCCTGGGACCTTTGGGTTTTCAAATGCATTTTAGGATATGCTTGTCAATTTCTGAAAAGAAGTAAACTAGCATTTTGAAAGGGGATTGCATGGAATCAGTAGATCAATTAAAGGAGTATTATCATCTTCTAATCCATGAACAAAGGTGTCTTTCCGTTTATTTAAGCCTCTTCAACTCTTTTCAACTATGTGTTATAGTTTTCAGTATATAAATTTTGCACTTTTTAGTAAAATTTATTCCTAATAATTTTATTAATTTTGATGCTACTGTAAATGAACTTTTTTCCTTAATTTCATTTTTGGATTGTTAATTGCTATTGTATGGGAATAAAACTACTTTTTCTGTGTTATACCCTGCAAGTTGCTAAACTTATACTAGACTCTAGTAGGGGTTTTTTTTGTAGATTCATTAGGATTTTCTATGTATAAGATCTGAAAATCTGCAAATACAAATGCTTTTATTTCTATCCTCCCAATATGGAAACCAGATTATTTATTTTTGTTGCATAAATACTCTGGCTAGAACCTCAAGTACAATGTTAAAAATGAGTGATAAGAGCAAACATCCTGATCTCAGATGATAGCATTCATTTTTCATCATTAAGTATAATGTTTGTTTTCCATACACTTTTATATCAGGCTGAGGAAATTTTGTAGGGTTTTTTTGTTGTTGTTGTTAGTTAAGTGGTTTCATCATGAAAGGGTGTGTAATTATGTAAAATAACTTTTCTATATCCATTGAGAGGATCAGGTGAATTTGATTCTGTGTTTTATGAATACAGTATATTACATTAAGTGATTTTTGCATGTTGAAACAATCTTGCATTCCCAACATGAATCCTACTTGGTTGTGGTGTATAATCCCTCACATATTACTGGATTGTTTGCTGCTATTTTGTGGAGGATGTTTGTGTTTATATTCACAAGTGATATTGGTCTATAGTTTTATTTCTTGTGATGTCTTGGGCAGAATTTGGTATTGGGTAATATAGCCTTATAGAATACTTCTTTCCGAATTTTTAAGAGTTTTTGAAGAACTCTTGTTAATTCATCTTTGAACATTTAGTAGAATTCACCAGTGAAGCAATCTACTCCTGGCCTTTTTTTGTGTGGGAAGATTTTGATTATGAAATCTCTTTACCTGTTATATATGTATTCGGGTTTTCTATTTTTTCTTAGTCAGTTTTGGTAATTCATGTCATTTTAGTAATTTGTCCATTTCATCTTGTTTATCTAATTTGTCGGCATCAAATGATTTATAGTATTCCATTATAATCATTCTTATTTTTGTGAGGTTAATAGTAATGTCCCCTCTTTAATTTCTGATTTTAGTAATTTGACCTTTTTTTTCTTAGTGTATCTAGTTTTCTTAAATTTCTTGACTTTTTCAAATTACTGTCTTTTGGTTTTATTAGGTTTTTGCTGTTGTTTATTTTTTTGTATACTAGGACTCATTTGTTACCACTCTAAACTTTATTATTTTCTTTCTTCTACTTGCTTTGGGTTTTGTTTCCTTTAGGTGTAAAATTAGATTATTGGCTTGAGATCTTCTTTATTACAGGCATTTACAGGTATACATGTGTTGCTCTAACTTTATCCAAAAAGTTCTACTATGTTGTTCTTTAATTCTCATTCATCTCAAAGTATTTTCTAATTCTTGAGATTTCTTCTTCGACCTGTTGGTTATATAGGAGTATATTGTTTAATTTCCACATATTTTTGTATTTCCAAATTTGATTCTGTTACTGATTTCTAATTTCATTCCTGTGTGGTTAGGGAAGATACTTTATATCATTTTAATCTTTTAAAATCTAATATGACTTGTTTTATAGCCTAACGGTTAGTTTACCTTTTGTCCCAATCATTGTCTACTGTCTCAGGTGGCCACAAAGTTAATCAATTGCCTGTGCTACTTAAAATTTTGACAGTCATGGCTTGGGAGAAAATTTCCTGGTGAGATGTTTTGTACTGGGAGAGCTCTGTATCAAGAAAATACAGATGTCCTCGCAGATGGAGTCATGCAAAAAACCACCAGACAGGTCAAATAATGACAGTTCTGTGAGAATGAGGCTTTGAAAGCATTCCAGATCAGTTCTGCTCCCTCTGGTGGCTGCCCAACTGATGGGTTTCTCCACAAATGTGTGCTGTTCAAGGCTATCATGGACCTGGAGGGAAGGATTAGGACAAGTTAAAACACCACAAAGCTCATACCTCTTACTCAGATTAGACTGATGATCTTGAATAGGTGCTCCCTATTTTCTGGAAACCTTCACTTAATTTCCAAAGTTCTGAAAAATGCTAATTTTGACTCTTTTTTTTGGCCAGTTTTCTCATTACCTTTATGGAGAAGAGTTTTCAGATATTCTTAATGTACCGTGTCCACTGATACCCTTCATAAGGACTATATGTCAGAAAATTGGGCTTTTATTTTACGTTTTTATCAGTCTTATTTTTCCTTCAGTCTTGTTTATGGTATGTTTTTCCACACAACTTTTGTAAAATATGCCATCAGACATGTCAACAAATCTTGGTTTACTTGACAAGGTGACATTATCCTTCAGCCCAAGATTATACAAATAAACATATTGATTAATAATTTGTACTGTTTTGTATTTGCATTTAGGTTTTTATTAATCTGAAATTTATTTTTGTTATAATGTGAGTTAGATGTGAAGTAGAAAGATAACTTTGTTTTTCTTTTTTAAACAGAGGTTCTACATTCTTCCAATCCATTAATTAAAGTAAATGATTTCTCTCTCACTGAATTCAAATACCATTAGATCTATTTCTGGGCTCTGGTTTTTCCTTCTGTTCTTTATTGCAATGCCAAAAATAAATACTCGTTAATGTAGTGGTATTATAAGATGTTTTAATATCTGGTAGCGAGTTTCCAACATTACTCTTATTTTTCACATACCTCTTGGCTAGTCTCACATACCTTTTCTTCCATATGAATTTCATTTCATGAAGTTTCAAAGAGAATACTCCTTTTTATCATGTCTTATATTAATTTTGTGGTAACTGACAGTATATTCTATTAAACCTTTCTATGAAACATCATTTTTTCTTGATTTAAGCTTTTAAATAAGAATTTTTGTTTGCTGTATTATAGATCCTCCCTTTTGTGTTGAATTTATTTCCAAATACTTTATATTTTTGACAAAAGCTTTTAAATATTGTCACAATATATTTAACAGATTATTACTCTTATAGATAAAAGCTATTAATTTCCTTATGACTTTTTTCCAAAAATCATTTATTGTAGTTTTAAATAGAATCTTCTGTCTTCCTGGGTATTCAATCATATCATCTAAAATTGAAGACATTATATTTTCATATTCAATATTATACTAGTAAAATTTAGTTTCATTATCTACTTGCATTTAGCTAAATTTCACAAAACAGGATTAATAACAATGGTGATGAAAGATAACCTGGTTTCATTTTTTGAGTTCAGTGGGCATGGGTTCAGTATTTTATGATTTATTTTGATATTTTATGTTCATTCTTTGTATTATATTTGGGTGTGTTTTCCTTGTGCTAGTTTAAAAATTATGGAAACTAGATAGTGAATTTATCAAATGGCTTTTTTGTGGAGTGTTGGCCATATTTATGTTATTTTCTTTTTTAATTTGCTGGTGAGAGCAAAGATTTAAATTTTTGAATTTTTATCAATTCTTATAACTAAAATACATTCTATTTTATCATGATTATGCATTTGTGTACTGTTAGACTTGATTTTTGCTATATTTTATTCAGACTCTTGCATCAATTTTCATAAGTGAAAACAGCCTGTGGTGTTATTTTATAATATTTTAATCAATATTATGTTATAGTTGCATAATTTGAAAGATAATTTCTTACTTTACAGAAGAGTGGAAAGCTCCACAGTTTACTGTGTGTGTGTGTATGTATTTTTTCCTTAGCTAGAAGATTTGAAAAGAGTTTATGATCAACTAGTCTGGAAGAAAAAAAATTATGAAAATGAATATTTGGAAGCACTTAATAATTTTTATGCCACAGTAAGTTGATATTTCCCTATTTCCCACTAGAGCTCCATTCTCTATTCCCAAGTATTAACTCATACAACTAAAAGTAATTTCATTATTACACATTTTTTTCTTTTTCACTCAAAAAGAAAAACAATGTGTAATAATGAAATTACTTTTAGTAATTTTTATTTTAAATCATTTTTACTTAAACGTGTATAAATGATTCTTTTTTTAAAGAAAAGAACATGGGATATTGAGCTTTCTAATATCGCAAAAGATTCTTCAGATGTCTCAAAAGCATATTCTCAATTGATGGAAGAAAATAGAAGACTTGAGATCGATATTGAAACTATACTAGGTTATATCAGTGACAGGTAATATTGCAAATATGATTTTCATTCTTATATAGCATATCTAATATGTTAAATATAATAAATCACTTCATTTTGTGTTCCTGGGGTGGTATGATGGTGTTTGTGCTTGTCTTTATAATTAGCGTTTTATTTCTATCCCAAATGTTGCTCTTTTATCATTCTGAATCCATTTAGAAAAATCAAAATAATGAAAAGGGATTCATATCACTTCCTTTGAACATATTCTCTTATACTTAAAGATACTTTAAAATGTGTCTAATCAAGCTCGTGATCTCCTTCAGTCAGTACTCAATTCTTCCCTGAAACTACTAAACTAGATTTCTTAGCTCGTAAACTTATGAGTTTTCTTGATTCCCCTTTCTGTTTCAACCCTCATATTCAACATGTTAACAAGAAATGTTCCACATACTAAATAATTTTTTAATTTATCTGTTTCAATACTGCACCAGCACTCTGGTACAAGCTATTATCATGTCTTGCATGAACTTGTGAACTGGTGATTTCCAAAGCTGGTTTTGTGCAGCGTTGGTGATGTAGTGGTGAGCATATCTGCCTTCCAAAGCTGGTTTACCTGCAATAACTGTGCTCCCTTTCTAATCTATTATCTACATTGTGGTAGGTGTGTTCTTTTTTCTTTTAATTTTTTTAACACAAGTATTATCCGTTTCCCTTCATACTTTCATTAATTTTAGCAGGGGTGAGGGAACAAAAGCCCCTCTTTAACGAACCCCACAAGGTTCCTGAGTAGGCAGGAATGCCTGGCTCTGCAGTCTCCTGTCACACCTGGTTCAGCCTTATTATTTGGTTCAAATACAATGGCCTTACTTCAATTTCTCCTATTCGTCACGTTTTTTTCCCAGCCCTTAAGGTGTTTTTATGCTAATTCCTTTTCAATAAATGTTTTCCTTCCACCTTCTACCTAGTTAATTACTACTTATCTTTAAGATTACAGCTGAGAAGTCAGTTCTGGGTAGCTTTCATTGACTGTCTAGTTATATCCAGTTCCTCTATTATGTGTGTATATGGCATACATTTTTCCCTTCATATCGCTTGTCATATTTGCAGCTTTGTGTGTGTAAATATTTGACTGGTGTCCATCTTCCTCAACAAATGGGAAGATCCATGAGAGCAGACATAAGCCATGACCATATTTTCTTCATCATTGAATTCTCATCATCAAGCATAGTTCCTGACATGTACTATGCTATCCATCATTAATTATTGAAAGGAGGGAAAGAGGAAAGAATGGAGAGAGGTGATGATGATACTAGACAATTGTGTAGGAAGTTTGGTAAGATTTCTTAGTGCTTATTTTATCTTTTGATGATAGAATGAAACCATTTGTAAAATTTATCTGTATGTTAAATATACTTTTTTAAAGAAAGCAAAAGGAACATTATTTTCTAAAGGATAACCTAAAATTGTAGTTGTAAACTTTATTTTATTTTATTAAGAAAGAGAACCAGAGGCGAAGAAAAATCTGAAGAGTGGGTAAGCTAATGACGAGACAGCTCTGGAGAAAAGGAAGAGTGTGAGAGTTACATTTTATTACATTATCCAGCACCAACGAGTACCCGCCAAGTCTTAGTGGTATTCAAGTATAAAGGTTTATTTCTCACTTGGTACTGCAGCTTAGCTGTGTCTGCTGTGTGTGTGATTCATGTAATTTCTACTTCTCAGGTGCAGGGTGAAGGATGGGATCCTTCTGGGGCATGTTGCTCTGGTAGCACAAGTGCATTAGTGACGTAACTCAGTGGCTCTGTAGCTTCCACAGGATGATAAATGTTACTCCTGCTCACACTCCACTGAACAAAGCAAGTCATATGGTCAGGCCCAATGTCAACTGGGTGGGAAGTCTAATCCTGTTAAAAAGAGAGATAATGAACAATTGGGAACACTAGTACAGTCTATCACAGGCAACGGGAATGTAGCAGCCCTGGTTGCAGAGGATTTCCATAGTATGCATTATGCTTGTTCAGATAACATCTTAAGATGTCACTTATTTTGTTTTCCTCAAATCTGTACTTGAAACTAAAAATTAAATGGATGATTTTAGCAGCAGATTACACAGTGCTGAACAGAGAATTAGTGAAAAGTTTGTAACATGAAGGAGAGATTAAGAGATGTGCAGACAAGAGTCACATCTGCCACATACCTACGTGATGTTCCAAAGGAAGAGAAAACAAAGAACAGAGGCAATATGTGAGCACATAATCAGCCATTCATCTTGTTTTTTCAAGTCTCCTACTAGGATGGATGGATAGATAGATAGATAGAAAGAAAGAAAATAGATAGATGCAAAAATAATTACTCATTTCCAAATTTCATTTGCTTTTCTTCCAAATCTTCTAAGTCATTTTATGATTCCTTGTTTGATGCAAATACTTAAAGCTTATCTTTTACTTCTTAAACATAGTATGAATAGTTATTTTATAATCTGCATCCAATAATGTAAATACCTGTAGTCTTTGTAATCTACTTCTGTATATAATTCTTCTAGCTGATGCTTTTGCTGTCTCTTTTCCCTGTGCTCTTGGCTATCTTTACTGTGTGTTGTCCATTTTCTTCTGGAAACCATTTGTGGAAAATCTTTGAGTCCTAGGATAAAGTTGAGTTAATCATTTGCATCCTCATATTTTTGAAAGCGGTTCTATTTTGCAATTTGTGTCCTTGGATATGCCCATACATTTTTTTTCCGTTTCCCAAACCATGATATTCAAAGCTCCATTTTATCAAATTTCCAGGGCATTCAGAGCAAAAGTATCTTGTATGATCTTTTTATCCCTTTGATTATAATGCATATTTAGTGTAGAAAAGAAAGTGTAAAATGTTCAAAAGCAGATTGAAAACCTAAAATCATGTCAATAGATAGAGGTGACACTGTTAATATATTACTGATTTTTTCATTCTTGATGAACCTGTGTTCTGATTTTATTCCCATAATTGAATTTTTTGTCACATTGTTATACAAATTTCAAATACATCATTTAAATATCTGTACAAAAGTCTTTTATATTAGTGAACCTTGATTTTTGCCAGGATTACTCTAATTTTTATATTCAGGTTTTTATTTTTATGACTTACTGTAAGTACATATTATGTTCAGAAATCTTAGCATCATTGCTGTTTAAAATTTTTAAGTAGATTTATAGAAGTAGATTGGCTATAATATTTTAAAATTTCTAACCCCTCTCTAAAACTGCTTTCCAGAAATATACCACTTATTGAAGCTGAGCAGTTCATGAGCTTGTTCTGCTATGCACTTATGCTAACATTAAGTACTACTATTGTTTTTAAAAAAATCTATTGCAATACAGTAAATGAAAAAATATATTCTCAATATTGTTTCAAACTCCATTTCTCTGATCACTAAGGAGGTGGAATATTTATACATCCTCTCTTGAATTCTACTTTTTCTAAACAATTATTATGTGCTTCCAAGGAAGAAATAAAGAATTTAGGATTCAGAGAGGCAAAATAGCTAACCTAATTCCCACAGCTAGCACAGCTGGCATTTGAAACCTGATTTTCTATATTTTGATTCAGGATTTTTCTTATGTCATCTTTTGGAATTTAATTTGACTTCAGTTTAAGTGGCCTTTAGTGAATACTCAAATATGCTTATTAACATGTTAGTCCAATAATAATAATCCTTAATAGTAGATCTAACATTAAAACTGAAATTATCTTAGGGCACAGCTAAGAGTGTGGTGAGTTCACAGAGCTGTACTTTTGACTGTGTAGCTGGAGCTCAGAGCAAGTGCTTTACCTAACTTGTGTTTGTGTATATGTGTGTGTGTGTACGTGCCCACGTGCATAAATTCGTACACATGTGTTTTTGTGTGGCAGGCAGGCAGGGACAAATATTGAAGGTAGGGAACTAAATGTCAGGTAATGAATCATTTTAAGGGGTTTGGAATCTGCTGAAGAGTATGGAAATCCACTAAAAATCTCATATGGTCAGATTTCTCTTTTAAAGACATCATTTTAGTGGTAGTTGGATGAGGTAAGGTTTGGGACCTCCCTTCCTAAGGGAGGATATTTTTTAGTCTTGTTGCATGGCTTTTTTTTTCTTTATGTGACCCAAGCATTTGTGGCTATCTCTTTTTGAGGTTCAAAATCCCACGCTCTTGATTCTTCCTTTAACTTTCTGAAGCTGTTCTTTCTAGGAATCCTCATTTATCTCTGCTGGTCCCCTGATAGATTAGCTCAGAATTCTAAACACAGCCCATTTGCATTCTTGATCTACTCCCTATCACAGGAATTTTACCTACTCTCATTATTTTAACATGTATCATATTTTTACTTTACTTTTTAATTTCTACCCACATCCTTTATTTCTCCTGATAGTATCATTTTGAATATCTACCCTCTCCCCCAACATCACATCTTGACACCATTATCTATCAAGTAGGTTGTTTCAGGCATCATCCTATTATCCCTCTCTACCATCTTACAGCCAACATCTTACCAACTTCTGTTAAGTCTGTCTTTTAGATGTTGGTCTCCAGTAGGTGCTTTCCTTTCTGTCTGTTTCAATTACCAATGAAATGAACCAGGTCCTAATTGTCTTTTAATTGGAATATTAAATAGGCTTCCAACTGGTCTACCTCGTTCCAAGTGTGAGCCTTCAGATTCAGCATATAGAGCATCACTGGTACAATTTATCTACAAAGGATGAATTATTATTTACTTTCAAAAGCTTTAAAAATTTTCAGAGGCTCCCTACCAGCTATAGGATAAAGCTTCCAGACTGATAAATTAGAAACAGTAATCTGTCACCTTCACAGCTCCAGACATCTCTTACTACTCCCTTCCATGACTTTTTAATGTTCTAGCCTATTAAAATGGTTACATATTCAAACCCATATTGTTTTAAGCTTCAGTCTTTGCAGTCTTTGTCTCTAGTTTCCTCTGCTTCCCTTCTTTTCCTTCCCCCACCCCCTCCTTCTCCTCCTCCTCCTCTTCTTTTTTTTTGGCTTCATTTTTTGAATATGGTTAATTGAACATTCATACAATAGCTCA
The DNA here is from genome assembly GCF_005190385.1 of Monodon monoceros. Classification (NCBI taxonomy): domain Eukaryota; kingdom Metazoa; phylum Chordata; class Mammalia; order Artiodactyla; family Monodontidae; genus Monodon; species Monodon monoceros. The sequence goes on from NW_021703765.1 coordinate 40,068,634, forward strand.
GACATTAACTCTTCCCAGATGCTTCTCCTCGTGGTAACTTATTTTCTCCTCTCTACAAACCAAGGTGGTATTAACTGCTTTTTGTGATTCTTCCATTATTGTACTTAGGATTGCAGAGGAATATCTTTTTCATGTCTCTTTTTTTTTCCTTCATGAGAATATAAACTGGCAACCTTTGTTTTAATTCATCTTTGTACCCCAATCACTTAGGGTAGCACTTGACATGTAATCAGTGCTCAACAAGTATCCATTAAGTAACTCTCCCTGGTTAACTCTCTCCTAGCACTTATCACACTATGTACAGTTACTGTTGGCTTGCTTATTTGTTGTCTCCTCTCAGCTGAGCTCCTTGCTGGCAGGCATTGTGTGTGTCTGCATGTGCGTGGGTGTCTGTGTCTTTCTCAATACGTGTTAAATAAATAATGAACAAATGAGAGCTGAATATAAACATTTTGTATCCTTGTTTCTTTTTTTGCTTCAGTGTCTGCGCTTCTATTCTCTCTGCTATATGTTGTGATAGCACATCTATCTGTGCTTTTTCTTCTCCACAGCAATATTAATGGTTATTTACCTTTTCTTATATTTGTATTTTTTTCTCTCATTGTCTTTCATTCTCATTTAACCAGATAGCACTGTAATGAAGATCCATACTGTTAAACACTTTTTAATTTTAAAAAAACACTATTAAATCACTTGTTTTTTAAATCATTCATACAATAACTCAGACATTAACTCTTCCCAGGTGCTTCTCATCATGGTAACTTATTTTCCCCTTTCTACAAACAAGGGTCGTATTGATTATTACTACCTTATTCACCGTATGCAAGCACAGTGTATATTATCCTCAATACCCCCCTATTACATAAGGAGCAATCAGGATTTGAATGTAGGTCTGTCTGACTCCAAAATTTATGTTCTTTCTTCTTAGTAACATTGCCTCTCCTCTTCCACTGGCAAGTCTTGGTTCCTATTTCTGACATGTTACAGCAGGCTCTGGACACATTTACTAACTACTTCAAAAAAATAGTCAAGCTTATTGCTTTATTCAATTCTGCATCTCTTTATTTGGCTATAGCCATTGCTTTTCTCAAAAGAGCTCTGTTGTTTTTACACTCTTCTTTGATTTTTCTTTTTTATTCGACCGTTTATGTGAATCACCTTCCCCTTAGTCCCAGCTTATTTTTATTTCCTTAAGTTCAAAAATAATAGTAAGAAAGTTCTTAATGCAAATCATTGGCACTCATACATCTAGTGAATACGCGCATGAAACTTTCCCCAGTTTGTACTGTTGTATCCACCGTCTCACCATTTGATGCCATTCCCAACTGTTATACTATTTGAATAAATTACATAATTAATTCAGTATATGATCTATTGTTCATATATAGTTCATTTTAAAAATGGCAATGTTAAAAAAAAGATGCCATACTTAACAAAATTTGTTCAGTACTATGTGCATAACAAATATTTGCAGGACCTTTGGGCGATGGTGATGATATATGATTACTTACCTTGCAGTAGCAGTGTATAATTTAATAATTTTGTCTTTTAAATAAGCCAGCATCCATTTGCAATGGACCTTTTACATTTGGGACATTTGACTTGAGCAAATAATTTCACTTGATTGCTTATTCACATGATAGGCAGGCTTAAGCAACCTAAGTCAAGGAAAATGAACTTGTTTAAGATGATTTGAAACTGATTAGTTTGAATTTAGTTTGCTGAAGTTAACTGTGTGGTATGAATTTCTATATAGCCATTTTCTTAACATTTAAGCTCTGTAAAATATTCTGAATATCTACTTCTAATGCTCTGCTGTACCTCAAGCAAGACCATGCCATTGTAACTGCAGTGATCCAAAGATGGGGTTGATAATCGAGGGAAATGAGCAAAAAACCTATTGAACACCATAAAGACATACTGGTATATTTTATGAAATGTGTTTATCAGGAGTTAACAGGATGGTGATTTATTTGTAGAGATGGCAATTAGAATATTATTGAAGTTGTTAAATACCCTGGAATCCTTAGATTGAATCCACAGGGTACTGTGTTTTTATATTTATTTAGCTATATCTTACCAGCCTATTAATTTGAGTTACTTCATAGGAGTATAGATATAGACTATGATTTTTTTTAAAAAAATACAGTAAACCTTTGACAGCAAACCTTTGAATGAAAATTCTTAAACTATTTTGCTTTTATTTTTTAATTTTGCAGATATTAAAAGAGACAATGGTATATGCACCATTCAAAATAGCTACTCAGCAATGTGTTAGTCTAGTTTAGACTTTTCTTAAAAAGGAATTAAAATCTTGCAAATAAATCTCCCTTCCTGTTTCTATTCTCTCCCTCTTCAGAAGCGATCAAAACCTGAATTTGGTGTGTATTCAGTACATGCAAGAAATTGGATTCTTAGTTTTTAGACCTACACATTCCTAATAATCTTGTCTTCCACCTCACACCAACCACCCTCTATGACAGTTTTACCTATATCTTGTCATTTCCAATATTGGAGTTACCTGCTGATCTCAGTTTTAAGAGTCCACTCTGACAACCAACACCTCTCTCTCCAGCTTACTCTCCTAGTACTGTCACTCTAACAATTATTTGACCCTTTAAGATGACCAATCTATCATGCCTACTATATTTGTATATTCCCCTTCTTGTCCTTCCTTCCTTTCTTACAGAACCTACTTATATTTGATCAAAATAAGCATTCATTTAAATAACATTCAAAACCTTGTTTCTATGACTTGAAAAGCCCTATCATTGAATTAAGCCAGTATCCTAACCTCTGACTGTGGCTAAAGGAAAACATGAGTGCGCTAATTTCTGTCATCATGGGGGGATCCTGGTTTGATGGGCCTTAAAGGTTATAGAATGTGAGGTCTCTTTATGAAAAAAAGAACATAAGATCATGAATACAGAGTGACCACAGCCATTTTAATGTCACTTGACAGAAGATACAGAAGATACATTATATTAGAAAAAGAAAGTAGTCGTGGTTAAAATATCTCATTTTTGCAAACTTTACAAAAACATATGGCCATGTGAAAACACTTTTAGGAACACTCAAAGGACTGTATAAGGGCTGGGGATCAGTTAGAGGCCCTAATATTTAAGCTTCATTAGCATTGGAATACATTTGCCCCTGAGTAGAACTTAAATTTTATGGCTGTAAGTCTCAAGTGACATTCAGCACTACCAAGAAATGTCTAGACAGTTCAGATTTTCTGACAACCGTTTCATATCTTCTTACTCTCTTCAATCCTAATGCCCACATCACCCTCACTTTAATAATCTTCCCATATAATTCATAGAGAACACAGATGCAATAAATGAGAATTACCTTTTTCTCTTACCAGTCTATTTGCATCTGTCTTCACACATTCTGATATAATAATGGAAGGCCCTTCTGCTTATTACCCATGCACTTGCCAAGTAGATGCTGTTGTCTCTTACACAGGGGCTTTGCACCTACAATTTTCTTCTCTTTCCCGTGAATCATTATTATTTCTCTTTTAATAGCATATGAACATTGTCTAATATTGCTCAGCTTGGAAAGAAGCAAACACAAGATAAAACGCAGACCTGCATCCCAACTCTGTCCTTCTGTTCTTTATAACAAATCTTATGCAAATAAGCACTCCTGTTCCCCTGAGCTCACACTTCATTTTTCTATTCAACCCATTCAAACAAGGATTTTCTCGAAGTATCATATTCTAAATCCAAAGTTATTTTTTCTCATTAATTTGAAGATATTTTTCAGTTTTTCTTTCATTTAGTTTTTAAACTATTGTACATATTTAAGGTGTACATCATGATGATTTGAATATTCATAGTGAAATGATTACCTCAGTTAAGCTAATTAACATATCTCATGCAGTTACCTTTTATGTGGGTGTGTGATGAGAGCACCTGAAATATACTATCTTAGCAAATTTCCAGTATTTAATTATTAATTACTATTATTAATTATAGTCATCGTGTTGTACATTAAATCTCTAAACTTATCCATATTTCATTTAGTTTTGCTTGATACGACATCTGACGACATTTGGATATCATTTCTTTGTTGGTAACCTATTTTTTCTGTCTGGGAACTTTAGAATTTTCTCTTCCTATTTCAGAGTTCTGAAATTTCACAATTCCATGTCTAGGGGTGTGTGTGTTTCTGTGTGTGTAATATATCCAGTTTACCACTAAGTGTGACTTTTCAATTTAATGACCCATGTTGGTTTTCAGTACTGGAAATTTTTCAGGTATAATTTTGTTACACACACCCCCATCTGTTATTTTCTTCAAAAAATTTTCAGTTTTTTTGAGGTATAATTGTCAAAATTGTATATATTAAAACTGTGAAATGTAATGATTTGACAAACTTTGTGAAATAATTACCACACATCAGTAACCTCACATAGTTACTTTTTTTTAAAATTTTGTGCTGAGGTCTTAAGGTCTACACTCTGGGCAAATTTCAAGTAAGCGATACAGTATTATTAACTACAGTCATCATACTGTACATTAGATCCTCAGAGCTTATTCATCTTATAACTGAAGGCTTGTACCTTTGACCCTATCTCCCCCATTTTCACCACCTGTCAGCCCTTGGTAACCACCATTCTGCTCTGTATTTCTATGATCTCTGTTTTTTTCTTCTTCAGATTCCTCATATAAATGAAATCATAACAGCATTTGTCTTTCTTTGTCTGGCTTATTTCACTTGGCATAATGCCCTCTAGATTCATCCATCTTATTGCAAATGGCAGGATTCCCTTATTTCTCATGCTTGAATAATATTTCATTATATATCAATATGTATAGTGATCTCACAACTTCTTTGTTCGTTCATCCATTGACAGACACTTAAGTAATTTCCATATCTTACTATTGTGAATGATGCTGCAGTGAACATGGGACAGACGCTGCAGACATCTCTTTGAGAAACTGATTTTGTTTCCTCGTATATATAACCAGAAGTGGGATTGCTGGATCGTATGGTAGTTGTGGGATTTTTTGGGGTTTTTTTTGAGGAACCTTTATACTGTGCTTCGTAATGGCTGTACCAATTTACATTCCCATGAACAGTATACAAGGATTCCCTTTTCTCCACTTCCCTTGTGAGCATTTTCTGTCTCTGTCTTTTTGATAAAAGCCATCTTAACTGGTGAGAAGTGATACCTCACTGTGTCATTGATTTGCATTTCCTTGGTGATTACTGATGTTGAGCACCTTTTCATGTACTTGTTAGCCATTTTTATGTCTTCTTTGGAAAAACGTCTACTCAGGTCATTTCCCCATTTTTATAATTGGGTTATTTTGTTTTTACCTATTGAGTTACATAAATTCCTTACACATTTTGTACATGAACCCCTTATTACATAAATGGTTTGCAAATATTTTCTCTCATTCTGTAGGTTGCTTTTTCAATTTATTAATTATTTCTTTTGCTGTGCAGAAGATTTTTAGTTTGATATAGTTCTACTTGTTGATTTTTGCATTTGTTTCCTGTGCTTTTGGTGTCATATGCCAAATATAATTGCCAAAACCAATGTCAAGGAGATTTTTCTCTGTGTTTCCTTCTAGGAGTTTTATAGTTTTAATTCTTGCATTTAAGTCTTTAATCCATTTCAAGTTAATTTTTGTGAGTGGTGCAAGATAGGAGTACAGTTTTTGTTTTTGCATGTGACTATCCAGTTTTCCCTGGATATTTATGTATTGACGAGATAATCTTTTCCCCACTGTGTGTTGTTGGCACCCTTGTCAAAGATTAGTTGACTCTATATATACTTGGGTTTATTTCTGGGCCGTTGATTCTGTTGCATTGGCCTATGTGTCTGTTTTTATGCCAGTACCATACTGTTTTGATTACTAAGCTTTGTAATATAGTTTGAAATAAGTGTTATGCCTCCAGTTTTGTCCTTCTTTCTCAAGATTACTTTAGCTACTTTGGACCCTTTTTGGTTCCATATGAATTAGAATTTTTTTCCTGTATCTGTGAAAAATGTGATTAGAATTTTGATAGAGATTGCATTGAATCTCTAGATTACTTTGTGTAGTATGACCTTTTTAACATTATTAATTATTCTAATCCATGAACACAGGATATCTTACCATTTATTTTTCTTCCTTAATTTCTTTCAACAATGTCTTATAGTTGTCAATATACAGAATTTCCACCCCCTTGGTTAAATTTATTCTTGAGTACTTTATTATTTTTGATACTATTGTAAATTGGATGGTTTTCTTTATGTCTTTTTCAAGTAGTTCATTGTTAGTTTATAGAAATGCAACAGATTTTTATGTATTGATTTTGTATCTTGCAAGTTTACTGAATTCAATTAATTATACATTTTTTGGTGGAGTTTTAAGGGTTTTCTATATAAGACCATGTCATCTGCCAACAGAAAATTTTAATTATTCCTTTCTTATTTGCATACTTCTTTTTCTTACCTAAATTCTCTGGCTAAAACTTCCAGTACTATGTTGAATAGAAGTGGTCAGAGTTGGCACACTTGTCTTGTTGCTGATCTTAGAGAAAAAGCTTTCAGCTTTTCACCATTGAGTATGATTATAGCTGTGGGCTCATCATATATGGCCTTGATTATGTTGAGGTAGATTCCCTCTATATTCACCTTGTGGAGAGTTTTGCTCATAAATGGATGTAGAATTTTGTCAGATGCTTTTTCTGCACCTATTGAGATGATCATATGGTTTTTATCCTTAATTCTGTTAAAGTGGTGTATTGCATTTATTTATTTACATATGTGAACCATCTTAGCATCCCAGGAATGAATCCCACTTGATCATGGTATATGATCTCTTTAATGTGCTGTTGAATTCTGATTGAAGGTTTTTGCATCTGTGTTCATCAGATATATTGGCCTATAATTTTCCTTTCTTGTAGTTTGTTTTTCTGGCTTCAGTATCAAGGTAATGCTGGCCTCATTAAATAAGTTTGTAAGTGTTCTCTCCTCTACAATTTGTGGAAAGAGTTTGAAAAGGTTCGTGTTAATTCTTCTTCAAATGTTTGGTAGAATTCACCAGTAAAGCCATCAGGTCATAGCTTTTTTTCATTGGAAGTTTTTTATTACTGTTTCAATTTTCTTATTATTGGTCTGTTCATATTTTCTATTTCTTCATGATTCAGCAAGTTATACATTTCTAGGAATGTATACATTTCTTCTACCCAAATTTTGGCATACAATTGCTCATAAGTCTCTTTGATTCTTTCTATATTTATGGTATAGGTTGTAATGTGACCCCTTTCATTTCTGATTTTGTTTGAGTTCTTTATATTTTTCTTAGTGTAGCTAAAGATTTACCAATTTTTATATATTTTAAAAAACACACCTCTTTCTGTTGATGATTTTTATTTTTGGCTTATTTCACTTGTTTTGCTCTGATTGTTGTTTTTTCTTTTCTTCTCCTAACATTAGGCTTAGTTTCTTCTTATTTTTCTAGTTCTTGAGGTATAAAGTTAGGTGGTTTATTTGAGATCTTTATTTCTTAATGTAAGCATTTATCATTATAAACTTCTATCTTAAAACTCTTTTTGCTGTATCCTGTAAGTTTTAGTATTTTGTGTTTTCATTTTTATTTGTTTCAAGGTATTTTTTGATTTCCCTTCTGATTCCTTTTTTACCAATTGGTTGAGTTCTTGACCTTTGGGTCTTCTCTTCCCAATGCCCTAGCTCTGTATGAACCTATAGCCTCTGTCAGTGAGTTGGTTCTTTCACAAACGAGTGCAACTCACACAAACCCCTGCTGTGATGTAGTGAACCTTGACCTGGTAACCCGTCTGATGGAATACCTTCAGCTAGTTTCTTCCTGCTTCTCCTCAACTCCTGCTTTGCTTTCCAGTTCCATTTCTATTCTATAGGCATGGTTACCTCATTTGTGACTGTAGCTATGTCTTTTTAGTATTTTATTCTTATATTGTATGCTTCAACCTGTATTTGGAACAAAGGCTGGACAAGAAACAACTAATTTGCCATAGAGCTTAGTAAATATTTCTCCGTGTTTTTGAAAATTTTATAATGATAATAATGCCTTACTTTTTTTCCTCTATTAACTCTTTTCCCTTAGCTATTGGTTCTCTTTTTGAGAGTTTTGTTTTAGTTATTAGTTTTCCTTTGTTGAGTTTTGTTTCTCTTTTTCATGGGCTGAGTGTTTCTTATATTTTATTTTATATATATATATATAAATATATATAAAATATATAAAAATATTTATGTTTTCTTATATTTTATTATTCTTAGTAGCAATGTTATATAAAATTAGAAAGGATGGGTTGCTGTAGAAGGAAATGAGTGCTCCGAAATTTGAGCCTCTTGGCTCCCCAGGCCTTTCTTATTAGTACACTTATTCTCCTAAGATTGGGCACAGCCTGATGATTAGAGGTAGCCATCAGGAGAAGAAGAAAAATAAATGGAATTTTGGGATACATTTTCTCTAATCAAGTTTTGATTAAGTATCTGTTTATTTTGCATTTTTGGTAACATAAAATATGACCTTGTTCCTTTTTTACTATTATTAAATGTATACTGTTTTGGAATAATCATATCAGTGTTTTTGTTTTATTTTTTTAACAGTATAAGGAAAAAATCAGAACTCGAGTCTGAAATCCAATCTTTGTTGCAACTGAGGTCAAAAAATGAAGATTTTCTTAAACAACTATACAAGGAAGCTTATAACATTGGTGCCATTTTCCACCTAACCAGATTTAAAACAGAGGAATTAGAACAGAAAATAGGAGAAGTGAGAAGGAAATTCAAGGTTTGTATCTCTGTGTTCTTCTTAGTTATGAAAAGGGTAATGAGCCTGAATTTCATCGATTTAATATTGATAGAGTTTAATTTAAGCTATATTAGTCTTTTCAAAAAAGTCACTCCTTCTGATAAATCAGAAGAAAATTACTTTTCTTCAGAGGTTCAGCCTGAATAGAAGAGAAATGGGGCTCAATGTAGCTAATTAACACTCATGTCTACGTTTTTCTATCACCAACCTTAAACTACCTGGATCACCAGAAGAGAGTGGTGCTTGATTCAGTCTCATCCTACATATCTAACGTATAATAGTTCTGTCTCTGGTAGGAAGAAGGGATGCTGGGAAGTGCCCTTGCACACTTACCAATATAAGAAAAGGGTGTACCTACATTAGGCCTGCAAGTTATTAGATTCCAGGGTACCAAGCAATTAGTAGACCACAGTGCTGCAAAAACAACTGCTCATATGCGTCTAATCCATTCCTATGTGAGAGAGATGACAAATAGCCACTCCCTGCCACTTGGCGTAGAGACTATCAAAGTCAACTCCGTTTTACCGCACCGCGGGGGACCACTTTAACAGGCTACTTCTGTCCATCACACATCACATCCGCACCTCTTCCATCTTTGGCGTTTTCTTTATTAAAGACTTTTGGTCATACAAGTATCTGTAAAATACAGAGTCTGTATTCTCTGTTTAAGCCCTGTAGTAGCACTATCTTCACTGAAGACTTTGTCTTGTGCTGTTTAAATTTAGGACATGTAGATTGTCTGCCAGTAAATGTTTCTGTACTGAGACACCAGGATTTTCTTCCCACACTGAGTCCAGCTCTCTGACTGACTTGGTATATTGTGCCTGTGTCCCTTCCCATGGGTTATTCAATGGGATGTTCATATCTTATATGTTTCAAAATCAGTATAATAAAAGTTATGTATAGTAAAAATTAACCTCAAAATTATTTTAGAAATATAAGGAATGTGATTATATACGTGGTTTAGCATATATAACAATATTATAGATGTCATTTATAATTTGCTTTGATTTTTCATTAACATGTGTTTCTCAATGGCCATCAATTAATTTTTTTCATTGAGACTATCAGTGAAGACATCATGCACAGATGTGGCCACTTAATGTTTTTATTTATTCAGTTGACAGGAAACCCTTGGTATCATTCATGTATTTGTCCCATAGCTGTCACAGCCTACTTTAATTCTTCAGACGTATTGCTTCACTAACCTGAGGCACTAGTTTATTAAGAAGGATATTGCATTGAACTGTTTATTCAAAATTTTCCTGATGCCATAAACTACAATATGTAGGTTAAGTGCAAATTTGATGTGACTCCACTATACTTGCTTTGCCAACCCAAATTGCCAGCCCAAAGCGAAGTGTCTTTCCAGCTAGATCAAGTCGAATTGAAGAAATTGTTCATCAGGTCCTTTAACTACCATATGGCTGAGAGATAACTAGAAGGAAGCAACAGAAAGAAATTACTCCATCTAGGAAATATTCCCCTTTGCTAAGCATGTCTGCTAATCTCTGAGTTGAATATATAGGGCATTAAATTTCTAGATGTATACATGTGTATCTGCATCAGAGTGGTAATGAATTAAAAATAAATTTCTAGATAGTCCTTAGATAATTCAGGTTTGTAGTAATTCATGTTTGTAGTTTCTACCTTTGCAATGACCCACTGTCTTTCATTGTCTAATTAATTAAAATCTATATAATTTTCTCAGTCAGGGCATCATGTTTTACTTGCAGAAAATTTTGTGTATTTGTTGATACTGCAATTAGTCCTTAATACATGTCTTCCAGAAATTAATTAGAGCCATACCACCTACGAGCTAGATCTGAAAAATAACCTTTTATAGCCTTAGAAGTAGACTTTCAGAATTATGTTTTTTTCAAATGCATCTATAAAATGCCCAATAAGTTTTAGGCAGTCTTAAACTAGAAGCAACCCTGAACAATCAAAATATCTAGCAGTTTCTGGAATATTCCAGCTATTACAGATGATTTGCCCCAATATTTCCATACCTTCAATCCCAATAACTGTTCTATTCAGAAAAGACATGATTAGCCAAGTCTTAGGATAAAATTAGCTGATAGTGATGGGAGATAAATCAATAAAAGGGTAATATGTGTTCAATTATGGTGTGAACAGAAAATCATCCAGTATTGTCTGGAGAATGTGATATTGTAACAAAAAAAAATCTTGAAAGCTTTCATCAGATGTTAAGTACTTCTTAACATTCAGTAGAAGATTTCTGTTCAAGCTGCAGGAATTTGGAGGATTTTTGCTTGAACATATCAGAATTTTGGTAGAAAAGTAAAATATCAAACCACTCTGGTTCCAGGTTAAAATGATGGTATTAGAACTAAGTGAAAACTTAGTAGAAAAGAAGGAAGGCAGTAGAAAGGAAGACATAGTTTTCTGCAAGCCTACTATATGCTGGACTCTATACATGTTAATTAATTTAGTGTTCATGATTCTGTGTGGTTGTTATTAATACACTCATTTTGGGGTGAAGTGATTTGCCCAAAGTAGCCTAGCTTTTAGGTAGCTGTGTAGACTTTGGGGACAAGGTCTTCTGATGCTGGCCTTGGAATAAACTAGTCAGTCAGATACTGACTACACATATACTCTGACAAACAAAGATTGAGTCAGGTTCAAAAATTCAAAATAACCATATTAGGGATGATTTTTAAGACTTTGTTTTTTTAGGGCAGTATTAGGGTCACAGCAAAATTGAGTTGAAGGACACAAATTTCCCATATCCCCATGCTTCCACACATGCATAGCCTCACCCATTATAAACATACCCCAGCAGAGTGGTACATTTGGTACAATCAATGAACATACATTGCCACATCATAATCACTCAAGGTCTATAGTTTACATTATGGTTCACTCTTAATGTTGTGTACATGCCTTTATTTTGAACAAATGTATAATGGCATATGTCCATCATTATAGTATCATACAGAGTATTTTAACTTCCCTAAAACTCCTCTATACTCTGCCTATTCATTCCTCTCCCCACTCCCCAAACCATGGCAACAACTGATCTTTTACTCCATAGTTTTGCCTTTTCCAGAATGTCATATAGTTGGAATCATACAATATGTAGCCTTCTCAGATTGGTTTTTCTCACTAATATACATTTAAGATTCCTCTATGTGTTTTCATGACTTGATAGCTCATTTCTTTTTAGCACTGAAAAATATTCTGTTATCTGGATGTACCACAGTTTATCCATTCACGTACGGATATGTATCTAGATAGCTTCCAAATATTGGCAAACCCTCCAGAAAGTAGGCCTAGAGAGAACTTACCTCCATATAATAAAGGCCATATTTGACAAACCTACAGCCAACATCGTTCTCAATGGTGAAAAACTGAAACCATTTCCACTAAGATCAGGGACAACACAAGGTTGCCCACTATCACCACTATTTTCAACATAGTTTTGGAAGCTTTAGCCACAGCAATCAGAGAAGAAAAAGAAATAAAAGGAATCCAAATTGGAAAAGAAGAAGTAAAGCTGTCACTGTTTGCAGACGACATGATACTATGCATAGAGAATCCTAAAGACTCTACTAGAAAACTGCTAGAGCTAATCAATGAATTTGGTAAAGTTGCAGGATACAAAATTAATGCACAGAAATCTCTTGCATTCCTATACACTAATGATGAAAAATCTGAAAGGGAAATTAAGGAAACACTCCCATGTACCACTGCAACAAAAAGAATAAAATACCTAGGAATAAACCTACCTAAGGAGACAAATGACCTGTATACAGAAAATTATAAGACACTGATGAAAGAAATTAAAGATGATATAAACAGATGGAGAGATATACCATGTTCTTGGATTGGAAGAATCAACATTGTGAAAATGACTGTACTACCCAAAGCAATCTACAGATTCATTGCAATCCCTATCAAACTACCAATGGCATTTTTCACAGAACTGGAACAAAAAATTTCACAACTTGTATGGAAACACAAAAGACCCTGAATAGCCAAAGCAATCTTGAGAAAGAAAAATGGAGCTGGATGAGTCAGGCTCCCTGACTTCAGACTATAATACAAAGCTACAGTAATCAAGACAGTATGGTACTGACACAAAAACAGAAATGTAGATCAATGGAACATGGTAGAAAGCCCAGAGATAAACCCTTGCACATATGGTCACCTTATTTTTGATAAAGGAGGCAAGAATATACAATGGAGAAGTGACAGCCTCTTCAGTAACTGGTCCTGGGAAAACTGGACACTACATGTAAAAGAATGAAATTAGAACACTCTGTAACACTATACACAAAAATAAACTCAAAATGGATTAAAGACCTAACTGTAAAGCCAGACACTACAAAACTCTTAGAGGAAAACATAGGCAGAACACTCTATGACATAAATCACAGCAAGATCTTTTTGACCCACCTCTTAGAGAAATGGAAATAAAATATAAACTAATGGGACCTAATGAAACTTCAAAGCTTTTGCAGAGCAAAGGAAACCATAAACAAGACAAAAAGACAGTCCTCAGAATGGGAGAAAATATTTGCAAATGAAGCAACTGACAAAGGATTAATCTCCAAAATTTACAATCAGCTCATGCAGCTCAATAACAAAAAACAAACAACCCAATCCAAAAATGGGCAGAAGACCTAAATAGACATTTCTCCAAAGAGTATATAGAGATTGCCAACAAACACATGAAAGAATGCTCAACATCACTAATCATTAGAGAGATGCAGATCAAAACTACAATGTGGTATTACCTCACACCAGTCAGAATAGCCATCATGGAAAAATCTACAAACAATAAATGCTGGAGAGGGTGTGGAGAAAAGGGAACCCTCTTGCACTGTTGGTGGGAACGTAAATTGATGCAGCCACTGTGGAGAACAGTATGGAGGTTCCTTAAAAAGCTAAAAATAGAACTGCCAGATGACACAGCAATCCCACTACTGGGCATATACCCTGAGAAGACCATAATTCAAAAAGAGTCATGTACCACAACGTCATCGCAGCTCTATTTACAATAACCAGGACATGGAAGCAACCTAAGTGTCCGTCGACAGATGAATGGATAAAGAAGATGTGACACATATATACAGTGGAATATTACTCAGCCATAAAAAGAAAAAAAACTAAGTAATAACTGTAGTGAGGTGGATGGACCTAGAGTCTGTCATACAGAGTGAAGTAAGTCAGAAAGAGAAAAACAAATACCGTATGTTAACACATATGTATGGAATCTAAAAACAAAAAAAAGGATCATGAAGAACCTAGGGGCAAGACAGGAATAAAGACGTAGACCTACTAGAGAATGGACTTGAGGATACGGGGAGGGGGAAGGGTAAGCTGGGACGAAGTGAGAGAGTGTAATGTACTTTTATATACTACCAAATGTAAAATAGATAGCTAGTGGGAAGCAGCCACATAGCACAGGGAGATCAGCTCAGAGTTTTGTGACCTCCTAGAGGGATGGGATAGGGAGGATGAGAGGGAGATGCAAGAGGGAGGAGGTGTGAGGCTATATGTATATGTATAGCTGATTCACTTTGTTATAAAGCAGAAAGTAACACACCATTGTAAAGCAATTATACTCCCATAAAGATGTTAAAAATAAATAAAAATAAAATAAAATAAAGCCACTATAAACATCCATGTGCAGGTTTTTGTGTGGATATAAGTTTTCAACTCCTTTGGGTAAATACCAAGAAATGTAATTGCTTGATCTTTTAATAAGAATATATTTAATTTTGTAAGAAACTACCAAACTGGATTCCAGAGTGGCTGTACTGTTTTGCATTCCCACCAGCAATGCATGAGAGTTCCTGTTACTTCACATCCTTGCCAATAGTTGTTGTCAGTGGTCACGATTTTGGCCATTGAAATAGGTTTGTAGAACTAGCTTACTGTTGTTTTAATTTACATTTCTCTGATGACACGTGATGAGGAGCATCTTTCATATGCTTATTTGCCATTGTATATCTTCTTTGGTGAGATGTCCATTAAGGTCTGTGATATATTTTAAATCAGGTTTATTTTCTTACTATTGAGTTTTCAGGTTTTTTCAATAATATTTTGGATAACAGCCCTTTATCAGGTGTGTCTTTTGCAAAACCTTCTCCTGCTTTGTGTCTTGTCTTCTCACTTTTGACATTGTCTTTCACAGAGCAGAAGTTTTAATTTTAATGAAGTCCAGCTTATCAATTCTTTCTTTCATGGATCATGCCTTTGGTGTTATATCTAAAAAGTCATTGCCGTACCCAAGGTCATCTAGGTTTTCTCCTATGTTATTATCTTCTGGGAGTTTGGTAGTTTTGCGTTTTACAATTAGGTCTGTGATTCTTTTTGAATTAATTTTTGGGAAAGGTGTAAAGTCTGTGACTAGCTTCAGTTTTTTTGCATGTAGATGTCTAGTTGTTCCAGCCTCATTTGTTGAAAAGACTTTCTTTGCTCCATTATGTACTCATTGTTCCTTTGTCAAAGATCAATGACTGTATTTCTGTGGGTCTATTTCTGGACTCTTTGTTTTGTTCCATTGATCTATTTGTCTGTTCTTTTGCCAATACCACACTGTTTTAAATACTGTAGCTTAGTAGTATATCTTGATATTGAGTGTTGTCAGCTCTCCATCTTTGTTTTTCTTCAGTATGGTGTTGCCTCTTCTGGGTCTTTTGCCTCTCCTTTGGAATTAGTTTGTCAGTATTCCCAAAATAACTTGCTGGGATATTGATAGGGGATAAATTGAACTTATAGATCAAGTTGGGGTGAACTGACTTCTTAACATTGTTGAATCTGCCTATGCATTAACATGGAATATCTCTACATTTATTAAGTTTTTTAATTTCAGCAGAGTTTTTTAGTTTTTTTGTATGGCTCTTTTACATATTTTGTTAGATTTATATCTAAGTATTTCATTAAGGGGAGTACTAATTTAAATGATGTTGTGTTTTTAATTTACAATTGCACTTGTTTATTTTTATTATATAGGAAAACAATTGATATTTGTGTATTAACCTTGTGTTAATTGCTATAATTGCTTATTTAGTTCCAGAAGTATTTTTGATAATTCTTTC
The DNA here is from genome assembly GCF_005190385.1 of Monodon monoceros. Classification (NCBI taxonomy): domain Eukaryota; kingdom Metazoa; phylum Chordata; class Mammalia; order Artiodactyla; family Monodontidae; genus Monodon; species Monodon monoceros. The sequence goes on from NW_021703765.1 coordinate 40,084,508, forward strand.
AAATTTTTACATAGACAGTCATGTCATTCACAAACAAAGACAGTTTTTCTTCCTTCCCAATCTGTATATCTTTAATTTGCTTTTCTTGTCAATGCATTTTCAAGGATTTCCAATACAATACTGAAAAGGATTGTTGAGGTGGGACATCTTTGCTTGTTTGTACCCGACCCTAGTGGTAAATTTTGAGTTTTTCACCATTGACTATAATGGTAGCTGTAGATTTTTTGTAGATATTCTTTATCAAGTAGAGGAAGTTCCTCTTTATTTTAACTTATTGAGAGATTTTACCACAAATGAATGTTGGATATTGTCTAATGCTTTTTCTGTACCTATTGTTACGAACGTGTGATTGTTTCCTCATTAGCCTGTTGATATAATTGATTATATTAATTGATTTTCAAATGTTGTACTAGCCTTTCATACCTGGGATAAATCCTGCATAGTCATGGTGTATAATTCTTTTTACACATTGTTGAATTTGATTTGCTAATATTTTGTTGAGGATTTTTACATCTATTTTCATGAGAGATATTGGTCTGTAGTTTTCTCTTGTAATGTCTTTGTCAGGTTTCGGTATTACAGTAATGCTGCCTGCATAGAGTGAGTTAGGAAGTAGTCCCTCTGCTTCTATCCTCCAAAGGAAATTGTAGAGAATTAGTATCATTTTTTCCTAAATGTTTGGTAGAATTCACTAATAAACGCCTCTGGGCTTGATGCCTTTGTTTTGGAAGGTTATTAAGTATTGATCCCATTTCTTTAACAGACCTATTTAGATCATCTGTTTCTTCTTGTATGAGTTTTGGCAGATTGTGTCTTTCAAGGAATTGGTCCATTTCATCTCGGTTATCTAATTTTTCAGCAAAGAGTTTTTCACAGTGTTCCTTTATTATCCTTACAATATCCATGGGACCTGTAATTATGTCTCCTATTTCTTTTCTTCTGCTGACTTTGGATTTAATTTGCTCTTCTTTTTATAGTTTCCTAAGGTGGAAACTTAGATTTTTGATGTTAAATCTTTCTTCTTTTCTAATATATGCACTCAATGCTATGAATTTCCTTCTAAGCTCTGCTTTTGCTGCATATCACAATTTTGATAAATTACGTCCCAATTTTTATTTAGTCAAAAATATTTTAAAATTCTCTTGAGATTGATTCCTTGACCATGTATTATTTAAAAGTATGCTTTTTAGTCTTCACATATTTAGGGACTTTCCAGTTATCTTTCTGTTACGGATTTCTAGTTTAATTCCCTTGTTGTCTGATCACAGACATTGTATGATTCCTTTTTTATAACTTTTTATTTTATATTGGAGTATAGTTGATTAACAATGCTGTGTTAGTTTCAGGTGTACAGCAAAGTGATTCAGTTATACATATATGTGTATGATTCCTTTTTTAAAAGTTTGTTTAGATGTTTAAGTGTCATTTTTTCTCTTTTTTTAAATTGAAGTATAGTTGATTTACAATGTTGTGCTAGTTTCTTGTACAGGAATGTAGTTCATTTATACATAAATATATTTGTATTTTTTCATATTCTTTTCCATTATGATTTATTACAGGATATTGACTGTATCAATAGTTCCCTGTGCTATATAGTAGGACCTTGAGGTTTATCTACTTTATATAGAGTAGTTTGTATCTGCTAATCCCAAACTCCTAATTTATCCCTCCCCACCTCCTTTCCCCTTTGGTAACCATAAGTTTGTTTTCTATGTCTGTGAGTCTGTTTCTGTTTCATAAATAATTTCACTTGTGTCATGGTTTAGATTCCACATATAAGTGATATCATATGATATTTGCCTTTGTCTGACTTACTTCACTTAGTATGATAATCTCTAGGTCCATCTGTGTTGCTGCAAATGGAATTATTTCATTCTTTTTTATGGCTGAGTAGTATTTTTAATGCTAGGAAAAGACAATGTGTTGTCCTTAGAATGTTCTTGGCCACAGTAATATGGTCTATAACTTTACAGTTTAGAAGTTTGTGACTTTGCTTGAGTTCTTTTTCAAGTATTTCAACCAACCCTTAACTCCTTTTTAGAGAAAAATCTTGGCCCTGCCTTCAAATACTATTTGTTCGTCTGTGAATCAAAGTTTATAGGGCCTTTATTTGAGCAAAGTAAAAATCAAAACCTTCTAAAAAGCTTTCTTGAAGAGCATAATTTCTGCCACTCCAGGCCTCTTTAGAGCAAGTCCATTTTGTTCAATGGACAGAACAAAACAACTTTAATAAGCCAAAATTTGATTTGTGCACTATGCAACTTCTATCACAATTCCAGGTGAAACTGGTGGTATTTTTAAAATGGTTATAAAATGGACATTCTGATAATTTATTCATTTTGATTCTTGAGAATTTATGCTTCCTAGTCAAATCTAGAGGATATTACTTTTGACCCATGTGCAATAGCCTTTATTGAGTTATGAGCTGATATTACATCCTTGGCTTTTAACAAAGGTTGGTAAAAGTAATGGTCAAAATTGACCATTGCTGCTTATTTTTTCATACTAATGAGAGATATGGTCATACTGCTCAAGATGGTCAAAGATCTATGCACCTAGTTTACTTTAGATTTCAGAACTAAGAGAAAACTTGTCTTGATAAAATTGTATTCCTTCTGTTATTAATAATTAGGCATTCTCTAAAGTTTCATGTTCCCCTCTGGTTTAAGCAGCCTAGAAGCTCAGAGTCGTTTATGCTTTTAATTGCTAGCATAATCACTTTTCTTTAGCCCTTTCTATGAAACATATTTACAACTTAGATCTTGTACTCTTTTACGTTTGTTCCATTTGATTTTAGTTTACTAAGATTCTTCCCTACTACATTCAGAGGCAGAATACTTTGTCAAAGTTGAGTGAAAGGAAGCCATTAACTGTAATATTGGGAGCATCCAATTAGTGGTACATGTTTGCTGGGAAAAAGCATTAAGGCACAGATAAAACAGAAGTAGTGTGAAGGTATATTAAGATGTAAGTCCTTCAGATGGCAGCTGGGTATCCCCTTAGTTAAGTATCAGAAAAGTTTATTTTCCTGACACGTGTATGAGGGAGTAAATAAACCTGAAAAATATGATAGAAATAAAGCATGTTGATGGTGCAAACATTTGAGGACAGAAAAAAACTTTATTTGACTTGGTGCAAAAACTACATGAAAACATAACTTCCATTTCCATTCTACTGGATTACAGATTTGTTTGCTAGAAAAGAGGTGATGAATTAGCTCTTCAGCATTTCCATTTCAATCTGTGGATTTTGTTTCTATTTTTTTTCTCCCTTTTCAAAGAGAAATGTGATTTTGTTGATCGAGTATAGGTTTTGGAGTCAAATGTTTTGTTAATTTAAATCCTGGTTCTGCTAATTATTTATTTTGAGAATATTACTTAACCATATTGAGCCTAGGTTTCTCATCTCTTAAATGAGTGTAACAATACTTCTGTTGTACCTTTGTGTGATAAATAAATAATATTGTATATAAAACATTTAACTTGGAGCCTAACAGATAATATATTTTCAAAAGTATTAGGGATAAACAACATAAAGAACATTTCATAGAAGGAGGCTGGCTACCTTAACTTTTTTGGACAGCCTTTAATAGCTGACACATTTAACTCATGTCTGTCTCCTGATAAATGTGTAGATTCTGAAAAACACACTGAAAGTAATAGTTGTTTGTTGAATGCTTAATGCGAATACTGCCTTGGGTCAACTCCTTTGTATGTGTTATCTTCAACTCTCACAGTAATTTTGTAGAAAAGAGTATGTTATCCCAATTTTACATCTATGAAAACTAATATTTGATAAAGGCAAAGACATTGATATATCGACTCTCATAAGCTGCTGGAGTTTCCAACTCACTGTAAATTAGTATTGACAGAACCTTTCTGGAAAGTAATTTATCAGTGTAAGTAAAGAATTTTAAATACATTCATAATCTATAATTCATTAACATTATTTCTAAAAATATGACTTAAAGTCACCAGATAACAAAGACGGACAAAAACTGTAAAGATGCATATTTAAAGGTTTATAATTAATTACATAATAACTGCCAGAAAGTATGCTACAGGAGGACAAGAATTATTGTCTGTTTTGTACACTGCTGCATCGCTAGACCTAACAGTGCTTAGAACAAAGTAGGTACTCAATAAATGTTTATGGAAAGCATGAATACATAGTTAACATATAGTAGGAAAATTTAAATACACAGATTTCTAGGAAATAGAGTAGTAGATAAATATATGAGTACAAGGATAAATTGCAAATTCATTTAATTTAGAATTTAAAAAATTAATGGAATTTCTGTTTTTTTAGTGGCTGAAAAAGACCTTATTAGGCTGACTCTACCAAAGATAATATTTAATCTGTGGACCTAAAAAAGGAATACACCAAAAAGTCACAATGTGTATCTTTGGGTTTGGGGGTTCACTTTAATTTTTTTTAATTTAAAAATATTTCTACAAAAAAAGACACATATACCTTCATTAAAAAAAAAAAGAAAGATAAAATAGCATCGTTGTGTTTATTTTTGGATATTACCAAGTTGGGCTGCCACCTGGATTGTCTGTTAGGGTCCTGACCACCAAAAACTGCCCTGGCAGTGCCCAGTCAGAGCTGCCCTGCCCCACTAATTCAGCCCAGCACAGAGTTATTTGCCCAAATCCCAAATTTTCCTTTATGATTTTAATTCTTAATTTTAAAGTCTGTTTCTCTCTGTTCGTGGTCTCATGCCTTATGTAATGAATTCTACAGCTTTTTTCTTAGTGCCCCTTCTGAAATCAAACTGATGCTACATCCGTGATTCTGCGCTTAGATCTATTTATGTTTAGTGTCTCCTCCCATTTTCTCTTTAAACGTGGGTCTCTGGACACATAGCATTGACTGTTCCATGCTTTGCTCTTCAGCTGTCCTTTCGTGTAGCACAGGAGTCTCTTCCACTAGAATAGCCCTCTGCTGCCACCTTCTGGTATCTGGCTGCTAAAGCCAGGCAGCAGGTCAAAGGTGACTTTCAGTGTGGGCTCTTCCCAACCTCTTGAGATGCTGTCACCCCCTTTCCCTCGGCTTCCTTCAAACTCTTCAAAGTGATCTTTTTATACATTTTTATTTCTTTTTTCCAAAACCAGAATTGAGTAGTTGAAACAGAGACCTTACAGACCCAAAGTCTAAATTATTTACTATCTAGCCCTTTACAGGGAAAACTTGCAGACCCCTGCTCTAAAGAATGTAGGAATAGCAGACGTAGGGAGCAGCCACAGCCTTTAGGGATGCAGGAAAGTATCCACATAAGGATCAATTGTGGAAGAAGCTGCCTCCTGCAAAGCAGAATAAGGCCTTATAGGAAAGGGTGTTCAGTGTTCAGTGGATGGTCCATAAGCAGAGAAACTTGGCGAAGGTTGACTGGAGTTTGAATGGAATTTCTGGGTAGAGCACCTGGCTGGAAGGCGAGCACTATTGGTTCTTCACAGACCAGCTGACAGCAGTTCTGCAAGTGGAAGTAGAAATCAATCGAAACCAAAACAAGGCTGGGAAGCCCCTTGCTGCTGCCTCGTAAGCCCCTCCACGCCCTCTACTGATAAAGCCTCATTTACTCCAGCTGGCAAAAGAAAACTGTTTACATTACTAGACCCAGCTCCAGTATCTCCAATTAGAGTTAAAAATTTGAGCTAAGGATTTAGAGCTGAGGCAGAAATACATAGTCCACATGCAAACTTCTCTGATCTAGTTGGGTGCTACATGTAGTCGAGCACCATGTATCGCATTTATCTGTTATAACTTTGAGTCCCCTTTAATCTTACAGTGTCCTCTACATTTTTGTTAAATTTGTCTTTCATTGCATAGACATTTTTTAGAGAGTCTAGGCCAGTTACTTTGCAGAATTTCTCTCAGTGTGGACTTATCTTTCTGTTTACTCATGATTACATTCAGGTAAAACACTTTTGGCAGGAATGTTATATAAGTTATAATATTGTATCAATGAGATATATCACAAAACACACTGTATAAGTTTTTCTCATAACTAGTGATAGTAAGTTTGATCAGTTGGTTAAAGTTGTGGTCAACAGGTTTATCCATCTCGCTATTATGATTAATAAGTACTCAACTGAGTTTTTGCAAGAATATGCAACTATCTTTGTTTCCAAAAAGTCTTCATCCAGTGGACTTAGCACTCATTGGTAATTCTTGGTTGAATCCATTATTGTAACAGGTGTGAAATGGTGATGTTACTGGGCTTTCATTCTCTTTACCACACATTGGCAATTTGAAAAACCGAAAAGCCTGGCACTGGTTGGGCTGCAGGCCGTGTTCCTGAAAAAGGCACTCTTCTTGCAGTTCTTATTCAGTTACTTATCTCCCTGCCTTTCCTACCACCTCAACTATTTCCCTAGGTCTCAGGGAAAACATCCTATAGGCCTTGTTTTACTCTCCTCAAGATGCTATTTATGAATGAGAATATGATTATGATATTTTAATGAAAGGCAAGTTTCTCATATAAAAAGATTTTTAAAAAACATTTTTGAATTTGAAAAACCCTGAAATTTTAGCAATTTTTGCTATTTGTTAATGCACTTGTTCAATAAATTGTTCATTCAGCAAATATTGTGTACCAGACAGAGTACTGGAAACTGAGGGTAGAGTAGGGGGCTTACTTCAAAGTGCTATAGAGTGTGCCCAAGCTGTAGTATCAGCAGTCTTGAGTATTGATACTTGTTGAGTGTTAGTCATGAGGCAAGTGCCATGACATCTATGATCTTAGTTTTCTCATCTTTGAATGTGGACAACTGTAGCTAGGTCACTAAATGGATATGATGATTCACTTACATACAGATGCATGCATGCGCAAGCACACACACACACACACATACACACAGGCAGCTCTCACTTTGCACAGCATCAAGTTAGCTGAAACTTGTACATATCTGAGCCATGTTCCTATTTTGCATGGTCCCCACATGCACAAGTTTCAGTAAGCATGGCATCCTACAAGACGAGGGCTGCCTGTATATATAAAACATTCTAGGAAATTGCCTGGGGTACAGCAAATTCTCAAAAGTGGTACTTATATGATTAAATCCAGAAATCTTTTTACAACTACTGTAGCTCTTTGTCATTGTCCAGCCTCTCTTTTTGAACGTTTTCAATGATAGTGCAATAGTGTTTTACTAAGAAGACCACACTTTTTTCTTTTTTAGCATCTTTATTGGAGTATAATTGTTTTACACTGGTGTGTTAGTTTCTGCTTTATAACAAAGTGAATCAGCTATATGTATACATATATCCCCATATCTCCTTCCTCTTGCGTCTCCCTCCCACCCTCCATATTCCACCCCTCTAGGTGGTCACAAAGCACCGAGCTGATCTCCCTGTGCTATGCGGCTGCTTCCCACTAGCTATCTATTTTACGTTTGGTAGTGTATATATGTCCATGCCACTCTCTCACTTCGTCCCAGCTTACCCTTCCCCCTCCTCGTGTCATCTACGTCTGCGTCTTTATTCCTGTCCTGCCCCTAGGTTCTTCATAACCATTTTTTTCTTAGATCCCATATATATGTATAAATAGCATACGGTATTTATTTTTCTCTTTCTGACTTACTTCACTCTGTATGACAGACTCTATGTCCATCCACCTCACTACAAATAACTCAGTTTCGTTTCTTTTTATGGCTGAGTAATATTTCATTGTATATATGTGCCACATCTTCTTTATCCATTCATCTGTTGATGGACACTTAGGTTGCTTCCATGTCCTGGCTATTGTAAATAGAGCTGCGATGAACATTGTGGTACATGACTCTTTTTGAATTATGGTTTTCTCAGGGTATATGCCCAGTAGTGGGATTGCTGGGTCGTATGGTAGTTTTTTCTTTTCTTTTTTTTTTTTTAACATCTTTATTGTAGTATAATTGCTTTACAATGGTGTGTTAGTTTCTGCTTTATAACAAAATGAATCACTTATACATACATTCCCATATCTCTTCCCACTTGCGTCTCCCTCCCTTCCACCCACCCTATCCCACCCCTCTAGGTCGTCACAAAGCACCGAGATGATCTCCCTGTGCTGTGCGGCTGCTTCCCACTAGCTATCTATTTTACGTTTGGTAGTGTATGTATGTCCATGCCACTCTCTCACTCTGTCACAGCTTACCCTTCCCCCTCCCCATATCCTTAAGTCCATTCTCTAGTAGGTCTGTGTCTTTGTTCCCGTTTTACCCCTAGGTTCTTCATGACATTATTTTTTTCTTCGATTCCATATATATGTGTTAGCATACGATATTTGTCTTTCTCTTTCTGACTTACTTCACTCTGTATGACAGACTCTAGGTCCATCCACCTCATTACAAATAGCTCAATTTCATTTCTTTTTATGACTGAGTAATATTCTATTGTATATATATGCCACATCTTCTTTATCCATTCATCTGATGATGGACACTTAGGTTGTTTCCATCTCCAGGCTATTGTAAATAGAGCTGCAATGAACATTTTCGTACATGACTCTTTTTGAATTATGGTTTTCTCAGGGTATATGCCCAGTAGTGGGATTGCTGGGGCGTATGGTAGTTCTATTTGTAGTTTTTTAAGGAACCTCCATACTGTTCTCCATAGTGGCTGACCAATTCACATTCCCACCAGCAGTGCAAGAGTGTTCCCTTTTCTCCACACCCTCTCCAGCATTTATTGTTTGTAGATTTTTTGATGTTGGCGATTCTGACTGGTGTGAGATGATATCTCATTGTAGTTTTGATTTGCATTTTTCTAATGATTAATGATGTTGAGCATTCTTTCATGTGTTTGTTGGCAGTCTGTATATCTTCTTTGGATAAATGTCTATTTAGGTCTTCTGCCCATTTTTGGATTGGGTTGTTCGTTTTTTGTTATTGAGCTGCATGAGCTGCTTGTAAATTTTGGAGATTAATCCTTTGTCAGTTGCTTCATTTGCAAATATTTTCTCCCATTCTGAGGGTTGTCTTTTCATCTTGTTTATGGTTTCCTTTGCTGTGCAAAAGCTTTTAAGTTTCATTAGATCCCATTTGTTTATTTTTATTTCCATTTCTCTAGGAGATGGTTCAAAAAGGATCTTGCTGTGATTTATGTCACAGAGTTGCAGAATTAAAAAAGCAACATATCCCCAGTGTTCATAACCTTCTTAGCAGATTCTGTTTGAGAACCAGCTATGGCATCACTGGCAGATTGACACCTCTTGAACACAGTGTCTCAGTTCCATTCCTCTATCTGTGGAATAAGCGGCTGAGTTACAGAATCTAACAATCCTGTTGCCTGGAAAGTCTCATGGAAAGGCCGGCTTTGCAAGGACATGAGAGTCAGAAGGCTCTACACTAAATATTCCACTCACGTTGAAGGGTCCTAGGTATCCAGGTGTCACTGAGATCCTAAGTCAATGAGATAAAGTCCCTGGGCTCTCAGTGTGGATTAGCATCCTGCTTCCAATGTGTGCTACCTCTTTGCTTTTTGGCAATTTATATAATCTGTCCCAGTTTTCCCATTTACAAAAGGGGACAATAATAGCAATTTCATGGATTTCATTATGAAGTTGAAACAAGGTAACTCTACATAGTAGGCAGGTAATAATAATACTTTAGTCATAAGTCTTAGTAGCACTAATAGTAGTTTTATCAAGGGGATTCATGACATATATATGTATTGTTTAGTGGACATAACTGCCCAGATTCTACTTCAGGAATCAGTTAAGTCACTTTGCTTAAGGTCATTCCCCTTCCTGGGACAGCTCATATCCAACGACTGATAAATAGAGGAGTAGCCTTGCCACCTTGGTCTGACTTGGGGCAAAGCCGAAGGCCCCTTCTTGCTCCAGGACTCCCCATGGAGCTGACTGAGGTCGTTGTTGAGTGCTTTGCAGCTCAGCCTGTGTTTCTGCCCAGTCCTTGATCTTCTCCCTGTCTTCCCACTGGTCCCCGCTCCAGTCCAACAGGAGTTGATTCCAGGTGCACTCCTTAATAAGAATCCTGCATACCAAACCCCACCTCAGAGTCAGCTTTACAGAGAATGCTGCCTGTGACAACAGAACGGGAAGACAAATAAGTCACCTCGCTCAGATATTTCACTGTGTGGCCTGAGACTTGTGACCATCAGAGATCACCTTATATCACTCTTTGGCATGTTCTAGGATGTTTTGAAGGTCATGGTAAGTCAGTAGTTCTCCTAGGAACTGGTAAACTTCCCAGCATCTTGCCAGTGCCCTGGTGCACCAATCAGACTTCCAGGAAGTGGGAGGGAGGCGATAGTACTGAGGGAAGGCCTTGAGCATCTGGCTGGAAACACTCCCTGTGGCTGGTGGAAGTTGAAATTGTCAGCCCAAGCAGTAAGTAACAGCTATTTTTCCGTTTTGGTGACCAGTCATTTGACCTTGCTCTCTGAGTCACAGAGGTTTGGGGCATGGCAGAAAACAGAGCTTGAAAGAGTTCCCCGAGAGGAAAGAGTGAAACTCCAGATGTTTTTCTGATGGAGAGTGCAGATTTGTCCACTGGTAATAGGTTGAGTTGGTTTTGTATAGAAATACAGGTTTCAAAATTTCAAGGGACTCTTTCCCTTCTTTTCAAAGAAATGCAATTGTTTTACTCTTGCACCTTCAGACTTCTGGTCTATTTTTTTATAATGTCTCATATACTGCCTACAGTTTTTATTGGCCTTATATTCACAAGTTTTTCTTGAACGATGTTAATTTATATAAGTTCAAGGACTTGAATTCACTTAAACAATAGATTTCTCTCTTACTAACAATTAAAAAAAAAAAAAACTTCAAAGGATGAATGAATGAATTTTAAGGAAACACAAACTAATCCCCATTGCAACCAGAGTGGCCTTTTTGCAACAGACACCTTGCTTAACATTCTTCACTAATTTTCTTACTATGCCTTTAAAGATTATGTATAAGCTGATAGTTTATCATTTCATCTTCATGCCTTACTATTTCCCAACTCATCTCCTTGATACACACACACACACACATTTTTCAGTTACTTTCAGACAAAGTTCAAATGTAACACTCTATTCTGGAATACAGTATATTTTTTTCCAGTCTGTAGAGGCATTTTTAATTTGGCTCCATTATTACATGTTTATTTGATAAAACCACTGTATCTGTTGTCATGTTAGAAGAGGCAACTACCAAAGCAATCTACAGATTCAGTGCAGTCCCTATTCATCTACCAATGGCATTCATCACAGAATTAGAACAAAAAATTTTACAATTCATATGGAAACACAAAAGACCCCGAATAGCCAAAGCAATCTTGAGAAAGAAAAATGGAGCTGGAGGAATCAGGCTCCTGGACTTCAAAGTATACTACAAAACTGTAGTAATCAGGACAGTATGCTACTGGCACAAAAACAGAAATATAGATCAATGGAACAGGATAGAAAGCCGAGAGATAAACCCACGCACATATGGTCACCTAATTTACGACAAAGGAAGCAAGAACATACAATGGAGAAAAGACAGCCTCTTCAATAAGTGGTGCTTGGAAAACTGGACAACTACATATAAAAGAATGAAATTAGAACACTACCTAACACCATACACAAAAATAAACTTAAAATGGATTAAAGACCTAAATGTAAGGCCAGACACTATAAAACTCTTAGAGGGAAGCATAGGAAAAACACTCTGACATAAACCACAACAAGATCTTTTTTGACCCACCTCCTAGATTAATGGAAATAAAAACAAAAATAAACAAATGGGACCTAATGAAACTTCAAAGCTTTTGCACAACAAAGGAAACCATAAATAAGACGAAAAGACAACCCTCAGAGTGGGAGAAAATATTTGCAAATGAAGCAACAGACAAAGGATTAATCTCCAAAATATACAAACAGCTCATGCAGCTGAATATCAAAAAAACAAACAACCCAATTAAAAAATGGGCAGAAGACCTAAATAGACATTTCACCAAAGAAGACATACAGATGGCCAAGAGGCACATGAAAAGCTACTCAACATCACTAATTATTAGAGAAATGCACATCAAAGCTGCAATGAGTTATCACCTCACACCAGTCAGAATGGCCATCATCAAAAAATCTAGAAATAATAAATGCTGGAGAGGGTGTGGAGAACAGGGAACCCTCTTGCACTTTTGGTGGGAATGTAAATTGATACAACCACTATAGAGAACAGTATGCAGGTTCCTTAAAAAACTAAAAATAGAACTACCATATGACCCAGCAATGCTACTACTGGGCATATACCCTGAGAAAACCATAATTCAAAAAGAGACATGTACCCCAGTGTTCATTGCAGCACTATTTACAATAGCCAGGACATGGAAGCAACCTAAGTGTCCATTGACAGATGAATGGATAAAGGAGATGTGGCACATATATGCAGTGGAATATTACTCAGCCATAAAACGCAAAATTGAGTTATTTATAGTGAGGTGGATGGACCTAGACTCTGTCATACAGAATGAAGTAAGTCAGAAAGAGAAAAACAAATACCATATTCTAACACATATATATGGAATCTAAAAAAAAAAAAAAAAATGGTACTGATGAACCTAGTTCCAGGGCAGGAATAAAGACATAGACCTAGAGAATGGACTTGAGGACACAGGATGGGAGGGGGAAGCTGGGGTGAAGTGAGAGTAGCATTGACATATATCCACTACCGAATGTAAAATAGTTATTTAGTGGGAAGCAGCAGCATAGCACAGGGAGATCAGCTCGGTGCTTTGTGACCACCTAGAGGGGTGGGATAGGGAAGGTGGGAGGGAGGCTTGAGAGAGAGGGGACATGGGGATATACGTATGCATATGGCTGATTCACTTTTTTGTACAATGGAAACTAACACAGTATTGTGAAGCAATTATACTCCTTTAAAGATCTATTTTTTTAAAAGGCAACCAATTTCTTTTAAATTATCAAAATACATCATTGTATAAATTGGTTTTAGGTATAGCTATGTCCTTAGGTGAAGTAATATTTAAAGATAATAGTTTCTTTATCTCCTCTTTCCTTCTTTGGAGTTACTTTTTTTTCTTTAGGAGAGTGTAACTTTTACTTTAGGAGAGTGTAATTTTGATGGGTTGCTATACTAAGAAAAGGAAGGGTTGTAGGAGAGACTTACTGACTTGTTTCTTTATAATGTCTGTGTAGACTCTGTGATATGATGAGGGGTTCAGTAATGAAGTAGGAATTTTAGAGACATTTCTCAACCTCCACTGTTCTTCTTTACAAAGCTATACATCTCTTTTGAATATGGAGGACAGCTTAAATCCAAGACAGCTCCTCCCTCAATAAGAGGTTCCAAGATGTAATTCTAAAAGCAGAAGGAAATTTTTGAGTTATTTCCAAATCTGCTTTTGTGATGATATAAAGTACAACTATGAAGAATTTAAGACTCTCTATCCAAGTAGCAAAAGAGAAGATTTTTCCACATATTTTTTGCCCACTAACTTGCAAGAATGATTTTTTTAAAATAAGAAAGGAAAAAAAAAGAGAAATTTTTCTAGCCAAATGGAGAATCTGATCATATTTTGCAAACTTTAAACTTGAATTTACCTTGCCTTCAAAATTGAATACGTTCATTCTGGAAAATAGTATTAAAAACAAACAGATAGTTTTTAAAAAGAGGGATTGAAGACTATCTAGTTTTTCCCTTTTGATTTTCCTACTTCGGTATTTTAGTTCAGGATTATAAAATACAAACTAAATTGAATGGAAATTCTGTATTCTATTTCCTGATCTTGTAGCACTTGCTAATTTTGCCTCAGATAACATTAGGTTTATTTATAAAAAATTATAACACTCAATTTGTAATGAGCAGTTTACTCTTCGTTTTAACCTAAGTAAAATGCATTTTATGTTGGCAGTTCTAAAATGTTTCTTGATATTCTATAAATAAAACCTCCTTTTTAAAAAATTTGATAATATATAGGGCAGAGAAGAATTCCTGAAAAAACTCACTCGAGGTGAAGTGGCTAATGGAATGATGATTCAGGTAATCCCAATTTGGTTTCAATATTTTATTCTTCCTTTAATTTGTATTTTACGTAGCATTTTAAATTTGCCTGTAATGAGGCATCTTTTCACTACTTGGTTTGCAAGCCAGCAGTTTTCTCTCCTTAGTTGATGACAGTTGCCCTCTGTGTACGACTAGCAGTGTCTGATCATGCATAAAGAAACTGACCTCTCATATACATATCTCATTTTGTGGTTTAATGGGAATTTCTGCCAGCCTAGTAAAAGGGCAGTGGGATCTTATTCCTAAGTGTCTCTTTAGTTTGCTTTGTGATGATGTCATGTTTTCTTTACTTTTAATGTCTTTCAATTGGACTCTTTTATTTAAGACTGAAAAGAAAACATGCTATATTTCTATATAAAGATTTTGAAACTAAAGCCTTATAACTAGCAAAATCAATTTTACTTTTTAAAAAATCTTTATCTATCACCTGCATATCCTTTGGGACCTAGATTGGGTGTTCTGAACACTGGCATGTTTGTAGACTGCCTCCCCTTCAGAAATACATAAATATTTGAAATTACTATAAAAAGAATAAAATCAAGAGGCAAAACAGTCTAAGACAGTGTTAATTTTAAAATTTATTTGAGATTATCTGCATCTCTGTTCCTCTTTGAGGCAAACACAAATTTTGTGATTTTTTTCTATTGGGAAATTTGATATTTTCAAACATATAAAAGCAGTGTCTCTCTAATTCTATATGCTTGAAAATGCCAAATTCCCTAATTTATTTCTCTCTGTAGATAAGCCCAATAATTCCATAATCTTCCAATCCTTTTTGCTTAATAGTTTGTTATTAACTTCTTATTTATTAGTTTGATTTGGTCTTAGAATGCAGGAATTACATATATTTCAATATTTGTCATTAGCGTGCCATCTAACCTTATTATCCTCCAGTACTTACTTAAGGATATCTGATTTTTATTATCTATTAAATTTTTTCCTCTCATTTTTTGTAATATTACCTCTCTTCTTTTTAAATATGCTATATTCGTACCTATTGCTTTTTTATGGTGGCATTTATTGTTTTCATTTTTAGACATTACTGACCAGTACAGGATAGAGTCTCAATAAATGTTTAGGTAATTAATAACAATGAATCATTTTAAAAATCTTTGCTGGCAGAAAAGACTGTTTTCCCTTCAAGAAGAGCAGGCACTTGAGAAGCAGGATCTTATGAGAAAGAAAACAATATATGCCTTAGCACTGGCAGAAATGGAGATACCACTGCTTAAACTAGAAGAAGAAGCTGTAAAACTCAGAAATTGCCACAAAGAACATTCTGATGTAAGCATTTATAATTAATCCAGAAACTAATTTGCAGGAATATTCAGGTCAGTAAATCATCTATGCGATTTTACATTATCATTTGCAAAATTATGATTTCACATAGGAAGACACAAAAGCATGGACAAAATAAGTAACTATTTTATGACCACACAACTGATCTACAGTGGAATTATATAGCAAGACTATTAACGCTATTACCTGGAACCCAACACTTTATCTTAGAGAGTACTTAGGAAAAGCAGTTTTCAAATGGGTGAGTAGTGATTTATCTGGTATGATTACCCACTGTAGTAAATTTAATTCAAAGTCTTCACTGCTTGTTAATAAAATTCCAAAGCTACGTTTGCTCAAATATAGAATATAATGCATCTTGACATTTTCGTGGTAAATTTTTGATGTATGTAAATGAAGTTAAGACAGCTAGGATGAAAAATAAAGCAAATGTTAATAAAATATTTTCAAAACAACAAGTTTACGGCAGTAACTGATATTACTAGCCCTTCCCAAAGAAAAATATGCATACATCATATCATTAGTCTTCTGGAGAATTAGAAGGTGTGGTAGGAATTATACATTCTTGTCCTCGGCTGCAGGGAGGATGTACGTATATTCATTTGGGCCATTTTGGCAACAGGGTTTTTTTTTCTTTGCAAATGATGATGTAACTTTATATTCTTAGTCTTTAATAATTTTCAAAATTTCATTATTTTAAAAACTTTGTGATTTTCAAAGTTTTCCTATTACGAATGTTTATTTTGGTCTTCAAAGCATCTCTGAAGTAGGGAAGAGAGAGTTTATCTGTAACATAGACATGAGAAAACTTGGGCCTACCTGCATGAAGCCACTTGTACAATGCCATAAACCATGGAAACAGCAAATTCTGAGTGTACTTCTTGGGGCTTCTAAATGCTTATCCTAGCGCTCATGTAATGAATATATAACCAGTACTAACACCTAGTGATATAAATGATTTTAATAATAGCTCCTCCTTACATTAATGATAAGAGTTTATTAATTGCATCAAAGCCTTGGTTTAATCATCTGAGTATGATAATGAATTCCAGAAAAGATTAATAACTTCTATCTTTTCTTATTTTATAATAGCCATTGTTTTATACCTTCTTGTAGTGCAGTAATCATTTTTGTTTTATTATTCTTTAATAGTGTATAAATCATAACTATTAATTTAGCATAAACTCCTTGAAAGAGTAAGTTCTCGTACACTTTCTATAATGATTGCTGAAAATTTGGAGTTTTAATTTTGGTTAAAATATTTTAAATATTGTGAGGAAAATTTATTTCTATGTGAGTTTATTAGTTTTTGTTACTTAGCTAAAATTGATTAGACTTTTATTTTCTTGGGTAATTCAAATTGAATATTGGGATTATGGATATCCTAGTATGTTTTTGTAATTCATGTGTGGTGAATTCCTTTCCTTTTATACCAAAATATATGTTGTTGTTATTAAAATAGTTGCTTGGGAACTATCTGGTCTAAACCAAGATAATTGGATTGTAAATGTTGCACATCTTAATTTCTAAATGTCCTTTAGTTACTAGGAGAAATAATTGAGAGGAAAGAATATGTTAAAAGAAATGTAGAGAAAACAAAGAAAAAATTACAAAGAAAGGGGAAGAAAACCCAGGATGCATTAATGAAAACTGAGGTAAGAAATTTAATGTCAAAAAATAATTTTGAATTTACAGCCTTTTCATCTCAATGAAAACTATGCCAGCAAATTTAATTTTAGGTGGATGTCTCTCATTTCTAATTGGTTGCACTAAGTTGATTCTGCATGCATGCATGCACATGGGCGTGTGTGTGTGCGCACACACACACACACACACACACACACACACACAGAGTCTGTGTCTTCATTTTCTCTCTTACAGTGTCTTTCCCACTGGTATAGTGTATCCTCCTGTTACCTTTCCTACAAAGTAGAGATAGGGATTTGTAGTGTCTGAGATAGTACCATGATTCTGAAGATGAGACCAATGTACAGATTGAAACATTTGTTAATATCTGACATCTAAATGTTACCCTCAAGCTGGTATGTAGGCAGCATGAACAAATGGCTATATATCAAAGGACTTCAGGGCTTTTTCCAACTTAGAAATATTTACTCCCTTAAAATCCTCACATCTAACATTCTAACTTTAGAGAATCATTGGATATGGGAAAGTAGAGATAGTCCATTGTCTTTAACTTGCTATCCTCTGGATATATTTTAAAGGTAGCACCAATATGATTTGTTAGTGGACAGCTTGTGGGCCATGAGATGGAGGTGTAATCATATCCTTTAAATAAAGTTAACCCTGTACAGGGCCACAAAAGAAATATTTTTTAAAATTACCAAGGAAAATAATATGTATAATAATAATAACAGATATTAATATTTTGCATGTTTTTTATATGTCACGCATTGTTCTAAGTGCTCAGACCTATTAACTAATTTCATCTTCATGATAACCCTGTGAAGAGTGTACTATTATTATCTGCATTCTACAGTTGAAGAATCTGATGCATTGTTTTTTAATTAACTTGTTCAGTTTCACCCAGCTTGTTAATTCAATGTATCTGGCACTAGAAGCTCTGCTCCTGACCATTACATTATACTGGTCAAATCATATAGGTTACTTTTATTGACCTCGGTGAAGTAAAATCAGAACTCAATAACAAAAAATATAGCAGAAAGAAAAAATATGTAGACCACTGGAAATGTTTTTTAAATCACATTTTATTTACTTCTGTGTTAAGGAATATTTAGAATTACAAATTACCATTTATTACAAGTGACTGATGATAAACTATAAAGCAAAATTTATGGAATGGGCCAACATTATAATTTGGTATTACCAATAAATTATTTTGGTAAGAAGAACTAAAAATACTTGGCATATCTATGAAAGGCAAAAAGAACGTGCCATGATAAAAATTAAAAGAGACATAATTATATACGAAATTGCATAGCAATTTGTTTTAAAATCTTGATGAAGTATATAATTTATTTTTGAAATACAAATGATGAAAACTGGGTGAAGAGAAAAAAATAACAAAAATGGATCAATAACAATAAAACTGGTCTAAACTCTACCAGTAACGGCAAGAACAAGCACAGATGCTTTATAGGCCTCCCCACAAAACCAGGTAGAGAGCATAAGAAAGCATGGAAAGCTTCTAAATTTATTCTATAAAAGTATAACCCTGAAACCATAACTGAAGAATATTAGCATAAGTAAGAAATCTGTAGGTGATCTCACTTATGAACATAGATGACAAAATCTTAAATATATCAGTGAATTGAATTTTACAACGTGCTAAAAATGATATACTTTACAAAATAAGAGTCCTTTGAAGAATGTGAAGATGATTGAGCATAAACAAGTGTACTAATATAATTCACTTCATTTACACAAGTGAAAGACAGTTAGCCTAAAATATTTGATAAAATTTGAAAGCCACTGATTTATTTAAAAAAACCTCTTAACTGTCTAGATATATAATGAAAACATCCATACCTTAATAACATGTGTTATAGTGTCTACCAGTATTTTCCAGCAAACATGATACTTAATTATGAAACATTAAAAATAAATCCATTAAAATCAGGAACAAAACATTCAGGCCAGCTCTTACAACCCAGCACACTGCTGTTATTGATGACAAATTACTTGTAACGTGTCACAAAAGATAAAACATGTGTTCAAGACTGCAGTGGAATGCCACCACAGTTCTTATATCCACATCTGAATATTTGCTAAAATAGTAACTAAAAATTTCCAAAGGTTAACAAATATAAATAAATTCCAATGAAAAACATGGCTGAATACTTTGTGTGTATGCTCAGTATTATAGAAGTTACTAAGAGTTTGAGGGTTAGAGAAGAAGGGTTCATTTTCTTTTGTTTGTCCTTCAAATTGATGTCTTTCCAATTACTACTGAGTCCTTAAAATGTCTTAAACATTGTTGGAATTTCCTGGAGTTGGAGAAGTAAAAGAAGAAGTTGGTTCACTCAAGAAACACATCATCTTGCTGGGGATCAGACAAGGAAACAGACAGCCTTAATACATTGTGAGCAGAGCCACGTGTAATGGTGTGGGAAGAGTCAAGAAGGAGGAAACGCAGCTGAATCAAGGGCATCCAGGAAGAGTTTTCAGAGGAGGTGATGTCTAAGAATGATAATTACTAATGGAGAAATTGAAGGTTGAATATTTGCCTTGCCATGATGTTTAGAGAACAGAGATGATATACACAAAAAGACTAAAAGAATAATTGGCACTGGAAGCATTCAACAAATGGTTTCCATTATTATTGTTAGCATTATTATTATTATGTAAATTTTAACTTGAAGAAATGAAGTAAGGGCTTTTTAGAAACAGACCTTGTGTTTGCAAAGCAAGGAGATCATGTGAGAATGCTATGTGTTTGTGGAATTGCAAGCACTTTGGTATGACCAGAGTTATAAGGGTTATAAGAGTGCAAATATATGAAGCTAGTGAGACGGGCAATGCCTTGTGTGTCATGCTATGGAACCCCATCCTGAAGAAACTTGCAAACATCATTAATAGTATTTATTAAGTCCTCATTATGTTGACTGGTATATAAACAACACTACAGCAGCATTTCTACCTTCTAAGAACCTAAGTTAGACAAATAATTTTATCTTTTACTGTGTGTAAGCATTTCAGTCATGGGCCAAGCTAAACAGTATTACTGAATTTTATGTTTAACCCCAAGTTAAATCTTAAGTGTGGAATCTGGACATATTGTATTTAGATAACATAAAAGTATTTATTAAATCTTAAATAAATATTAAAAATATCTGAAATAAATAATTTAGAATCTGAATATAATTTTTATTATCTAATATTTATAAAATATATGGTTTTCAAATTTTTGAGATAAGGAGATAAAAAATCTTGTATGGTAAAATATTAATTAACTTCATTTTAGATTCCTAGACCCTTCCAGGTCTGGACATGAAACTGTCTTTGGGTGGAAAGCCTCAAAATTGCTGAAACCTGTGTCACCAGGCTAGAGAAAAAAATAAGCCAAAGAATTGTAAATGTACTGTTCGTATGCCTCAATTCCCATTTGCTCTAATGACACTTCAGCATTCATCAAGACTCACAAATGGTTCTTAGAGTCCCCAGGCTTTTGCTCACTCAAGATATTCAGATGTTGATATATACTCTTGATTGACACGTGCCATGTAACAATTTCTTTTCGCACTGTGGGGACATCTCTAATATTTTTGATGCCATGGAAGGGGATATGGTGCTCACATTTACCAAAGACTCACTGATGGTACCTATGAAAGGTGTCAAAATACACTTTTTGCTTTTCACTGCTGTCTGCAGGAATTGCACTCTTTCTTTCCTTTAGTGTAAAATCCTCTGGCACCACCTTCAGCATCGCTGAATTGGCTGGTATGATCTAAGTTGTTGACCCCATTGCTTCTGAAATCTCAGTTTCCCATGAAAATCATCATTGAAGATTACGGCATGCGTTATGGAATCTGAACGAAAAGTCAGGTTTCGTGATACCGTGCTGTACCCACGATTGCCCATCCTCTCTGACTTGTTCCTACTTATTTTTACCCATACTTGTGCCTCCTCACACTTTTTGTTTGCTTGAATTTTCTCCCAGAAATAACATAATATCCTAGTAGGCCCACTGAAGAATCCTTGTCAGCCATCTCAACTACCTTCTGGTACCAAACAAACCAACCAACCAAAAAAACCCCATTTATTAGTAGAAGAGTTCCAGAAGGTCCAGAAAAAAAAGAAAAGAAGGGATGATACGAAAATTCAAATACAGTACTCAATTTTCCAAATCTTGGACAAACAGAAGATTTTTATAGGAAAATAAGTATGAAAGATTAGCAATTCTTTCTTCTTGAAATCTGTAAGAATAGAGAAAGAATTAGAAGGCACATGGGGAAAACTGGAGGAAAACAGGAGCAACGGGAGCAATTGAGACTGTGAAATCCACTGGGAGGGCAGCACCAGCTAGAAGCAGTGCGAGACGTGGGGAAAAACAACCTTCAGTGAGTCAGTCACCCAGTCAATGAATCAATCCGTCAACATAAACACCAACAGTTATGAAGGGATCATGCAAAAATTGATACAAAATCAAATATCCAATCTGGAATTGGACTGGCCAGCCTTGGGGAATTGTGCTGGTATTAAACATTGACTCCTTTTTCTTAAACATCAGAACAATATATATCCTTGCCTGCCTTTAGTGTACATGTTTGATAACCCATGACCACATGCTGGCATCTTAAGAGACATGCCTTTCAGTTGTGCATGTATGTGTGTGGGAGGGGAGACAAGTTAGTGCAGGGTAGAGAGGGAGGGAGAGGAAGGGCGGGGAGAGAGAATAGATAGTTATAACCCATCTTTTAGAAAACCTCATCAGATGTAAGAGAAGAGAACACAAACCTAAGTTGTTACTTATATTGATAAGAGATTACTATTTGCTTTTAATTGTTCACATGGCCAAAAGTATTTGTGTTTCTAAATTGGAAGGATTTGAAAATCCTAGTACTTAAAGTATTCCTGAATTTTTTTTTTCAGGATAAATGCTCAATAACTTTTAAAGAAATAGAGACCACTAAAAGTAAAACAAGTATTTATCATGCAAAAATAAATCAATTGAATAAAGACTTAGAAGAAAAACAAAAGGAAAAGAATGTTTTTGACCACACACTTGACTGTTTAAAGTAAGTACTTAAAATTTATCAAAATATTAAATGCTTAATATATCATTTATAAAAGAGATGTGATCAAATTTCCATGTTTAAAATTTATTCTTCAAATGATCCATATTTTCTATCATGATTTGATGTGAAATATACATGTGATATTTGATAATTTTGGTTTAAAAACATAATCATAAATTGCTGTCATTTTTCATTGCTCCTCTGGGTTTATTCTTATTGTAATAACTGCTAATGTTTCTCCTTTTCCAAGCATAAGAACTTTTATTCATTATGAAATTCATAACCTCTCCCACTAATTTCAGCATTTTTCACTTATATGACATGGTTAATAATATATATTTTTTCACCCAGCCTTTTTTGATAACAGTTTTGAGGTAAGAGTTTAGAAATTCTATAAAACCTCATGTAATTTATTCACATTAATTGTCTTCAAAAGCCTCTTATACAGTCCCCTCATTAGTCTGGGGCATACCTGACAAAGGCCTTTCACTTTGAGAATAATCATGCTTTAAGACTCTTACTGTATCCATAGACCCCCACTTAGAACTTACATACTCTTCCTATTGAGTATTTCCTATTTTATAATACATTGAGAACAGGATTTGGAGGACTACTGGAGGATTATGCATTGGTCACATTTAGGAATGATGGTCTGATTTAAATATAGAAGGCTAATACAGTATTAGCAAAATCATAACACTTGAGGGATAAAGTGTCAGAAAAATAGTTATGCACAATCTAATACCATGTATCTTAATGGAGTCAAGTCAATGAACTCAACAAGGATTTGTTTAGCTATTACAACACGATTTTATTTTTTATTTAAGTTTATTACAAAATTTACTTTCAAAATGATCATACAGCTTTACCTGAAAATTACTGAATCATATACAGAATATCAGGGAAGATATTACCTGATATTACTTTGAAAGATATGTATCCATATTGTTTAATATCTGTAAGAATATTTGGGGGCTCAAAGGGATAAGCCTGAAATTATATAATTTACACTAAACTTATATTTTGTTCAGGAGCTGATGAATTTTTTTTTCCAGGATTCTTACCATTTCAATTCTTACGTTTTCTTCCATCCTGTGCCTAGATTATGTTGCTTTTCAGGCAAGAACAGTCACCGTGTCCCAGTGAATCCATTCCATCCCTAAACTTGATCAAACTCTGCCTTTGCCCTGGAAGAGGAGAAAAAGAATAGCTGACACTGTGTATCATTTACAAATCTATTAACAGTGATGATGGACAGTGTCAAGTAAGATTTAAAGCTAAGATTGATTGACTTCCTAGTGTGCCAGGCGTTTTGTGGGCAGTCTAAGCACCTATCTCATCCAGTTCTCACAGTGAATTCTTAAATCCTGTCATAACATTCCTACATGAATGCCAGAGAAACAGAGCCTCAGGGAAATTAAATGATTAAGATTGCACTGCTAATTAGTGGTAGAGCTACTCCAGCTTAGGTTTGTCCTGTTCCAAAGTGTGTACTCTTTTGACTGTGCATATTGACTCCCTAAACTAGGACTGGAACGGAAGATTACTGAAGATTAACTGTACTAGGAATAATCTACTGATACTTTCACCTAGTGTCAATGTTGATGTTAGTGAGTGCTTACATAGGACATCTCATAAGAATTATGGATGTTGTTAGTACGAGTGATGAAGTGGAAAAAACAGAGGCAAGACAGATGAAAGGGAAGGACTTTATTTCATTTAAAAGGAGAGACACCCATCTAAAAAGTGTGGCTAGAGTCATGTTTTCAAATTTCCTGATAGCAGCCATAGTAGAGAGAGAGGGAAAAAATGAGTACTTTGAGTTGAGCTGCTGAATCAAATAGAGGTAGTCGGAACTGGATTTGAATTCTGGTTCTGTCATTTACTAATTAGCTTACACAAGCTAATAATACCGAAGTTTAGCTTTTTCATCTGTTAGATGGCTGAAATAATTATTCTTTCATAGGGTGGTTGTTGTATTAAATGAGATATTATATTCAAAGCACTTTAACATTTTAGCCCCCCAAAAATTTTAGTCCTGCTGCCTTTATAACTAACTGTGCAAATGATTCAATTTTCCATACCAGTAGAGATGAAAATGAATGTGGATAACATAAGACTGTGCTGAGCTTTTGCAGCTCTGCTTATTCTAGAT
This sequence comes from Monodon monoceros, assembly GCF_005190385.1. Taxonomy (NCBI): domain Eukaryota; kingdom Metazoa; phylum Chordata; class Mammalia; order Artiodactyla; family Monodontidae; genus Monodon; species Monodon monoceros. The sequence continues at coordinate 40,108,677 of NW_021703765.1, forward strand.
TCTGGGTTACTGATCAAGTCTGGCAGTTATTTCTAAAGCGTATTTATTTTTGCAGTATTGTTTTAACCACTTTTTGATGCTTTTTCTACTAGTATAGTTCCTAATATAACTACTGATTTCACCATAAAAATAATTTTACTTCTGTGTCTGGATGTACTTAGTTGCAAATGACAAAATACACAAGGGCACATATACACACGCTAGGGCACACACACACACACACACACACACTCAAACACCAGCTTAAACAATAGTGAAACGTATTATCTTATGTAACAGGAGGCCTCTAGGTAGGGTAGGCTGCAGGGTTTGTTGATTCAGCAGCTCAGCACATGGTACTCATTTTTTGTTTCTTTCTCTCCACTATGGCTGTTGTCAGCAAATTTGAAAACAGGACTCCTTGTTCACATTTAGTGAATTGAGCCCCTTCTACATGGAATTTGGCTCTTGCCTTTCATCTTATTGCACTGTCTTAATATATGTTTAGTGGTGAATAATTAGCCTCTTGCTGGTTGGCTTAATCTAATCAGAATGTACCCTTGGAGTTATATGCTGCATGGAGGGGGAATTCTTCTGGAATGACAACAAAACAGAGGCACACTGGGTAGGCAGCCAAGAGAATCCGCTAAATCTCCAGAGATTGTCTTCCACCTGGATCATTTAGATGTAGCTCATGGAGACAGGCCTATGAAAAGGACTAGGGAATTTTTGCATAGCCATTCAGTCTAAGATTTTTCAATATTGGGTATTTTAAAATGTATCATAAATGCACATTAGAAAATTAAATGTGAATTGATTAATGGCAAATGCAATTCTTTATTTTGTCATAGGGACCAGTTTATAGCCATGAGAGAGAAAAAGGAACATGCACAAGCTGTGTTTGATCATCTCATAAATGAGAAAAAAGCCTGTGAAGAGAGAATCTATGAGGAAGAACAGAGATACAGAACACTCTTTACCATGAGGCAAAGAAATCTATCAAATGTTAAGGTGAGTATTATTTTTGGACTGTTTTAGAATGAAGGAAATATAGTGATAGTCAAATTAACAGCTAGTTTGATGCACTCATTTTTCATACTGAAGTAGCAAAGATGTTTAGATTTTTTAAATAAATATGTTAGCATAATAAACATGCAATGTTTCATTTTTTTAATTTCCTATAATTATATTCATACAGCATATGAATGCTGTATGCATTCTTTTCAGTGCATTTTATGTGCACTCTCATTTTGTCACTGTACTTTTATTTCAAAGTCTACTGATGGCAGGTTATTCAGAGCCATTTTTACGTTTTTAACAGGAAATGTGAAAATAGTTTTGTTTCTGAATAAACATAATTTGAATGTTTACTAGCCACTTCTTTTTAAAAAATGAGGTTATTTTACACTTGCATATGTTTTAATTGAACAGTAACTAGTCAGAAACAAGGAGATCATATGGTAAAATGTGTCTTTTTAGATCTGAAGTTTTATTAAGTTTTATAAAGCTATACATATTAAATTTTTTGATATATGACTAAATGATATACATTTAGCTAAGTGATTCACATCCCATTTTACATTTCATAAGAGTTGTTACATTTAATTGACATAATAGATACCATAGTTTTAAAAAATATATTTATAAATATTACTATTACTTGAAATGCAACAGAAATTACTTCTCAAAAATAAACAACCCCTAGGAATGATGGAAACAAATTAGCAAGAAAGTTATAGGAAGTATAAAATTAATTCAAAATACTGCAGAATGTTGTTTTGATATGAAATTTAAAAATTCTAAAGAGTATGCATAGAAAACAAATTTATGGTTACCAAAGGGGAAAGGGGGGGAGATAAATTAGGAGTTTGAGATTAACATATACACACTACTATATATAACATAGATAACCAACAAGGACCTACTGTATAGCACAGGGAACGATACTCAATATTTTGTAATAACCTATAAGGAAAAAGAATCTGAAAAAAATATATATATATACACATAGATATATATACATATATCTGAATCACTTTGCTATACACCTGAAACTAACACAACATTTTATCAACTGTACTTCAATAAAAAAATTAAAATGAAGTAAAAATAATAAAAAATAAACAACTCTACTGTATTTTATTAAAACTATTTCCTACAAAACTTTAAAAATTATATATTATCATAATATACTTTTATCAGATATTTTTGATTCTGATATTTATATATTCAATTATGATATGTATTCAATAAATTCAATTCCCTTTTTTCCTTTTAACATTTCAAAGACATTGCTAACACATTTTCAAAAAGATTATTTGGAACAAATATACATCGAATAGACATGTATGTGAGTGAATGAACATACCATCTATAATACTATTGCTGTGATCCCTCCTATAAGAAAATTATTAATAAAAGAACAATACTTTTATTAATAATAGTGCCAAGTAACATTTTTCCCTGTTAAATGTGGCTTTTACATAGAAAAAGGTATGTTGGGTTTTTGTGTTTTTTGTCTTAAAAATATGAAATTAACTGGTGCCATCTAGTGGCAACAAATGTTGCCTCCTCTTGGAGGAGTTCCTGGAGGTTTGATGGACTGGGGAAGCTTAAAGTCAAAGGCAGCTCTCAAAACAAGAAGCTTTAAGTTACTTACTGAGTTAAGCATCATTCCCCACCTCATATTTTATCACAGCAGTGGAATTATTTGTTTGAATTCTACCACATTTTCCAATTGTACTGGTGCTGAGGACACTGGGATTTCAGGAATCATTTACTGAGCAGCATTTCAACACTTTAATGGAACCATAATAATTAGTGAAATGACAAAATATGGTCATCAGCAGAGAGATGAAGGGGAAAAATCCTGTATAACTAGCCTCTCAGTAATTGAGAGCTGTATTTCTTTTCATCCCTAAGCTGTCTCTGCTTTCCCATCCCAAAGTGTACCTACATCCAGCCATTCGAACACATCACACAGTCTCGGGTTTTTTTCTTAGCACCAATCTCTATTTGAACTTGCTTTGTTCATTCGTTTTTACTTCTTTGCTGTCTGACTAATCCTGCTATAATAATGTATTCTTTACGAAGACAGGAAATTTTCTGCCACATTCCCCTCTGTATCCTAAAAGCTCAGAACTATGGCTGGCACAAGGGAGGGTCTCAAAAAAAATCATTGAATGACTGAATGAATGATTAAATGGATGAATGTATGCTTTTTTGGGTGTAATTTTTCTGTCCACATGCATGATAGTGGCTAAAAGCAGTAGCATTTCAAAGATTCTTTCCATACCGCATCAGACTGATACTTCAGCAAATATTCATGCTGTACGCAGAAGCTGAATATCTCTCTCTCTCTCTCTCTCTCTCTCTCTCTCTCTCTCTCTCTCT